>NC_138867.1:34858894-35432114 GCF_965194805.1 Balaenoptera borealis | reverse complement strand
CAAGAAATGTTTAACAAAGATCTACAAGAGCTAAAGAACAAACAAACAGATGTGAACAGCACAATAACTGAATGAAAAATACGCTAGAAGGAATCAATAACAGAAAAACTGAGGCAGAAGAACCAGTGCGTGAGCTGGAAGACAAAATGGTGGAAATAACTGCTGAGAAGCAGAATAAAGAAAAAAGAATGAAAAGAATTGAAGACAATCTCAGAGACCACTAGGACAACACTAAATGCACCAACATTCAGATTACAGGGGTCCCAGAAGAAGAAGAGAAAAAGAAAGGGTCTGAGAAAATATTTGAAGAGATTATAGTGGAAAACTTCCCTAACATGGGAAAGGAAATGGTCACCCAAGTCCAGGAAGCACAGAGAGTCCCATACAGGATAAACCCTAGGAAAAACACACCAAGACACATAACAAACTAACAAAAATTAAATTCAAAGAAAAATATTAAAAGCAGCAAGGAAAAGCAACAGATAACATACAAGGGAATCCCATAAAGTTAACAGCTGATCTTTCAGCAGAAACTCTGCAAGCTGAAGGGAGTGGCAGTATATACTTAAAGTGATGAAAGAGAAAAACCTACAACCAAGATTACTCTACCCAGCAAGGATCTCATTCAGATTTGATGGAGAAGTCAGAAGCTTTTCAGACAAGCAAAAGCTAAGAGAATTCAGCACCACCAAACCAGCTTTACAACAAATGCTAAAGTAACTTCTCTAAGTGGAAAACACAAGAGAAGAAAAAGACCCACAAAAACAAACCCAGAACAATTAAGAAAATAGTAATAGGAGCATACATATTCATAATAACCTTGAATGTAAATGGATTAAATGCCCCAAGCAAAAGACACAGACTGGCTGAATGGATACAAAATCAAGATCCATATATGTTCTGTCTACAAAAGACCCACTTCAGACCTAGGGACACATACAGACTGAAAGTGAAAGAATGGAAAAAGATATTCCATGCAAATGGAAATCAAAAGAAGCCGGAGTAGCAATACTCGTATCAGATAAAAAAGGCTTTAAAATAAAGACTGTTACAAGAGATAAGGAGGGACACTAGATAATGGTCAAAGGATCAATCCAAAATGAAGATATAACAATTATAAAAGTTTATGTACCCAACATAACAGTACCCAAATACATAAGGCACATGCTAACAACCATGAAAGGAGAAATTGACAGTAACACAATAATAGTAGGGGACTCTTAACACCCCACTTACACCAATGGACAGATCATCCAAACGGAAAATAAATAAGGAAACACAAGCTTTAAATGACACAATAGACCAGATAAATCTAATTGATATTTACAGACCATTCCACCCCAAAGTGGCAGAATACACTTTCTTCTCAAGTGCATATGGAACATTCTCCAGGATAGATCACATCTTGGGTCACAAATCAAGCCTTGGAAAATTTTAAGAAAATGTAAATCGTATCAAGTGTCTTTTCTGACCACAATGCTATGAGATTGGAAATCAATTATAGGAAAAAAACTGTAAAAACCACAAATATATGGAGGCTAAAGAGTACACTACTAAATAACCAAGAGATCACTGAAGAAATCAAAGAAGAAATAAAAAAAAAACATAGAAACAAATGACAATGAAAACACGATGACCCAAAACCTATGGAATGCAGCAAAAGCAGTTCTAAGAGGGAAGTTTATCGCAATTCAGTCTCACCTCAAGAAACAAGAAAAATCTCAAATAAACAATCTAACCCTACACTTAAAACAACTAGAGAAAGAAGAACAAAGAAAACCCAAAGTCAGTAGAAGGAAAGAAATCATAAAGCTCAGAGCAGAAATAAATGAAATAGAAATGAAAAAAACAATAGGTAATATCAATAAAACTAAAAGCTGGTTCTTTGAGAAGATAAAGAAAATTGATAAACCCTTAGCCAGACTCATTAAGAAAAAAAGGGAAAGGACACAAATCAATAAAATAAGAAATGAAAAAGGAGAAATCACACTGACACTGAAGAAGTACAAAGGATTATAAGAGACTACTATAAACAACTATATGCCAATAAAATGGACAACCATGAAGAAATGGACAAATTCTTGGAAAGGTACAATTTTCCAAGATGGAACCAGGAAGAATTAGAGAATATAAACAGACCTATCACAAGTAATGAAATTGAAACCTTAATTAAAAATCTTCTAACAAACAAAAGTCCAGGACCAGATGGGTTCACAGGCGAATTCTGTCAAACATTTAGAGAAGAGCTAACACCGATCCTTCTCAAACTCCTCCAAAGAATTGGAGAGGGAGAAACACTCGCGAATTCATTCTGTGAAGCCACCATCACCCTGATACCAAAACCAGACAAAGATATCACAAAAAAAAGAAAATTATAGACCAATATCACAGATGAACGTACATGCAAAAATCCTGAACAGAATACTAGCAAACAGAATCCAACATCATATTAAAAGGATCATACACCATGATCAAGTGGGATTTATCCCAGGGATGCAAGGATTCTTCAGTATACGCAGATCAATCAATGTGATGCACCACATTAACAAATTTAGGAATAAAAACCATATGATCATCTCAGTAGATGCAGAAAAAGCTTTTGACAAAATTCAACACCCATTTATGATAAAAACCCTCCAGAAAGTAGGCATAGAGGGAGCTTACCTCAACATAGTGAAGGCCATACAGGACAAATCCACAGGCAACATCATTCTCAATGGTGAAAAACTGAAACCATTTCCACTAAGATCAGGAACAAGACAAGGTTGCCCACTCTCACCACTGTTATTCAACATAGTTTTGGAAGTTTTAGCCACAGCAATCAGAGATGAAAAAGAAATAAAAGGAATCCAAATTGGAAAAGAAGAAGTAAAGCTGTCACTGTTTGCAGATGACATGATACTATACATAGAGAATCCTAAAGATGTCACCAGAAAACTACTAGAGCTAATCAATGAATTTGGTAATGTTGCAGGATACAAAATTAATGCACAGAAATCTCTTGCATTCCTATACACTAATAATGAAGAATCTGAAAGAGAAATTAGGGAAACACTCCCCTTTACCACTGCAACAAAAAGAATAAAGTGCCTAGGAGTAAACCTACCTAGGGAGACAAGAGACCTGTATGCAGAAAAGTATAAGACGCTGATGAAAGCAATTAAAGATGATACAGACAGATGGAGAGATATACCATGTTCTTGGATTGGAAGAATCAACATTGTGAAAATGACTGTACTGCCCAAAGCAATCTACAGATTCAATGCAATCCCTATCAAAGTACCAATGGCATTTTCCACAGAACTAGAACAAAAAATTTCACAATCTGTATGGAAACACAAAAGACCCCGAATAGCCAAAGCAATCTTGAGAAAGAAAAACAGCTGGAAGAATCAGGCTCCCTGACTTCAGACTATACTACAAAGCTGCAGTAACCAAGATAGTATGGTACTGGCACAAAAACAGAAATAGATCAGTGGAACAGGTTAGAAAGCCCAGAGATAAACCCATGCACATATGGTCACCTTATTTTTGATAAAAGAGGCAAGAGTATACAATTGAGAAAAGACAGCATCTTCAATAAGTGGTGCTGGGAAAACTGGACAGCTACATGTAAAAGAATGAAATTAGAACACTCCCTAACACCATACACAAAAATAAACTCAAAATGGATTAAAGGCCTAAATGTAAGGCCATACACTATCAAACTCTTAGAGGAAAACATAGGCAGAACACTCTATGACATAAATCACAGCAAGATCCTTTTTGACCCACCTCCTAGAGAAATGGAAATAAAAACAAGAATAAACAAATGGGCCCTAGTGAAACTTAAAAGCTTTTGCACAGCAAAGGAAACCATAAAAAAGACAAAAAGACAACCCTCAGAATGGGAGAAAATATTTGCAAATGAAGCAGCTGACAAAGGATTAATCTCTAAAACATACAAGCAACTCATGCAGACTCAATATCAAAAAAACAAACAACCCAATCCAAAAATGGGCAGAAGACCTAAATAGACATTTCTCCAAAGAAGAGATACAGATTGCCAACAAACACATGAAAGAATGCTCAAGATCATTAATCATTAGAGAAATGCAAATCAAAACTACAATGAGATATCATCTCACACAGGTCAGAATGGCTATCATCAAAACATCTACAGACAATAAATGCTGGAGAGGGTGTGGAGAAAAGGGAACCCTCTTGCACTGTTGGTGGGAATGTAAATTGATACAGCCACTATGGAGAACAGTATGGAGGTTCCTTAGAAAACTAAAAATAGAACTACCATATGACCCAGCAATCCCACTACTGGGCATATACCCTGAGAAAACCATAATTCAAAAAGGGTCATGTGCCACAGTGTTCATTGCAGCACTATTTACAATAGCCAGGACATGGAAGCAACCTAAGTGTCCATCGACAGATGAATGGATAAAGAAGATGTGGCACATATATACAATGGAATATTAGTCAGCCATAAAAAGAAACGAAATTGAGTTGTTTGTAGTGAGGTGGATGGACCTAGAGTCTGCCATACAGAGTGAAGTAAGTCAGAAAGAGCAAAACAAATACCTTATGCTAAAACATATATGTAGAATCCAAAAAAAAAAAGGTTCTGAAGAACCTAAGGGCAGGACAGGAATAAAGGCGCAGAGGTAGAGAATGGACTTGAGGACACAGGGAGGGGGAAGGGTAAGCTGGGACGAAGTGAGAGAGTGGCATGGACATATATACACTACCAAATGTAAAATATATAGCTAGTGGGAAGTAGCCACATAGCACAGGGAGATCAGCTTGGTGCTTTGTGACCACCTAGAGGGGTGAGATAGGGAGGGTGGGAGGGAGACACAAGAGGGAGGAGATATGGGGATATATGTATATGTATAGCTGATTCACTTTGTTATAAAGCAGAAACTAATTCACCACTGTAAAGCAATTATACTCCAGTAAAGATGTTAAAAAAAAAAGAAAAAGAAATATCGTATGCTAATGCATATATATGGAATCTTAAAAAAAAAAAATGGTACTGATGAACCTAGTTGCAGGGCAGGAATAAAGAGGTAGACATAGAGAATAGACTTGATGACATGGGGTGGGAGCGCGAATATGGGGTGAAGTGAGAGTAGCATGGGCTTATATACACTACCGAATGTAAAATAGCTGGCTGGTGCGAAGCAACAGCATAGCACCAGGAGATCGGCTTGGTGCTTTGTGATGACCTCAGGAGAGGGATAGGGAGGATGTGAGGGAGGCTGAAGAGGGAGGGGACATGGGGACATGTGTATGCATATGGCTGATTCACTTTGTTGTGCAACAGAAACTAACATGGTATTTTGAAGCAATTATACTCCGATTAAGATCTATTAAAAGAAAAGAAAGCCAAGGGTCTTATGCTACTGGTATATATTGTATAAAGGAAAATACATACCTTGCCCCTTAACAATCATGAAGTTAAGTAAAATAAGAGTAGTGGAGGTGATTAAATGAAGCTCCATACTTTTTCTTACTTGGTCAATACAGATAACGACCAAGGCCCAACTAGTGTCCTGAACAAGCTAACTGGTTTTCTTAACATGCAAATGGACAGCCAAAAAGTTGTGATATGATGGAAAAGTGAACTTTTCCTGTCCTCTTCTCACTTGTGAATTAAAATCTGAACTGTGGTCAATGAGGGTGGCTTTTTGATAGCTTATGTAGTGACCTGCTTAAGAGGCCTGCTCAAGGTCCCTGTAATTCTATATGTCTGGGGTCACACAGCTTAATTCTAGAGTTTTTGATCAGCTCAGTTCCCAATGAGGAAGGATTTTAAGTGGTGTAGTGCCTTTGCTCAGCATTATAATACTAGCAAACACTTGTTTAATATCTCCTATGTGCCTGACACTGTGCTAAACACTAATACCTAGATACTCACTTAAGCCTCACAACAAACCCATGATGTTGGTACCATTGTCTACATTTTATAGACGTGGCAACTGAAGCACAAAGAGTGTAAGTGACTTTGCCATAGTCACACAGTCCCAGAGTCAGGATTTGAATCCAGGTAGGCTGGGTTCAAAGTCTAAACTCTTAACAGTTTTACTATATGCCTCTTCTATATTATACTGCTTCCACCTTATGTCAACCTCTTTGTTTCTTGCTTTTAACTTTTGCCCTTATTACAGTAGCTGCGTTCTAGTAGGTATTACTACTAGTGTTAGTAATAATTTCTGTTTTATTATTAAAAATAAGAAATTTTCATATGAGAGAAACTTGATAATTTAAATACATAGATCAGCTAATTCGCATGATAATCATATGAGGATACATTCTACACAGATGAGAAATTGTGACTCAGGTTGTACTGTATCCAAGGTGAGGCAAACAAGAACCTATAAACCTAAGACTTGAACCCAGGTCTTCTGATAGCCAGTGCAGGGCTCACTGACCACACTGTGTCTCCTACCTATAGTGTGGCTTTATTAGTGCAGGTTTTCTTTCTGAAGACCTGCCTTCACCCGTGGCAGGCCTATCCAAAACCATTAACTCAGAACCCAGTGCAACACTCCTACAAGAGATGTGCCCAGACAGCTGCAGGGGGTCATTTTGTTTTACCTCCTACTATTCCTCCTTGCCGTCTTGGCCCCCCTATCGTCTTCCTGCTTATTCTGAGCTTGTTCTGGCCTTCCCATGGTTTGTAAGGGACTTGATTGTTTAGTTGTAATTAGTATTATTGTTACTTAGAAAAGGCCCCCAACATTCCTTTGTTGCAAAACTAGTAGATCATAAGAACAAGAGGTCTATAATAGCATTCAGAGTTTGCCAGGTTGTTACTGGGTCTCATGATCCATTATCCTTTTCCTGATAAGGACTTTTTTCATCATAAATTTGTTCCTGATAAATCAGATTCACTTTGTTGTCCTTAAAAATCCAACTTTTAACAATTAACATTTATTTCAGAGCAAGATATAATGTTGAACATTATCAGATTAAAAAAATTGACAACTTCTACAACATGATAGTTAATTTCTAGGTGATGAAGTTTCTTATGTTTCAGGAAAATCACTCAGTCAGCTGCTTATGCTGAATGAATAATTTGGTGGCAATGCAAGAGAGGGTAGATGGCTATCAAATATTGCATATAACAAAGAAACCAAGCAAAGAATGAGCACAAAGGTATAGTTAGTCATCGTCCTCAAAAAAAAAAAGAAAAAAAAAAAGCCCAATTGAAACTCTGACAAACTCTGAAGACCTGAACATGCGATTTTAAATACATAAAATACCTTTGGTGGCCAACTTTGTAAGCTCTTTTCACACAGATTTAATTCAGTTTAGCACCTCTCTGCAGTGTTTTGGTCAGACCACATATGACAAGTTGTGAAAATTTATCAACAGCTCAGAAAGAACCATAAACACTCAGGGAAGGCTGAGAAAAGAGAAAAAGCTAAATGAGTAAAAATAATTGCTAGAGTTTGCAGAGGTATGAGTTGTTAACTAAAAATATAGATCTGATGGCATTCTATTGGCACTTCTGTCTTTGTGTTGCTTCAGAGCACCTGTCCTGATATCTAAACTTAAGAGATTATAATCTTTGCTTTCATGGCGTACTATGGAACTGATGATAAAACACCATGACTTTCACCTGGTATGTCATATTCAATCAGCGGACATTGTGAAAATAATACCTCTGGTAAAATGTTCATGACCACTGGGTATAGAAGCCAGGGCAAGATAGACACATAGCCAGACGTCAACTTCATCTCAGCTATTTAAATTCTTCACATATGCATTCATATCTTACATAAGTAGAGTCAGCTTTTCTTCTTTTTTATATCATACACTTATGTTCCATTGTGTAACATGTGATTTCCTTCTATGAGTTGCAGATCCAGTCTTTTGACTGACCTTTTTGTCCTCAAGTTTGTTTACTTACTTATAAAGCTCGTCTTCCATCTTCAGTTACTATTAAAGTCCTTTCTGTTTTCTTCTGTTTTCCAATAGTGCTTTCCTGTTTTTCTTTAGCCCTTCTCTGTGTCAATCAGTATCTGACTTAAAATTCACCAAATATCCCAAAATGAGTTTGTGATATTCTAAATACATTTAATTTTCTAGAAATTAATACAAAAGACAACTCTTTATTTACATCTGATTATCTCAGACAAACTCCTTGTTTTTAATTTTCCTAGTGGACAACAAATTTCTCTTCACTAAATATCCTGTAAGGAGATTGTCCTCTTTTTTTGGTTGCTGATTTTCTCTGTGGCTGAGATGATCTGTGAGACAATCTACTAACCCTGAGTAGGAAACTAGTGATTTTTGTTACTCACTGTAGTTCATAATTCTTCAAAGACTTCAGTTTACTTCATCTGAAATTTGAAAAATACTCCAGTTTACCTCATGAAAGATGACCATTCCATAACTATTGTGAAATAACCCTCAGACTGTGAGTTTACCAATTCCAGTTTTATTATAGACTGAGTCTCTGTATGATTTCATGCCTTCAAACAATCAGTTGCTAAGATACTCTTTGTTAAACAATTCAGCAATTCAGTAGGGGAAAAAATAGTGTGGTTTTTGCCAAGTCATTCCAGTCAAAACAGGTGAACTGCAATAAAAATATGAAAGATTATGGGTCAGCGAACTCTTAACCTCTAAAATAATGTGGAAAATTGTGATCTGTGCATATATACATTTTCTAGGGAGAGGATTTATTACTATTATTAGATTCCCATTACCTTGCACAGTGCCTGGCACATTGTTGAATCTGAATAAATATTAGGTGAGTGAATTACAAATGAAATAAGAATTCTAAAAATGGTCCCCTCATTAGTAAAAAAAAAAAAAAAAGTTTAGGAATAACCAGAACCACATTTTTTTTCCTTTGAATGTTCCCTCTCTACAGATCTCTTTAGTTTCTCCTCGGTATTCCTAGAACGTAGATGTTAAAAGTTCTGAATTTATCTTTCATATTTCTTGACTGTTCTTTCATAGCTTCCAATTTTTATCCCTTTATGATATGTTATGGAAATTCAACAGCTCAGTCTTCTGTCTTACTGGTTCAACTTTAGCTGTGTCTTTTCTACTATTCATTTTATTTAAAGGTTTGAATTTTAATTTCAACACCATTTTCCCATGATATTTATTATTTTTTCTACTAGCCTGACTTTACTTCTTAGCCTTGATGATGGCTTCTTTTTTCTTATCCCTCTCCCAGAGATTCCCCATGATTTCTGGTCCACTGAGTTTTCTTTTCTTGATTTTGAATGTAGTTATGAATTGAAAAGGAAAAGATGATTTTCTATAATGTTCAGAAACCCAAGATGATCAGAGCTGAGGGAGATGAGACATTGTGTGTGTCCACGATCTATAAGTAGAAGTTCTTACATTTTTCTTATGTGTCATTTGAGGTTGAAGACCATTCATTTAAAAGCATAGTGTTTCTCCTGATATTGCCAAAATTATATAGAAATGTTGTTAGGTAAAAAATAAAGAAAAAATCCAATGAATAAACACTAAGTCACCCAGAATTCTACTATTAAGAAATTGCTACTGCTACTGTTCGTATACACACTTTTTCATTTATTAAGACTTTTCTATCTCTTGCTTATTCAGCTGTGGGGATGGAGGAAAAGGAGTGTGGCAGATATCCAGGAATTGGGGAAAACGCTTCAGGGTTAAATTAATAGGAGGAGATAATTGTAATTTGATTTGAAAGGAGACAGCATTCTCTTTAGCAAAATAAGACCTAAAACCTACGCTCTTAGAGTTGGGGTGGGGCGAGAAGAATGCATAGTACTGGGACGCACTCTCAGAAGGAAATTAACTCTCTTACTGTAACATGTCTTTGATTGCTATTGTTGTTGCTGCTGTTATTATTTTCAGGCAACCAAAGACAAGAATATCAGAAACAAAATGACTCCCAATGCTCTGTCTTCTCCTGTCTACTCTTAGAATGGGAAGCTTCCCCATCCTCTATCCCACACCAGAATGAGAGAAAGAATAGCTGTAGAAGAATAGTTATCTGAAGTTTCATATAATTAGCACAGGAAGCTAGGAAAATTTCTAAGAAACAGGAAAACTTGGAGCTTGCTAACCAGTAGGTTGATGAACACAGCTCTGTCTGAAGGGAGGGAAGTGTGGGGGACTTTGGGCTAGGAGAAGATGCTAAAAGGAGTGAGGCATTGTGGGAAGGGGGTAGCAGAATGCAAGGTGGGGATGTATAGACTCTACTAACCTAGGAAGCATCCATGTGGGAATCCCTAGAAGGGCTGAATAGTGATCTCCATGCTTGGGTACAGTGCTTTGGGAGGAATTAAATAGACTAGAGGTGAAAAGTCCTTGATTTCAACCCTTTCCGAAATTCAGTACAGTTGAATTCTGCCACTGTGAACCTGAAGTAGAGTTGATTAAAACTTACTAGGGTATGTGTTCACATGGCAGAGGAAGGGGAATGGACCACATCTCCACCTGGTCGATGACAGGCATCTAAGACACTTCGAATGTGTTCAGTGATGAGGGTGGGCCATCAGGGGAGCTGTTTTTAGTTATTACAGGGCTAGAGAAACAGGAAGCCTTATTTCCATGCCTGTAGCACGTTTATCCCCAATTGTTTGCTTAGCTAACTTTCAACAGTTCTGTTGGAATCATATTTTCCATGATAGCTTCTTTCCTCACTATGAGGAATAATCAGGGTGAGCAAAATTTCAAGTTTGCGTTTCCTAGGTATAATTGAAATACATTAAATCTTAGCCCCCTCCCCTTTTTTTTGCCTTAGATCAGCTACATAATGTACATGCAAGTATGAATATAGCTAGGTTAACCTGGGTGTGGATAATGTCCTCTAACAGAAGTTGAGAAACTTGGCCTGTAGTCTCAGCTTGCCTGTCAACTAACCTGGTGAGCTTGACCAAATTACTTAAGTTCTTTGCACCTTAATGTGCTCCTCACTGTGTAGCCCTCCATTATCAGACTAGAGCCTGGTCTTTTATTTATTTATTTATTTTTGGCTGTGTTGGGTCTTCGTTTCTGTGCGAGGGCTTTCTTTAGTTGCGGCGAGCGGGGGCCACTCTTCATCATGGTGCGCGGGCCTCTCACTGTCGTGGCCTCTCTTGTTGCGGAGCACAGGCTACAGTCACGCAGGCTCAGTAGTTGTGGCTCACGGGCCTAGTTGCTCCGCGGCATGTGGGATCTTCCCAGACCAGGGCTCGAACCCGTGTCCCCTGCGTTGGCAGGCAGACTCTCAACCACTGAGCCACCAGGGAAGCCCGAGCCTGGTCTTTGACCTCAGCTCTCCCGCTCCTCCTTTTAACTGTTCAGTAAGAAACCAAAGAGTTCTGAGTTACTTTTAGTGGCAGCCCTGCAACCAACTCAATCTTAGAAATAATGAGACCCAAATGATTGTCCATGTTCAAGTAGTAGAACTGAAGACAAGTCCATTTTAGTTAGTTTTCGATGTTGAGCTACTTCTTAAGTGGAAAGAGGGTGCTGTGGTATCAGGATGCTTTCACTTAAAGTAATGAAACACTAACTCAACCTGGCTTCTACCATACAAGCCCTTTTAAAAAGTTTCACATAACTTACCCTTCCATGGGTAAGGTAAGCATTAGGTACACAAGTTCTCTACCTTTACTTCTCTGAGATTCTATTGGCTCCATTCTCTTTCCCATGTTAGCTTCATCTTCTGGTTGAGTGACAGATAGTGGCAGTAGTTCAGGCATCCCACTTAAATATGAACATGTATGGAGGGAGAATCCATTTCCTCCGGCCTTGTCTCCACTTAGGAGTAAGGAGTTTATTCCCAGAAGTGCCCCAGCTCACTCTCCTCATGTCTTATTGGTTAGAATTGTATTAAATTATACTAAATATCTATCTATAAGCCAATCACTGACAAGGAGAATGGATTGCCATGACTGGCTTAGATTCTGACAGTTTTTGCCCGTTTATTAGTTGATTTTGAAGAGACAGAGTCCTGAATTTCCCTACTCTGCCAGTTTTGGTGATGTCACCTTAGATTTCTGACTGGCTTAGATTGATTAAGATTTACCATTGGAGTTGGAGATGCATAAAGTTATTTTTAGAAGAGAGAGAATCCGGATAAATCAAGCTTAGCAAGGAGGAATGGACAGCAGTGCTCACTAGAGTCACTGTGGGAGACGACTGTAATAAAGAGCGGCATCGTGGGTGCAGGAGGGGGGGTGACCATGGAGAGTCCTGGGTCAGATCCGTCAGTGGAGAGGACAGAATGATTTTAAGAGGAAGACAGACTCAGTTTCCAAATCAGCTCTGTCACCCTCCAGTTATTTTAATGTGGGGAAATCAGTTAACTTTGTTGTGCCTCAGTCTCATACTCACAGTAAGATGGGAATAATAATTTCCCCCCTTTTGAATTAATGTTAAAGTGATATAAGAAATATAAAATGTCAAAAGGGAACTTGACACATCACAGACAGTTATCATTATTATGTTGATGATCTGACTGACCCTCCTGGAGCAGAGTAATTAGCAGACTAAGTAGCGAGTTA
Source organism: Balaenoptera borealis (assembly GCF_965194805.1). Lineage (NCBI taxonomy): Eukaryota > Metazoa > Chordata > Mammalia > Artiodactyla > Balaenopteridae > Balaenoptera > Balaenoptera borealis. Next base: position 35,419,614 of record NC_138867.1, on the reverse strand, counting down.
TTGGTAGTTGAATGGCTGTGCTTAAATACAATACTTGGCCTTTATTGAGTGCTTCCCATATGCCCGGGATCATTTATTGATTCTATCAACAAATCATTACTGAGTGCCTACAGTGTGTCAGGCCAGCACTGAATTACAAGACATAAACACCACTGTCCTCAAAAAGTTACAGCCTAGCAGGGGAAGAGAGACACAGTAAATGCATAAAGCATGTAGGATATGAGATAGTGCTGGGTACTGAGGGGCACTCTAAGGCAGGGAAGGAGGACAGGGAGGGTGGGGGTGGAGGCAAGCTTAAACAGGGTGGTCAGGGAAGATCCTCCTGAGGAAGGCGACATGTGAGCAAAGAATCGAAGGAGGTGAGGGAGAAGGCCAAGTGGCATTCTGGAGGAGGAGACCTCCCAGTGGAGGGGACAGCAAGTGCAGAAGTTCTGATGCTGGAAACACGGCTGAGAAGTCCAAAGAAGAGCAGTGAAGATAATGTGGCTCGAAAACAGCAAAATGAAAATCAGAAAATAAAAGAAAAAAGAAAGAAAATCAGGAGGAGGTGAGGTTGGAAAGGTGGCAGGTGAGATTGGGTGGGGAGTTTGTAGAGCTTTGAACGTCACTTTAAGGACTTTGATATTTCATTCTGAGTGACATGGAAAGTTGTGAAGTGGTCTGAGTGGAGGAGTGGCATTCATTACTTTTCCTTCACTGTTCTTTTGATTTTCTTCTATTTACATTTCTTCTATTTTTTATGTTTTTAAAAATAAAAGTTTTTTTTGTCAGTCCCTGCTTTGTTTCTAGCTTTCCAGTCATGGCTGTGTATTAATAATTCCTGCACCTGTACCAGCTGTTTGCTCCAGATTCCTAGACATGCTTCGTCTGCCCTGAAACTACTGAGAAGCGAGCTGGCAGTCTATCAATAATCTCCTTTTATTTACCAACTGGATGTGGCCATAACCTTTGCCTGCTTCTGCCTGAGGGGACCCTTGACAACTCCCTAAGGAGGTTAGACTGTTCTTGGTTTCTAGAAATCTTTAGGAAACTGGTGCTTGTTAAAAACTACCCCCAATCCCTTGAGCTGCCCAGGGGCTGCTGCCTGCCTGATGGCATTGCAAATCTCTGCTGTGAACCAACAGTGAAGTCAAGCCTGGCACCTCCCTCTTAAATCATCATGTCCTCATCCCATCAGACCTTAGTGACTGCCTACATGTCATCTGGATTTTAAATGGCATGTCTCTTGGTTATTATTCTCACTGCCCTTTTAGGCATATGCTGGGGTCTCTTGGCCTATCCTCTTTGTGTCCTAGCTGCTCTTTCAAAATTTTTATCCTTGTCCCTCTGTGCTGCGTATGAGAAATTCCTTAGGACAACATTTTTACTTATTAATTCCTTCTTTATAAAATCCTGAGTTCATTTAGGTTTTTGTTTTTATTTTTCATTATTTAAAAAATATCCTATTTTTAATGTATATCTATTATTATTTTATTTTCCTGTTTTTCTATGATAATTTATAATTCTCTTTAAACAAATGTTCTCCCTTTCTTTATTGCTATGAACATTCAAAATACTTTTTAAAATTCTTAGGTGGAACATTCTTTGATTATTCATTACCTAAATGATGTTTTCCCATTGTAGGTTTTGTTGACTGCCTTTCTTAGCAGTAAGTTACTTCCTGTGGCATGCAGGATAGTTTTTTGAGTGGGATGATTTTATCTTCTCTCTTTTCTCTTTTGTGCTCACCTCCTCCTTGAACAGTGGTTTTCTCTGTCCTCTCCATCTAGCCCTCTGAGCCTCCAGTCTAGAATCAGGTGTTTTGATCGGTTGGGGCTCCTGCTTTGCTGTGATGTTTGGTACAGTGTAGATCCAGACTGGGAGCCGGTTCCTGAGCTTCGGGTTATGCTTTGTCAAGCAGCCTTGCGGAGCCTATGGTTTATAAAGTCTTGGGCCCTGGATGAAAGCAGTTTTCTCAGCTTCCTTCTATGAGCAGTGAAGAGGGGAGGGTGGGCAGAGGGCAGTACTTCCATGGCAGCGCCTGGCTTCAGGCAGTGAGCCTGAATCCTATCCCACATCTGCTGTAGGATTTTAAGTTCTTCCTCTCGCTCACTGGAATCTCAACTGCCCTGCCTGTTTCTAGACTACAAACCCTGCAGATTCTGGGCTTTAGCCATATTCTTTGCTTTGCATTTCTGTTCCTATTCTAGTCCATAACAATATTTATTTCGTTTTGAAGCCCGGTTATATATTTTGGATTTTTCTCCTTTTAGATTTTTCAATTATTTTTTTTGAAGGAAAAGGGTATATCAAACTATGAAGTTAATGCAGCATCTTGACTGGAGTTTTCAAGTAAATTTTTAGGTAGAAATTTAGAACGCTGTTTGTGTCAGTTTTGTAACTAGTCAAATCGTAATTGTCTTACCTGCATGCCTTAGTCTGCTTGGGCTACTATAAGAAAATACGTTAGACTGGGTGGCTTAAACAATAAATGTTTATTTCTCACAGTTGCGGGTGCTGGGAAGTCCAAGGTCAAGGTGCTGGAAGATTCAGTTCTCGGTGAGAGTCCTCCTCCTGGCTTGCAGATGGCCACCGTTTCTCTGTGTGCTCACATGCCCTCGTCTGTGTCCTAGCACTGAGGGAAAGAGAGCTCTAGTGTCTCTTCCTCTTCTTATAAGGGCACTAGTTCCATCATGAGAGCACCATTTTCATGACCTCACCAAACCTAATTACCTCCCAAAGGGGTTAGGACTTCAACATATGAATTTTTGGGGGGGGGGGAGGGGAGGAATACAAACATTAATTCCATAACACTGAGCTATTATTACATTATTTTTTCTCAGTTAGCTTCAGAGCCATGGTTCAAGTAATTTCAATAGGTATATTGCTTTTTAATTTAAAGACAGTAAAGAGTTTCTGCAACCCTTACCAACTGAGCTGGCTTCAGAGCTGTCCAAATCAGAAGCAGAAAGAATCCAGTTCCTTGCCCCCAGGGCACAAGCTTCTAGAAATTTGGCCATTACGTGAGTGCTTCCCTTCAGTGAATTAGCCCCTTTCTATGATTTTAATTAATGACAACCAGCACTGGGAGGAAGGTGGCAGCATTGTTCACAGCAGTAAGTCTGTCATTTGGGTGCTTAACTGTAAGGGAGAAAAACAAATGTAAATATTCCTCGTTAATAGCAAAATCATGCCTTTGTCCTTATCAAGTGCTGCCAAATTATTCACACAAAGTTGAAAATGAGTCACACATAACATTCTTTGGGATTTCTGCCCTTTGTTCTTCCTGTTTAGAGAATTAAGATGAATTTAGAAATCTAATGACTGTTGCCAAGTGAGACGAGAGCAAGGACTATACAAACTCAGCTCCAAGATGGCAAAGGGAATCTAACTCCTCTGCTGGAGGGTGGGTGGTGCCCTGGGTTATGAGGGGTTTCACGGGTGTTTTTAAGAATCTTACCTTCTCAGAAAGAGGCAAGGAATCCTGTCTCTTTATCTGAGACTCTTTATCTGAGAGCACCAAACAGTAAACATCAAACTTTGTCTAGTGGAAGCTACTTTCAGGAATAAAGATATACATAGATCGATCAATCTATCTATCTATCTATCTATCCATCCATCCATCCATCCATCCATCTAGGCTAAGAATAATTAAGCACCTTTTTTTTCCCTATTAGATAGAGTCTCTGCAGTATTTCTGTTGTACTTCTCTCTTTCTCTAAAAACTCATTTAAAATTAGGAGACCTGATTCTAAACCTGTTTCATTTCTAGTTTAATTGTCTACTCAGTGATTCTATGGGACCTAGAGACACATATTGATACTATTCAAAAAATGGTCCTCACTAGATTCTAATCTCTGTTCTTCCATTGTTTGGAAGTTGTGGGCAAGTAGGTGTGGTGTTCATTTATTTATTGAATGATTATTTATTTTGAAAAATATATTGAGCACATACTACATGTCAGAAATTGTACCAGTGTCTGGGGCAGAGAAATGAACAAGAGAGATAGTCCTTTATTTCAATGAGCTTTAAGTCCAGTTATAATTATATATATTCTATTAATCCACATTTATTAAGTCCATATAGCTTTAATGTCTTTCGTATTTTGAAACAAGACTATTTTGTTTCAAAAGTACTTGAAACCTTCAAGATGCAAGACATGCAGATTGAGTTCGTTGCAGTGACTGCATTAGGTTTTGAGCAGGAATGCCCATAGGGGTGATCGGTTGCAGCAGGAAACTATGGCATCCACAGGGAGGGTGATGAGGATAAAGAACAACACCCAATAATCAGAAATTCACTTGCATTTATCTTTGGAATGCATAGGACACTTTTTAAAATAAAAGGTAGCAGCTTGTTTTCATTAGAGACACATGCCTTAATTCATTGATTATTATTATTTTTTTCATTGATTATTTTGATTAGGCTACATGTATACATTCTGGAAGTCCATGTTTAGTACCAGGGAAATCTGCCAAAAACTCAAGATGAAAAGAATAATTTTTTTGGAAGGAGCAAGGTGGTAGAATTCTGTTACTTTCTCATCACATGAGTGAATTATAGGGCTGCATATTCAATCCACCAGTCTTTGTGCCATGCCCTTGGTCCTTCTTAACTGAAACTTTTTTGCTCATAGCTAATAAGGCAGGTCTAGGAGTACCAGGTAACCACATAGTCTTCCTTACCCAAATTCAGAGACTGGCCAATGACCTATTTTGTGGCCTGGTGTAAAAAGATATATAGGCCAATCTGACTTTGTCTTGTTTGGACCAAATTAGGAAATGCAGAGAGAAGTGGAAGGCATATCAAAGGACATATGTAGAGAATTAAGCTATGTGGTTGAAATCATAAGTCAAGGTCAAGCTGGAGTTAGAAGAAAATAGATTATTAAAGGAGAAACATAAGAAAATGTATGAAGGTGAAAAAAAAAGAATCGAGAAATTGGTGATGGGATAGAGAAGGGCAAGCAGAGATATTAGTGACATATTACTTCAGGGTAGGCATAAAGTCTGAAAACTGATAATATTATTTCATCATGCATTGAAATGGAATACCAATAAACCATTTATTATGTATTTGGTTATTTTTACAGACTTGGTGTCCAGGCTGTAGGTGGAGATTCTGCAGCCTGGGCTCTACTATGGATCCCACTCTAGTTGTTTGACTTTTCCTAGATTCCTGTGCACTTATGTTCGTACAGCACTGCCTCACTATCGCCAACATCACTCTGTTTCTTGGATAACTAAAGTGAATCTCCTTTTCCTCGCAACCAGAAGTTACCAACTGAACCAAACTCTTTGAGGATAGAGTCCATTTCCTAGCATGGGTTTATATACTTTCTTTGGGTTTTCTTTGTTCTTCCTTTTCTTGTGGTCTGTAAAATATTTTGGCTTCTGGAATTTGTAAAACTTACATTTTCTTAATGCTGTACATTGATTAGTGCTTTTTTCCCATGTAAGTATTTCTACCACATTATAAACTGCAGTGTTTGATTTAGACCATCGATTTGTATATGCAGCACAGAAAACAAACTATTCGGTTTACTTCTATCTAATAATAACTCTAATATCATGCTTGCCAAAACCTCCATTAAGGACGTATGCCTTGACTCATTGATTCCAGTGATAGGGAAAAGCACCATTTCCCAGCAGCTGGAGATTTGATGTTGCTTTTGAAGGGACAAAAGGATCGCACCAAAATATTTACATAGCTTGAAAACTCTAGGAAGCCCTCAGTAATAAGCAGGATTATAGGATCCCTAGTAGAACAGGATTGGGAGTTCTTAAAAGGGTGTAAGTTTGCTCATCATAAGAATATGGCACAGATGGATGAGACCTGTAACATGGAACAAAAGTCAAATTTTAAATAGTAAATTTGGGGAGCAGGGGCATGAAGAAGAGAAGCAAAAATAAAACAAATCTCAGATTGAGAATAATATTATTTATACTCAAACTTTATACTCAGGTTCTTAGTAGCCCAGGCAAGAGGGAAATCAGATGATGATGTAGTTCTCATTGTCTGACAATAGGACATACCATATATTAACTTATTAAAAGAAATTTTTTCCTGTCACTTTGATCTGAGGTGAAAGTATCATGTGGTCTTTATACAGAAAGCTTTGAACAAAATTATGAGTCTCAACCTATATGCTGACATAGTCTTTAAATATATTAAAAGACAAAATTATGCACTAAATACCATTCTTTTTAACTAAAAATTCACATGTATTCCATTTTAAAATTGGCTCTTGGTGAAAGTCAAACTCTTTAAAGGTCGATTGTGTAAAGACATTTATGGAGGCTTGGGGTAGAGATTGAGTGATATGCTCAAGATATTTTGCTGTTATGTGGCTTCTTTGGGTACAGGATAAGACTTATTCCCTTCTAGTATTAATTGATATGAATAAAATGCTCAGTTGAAATGTAGAGGAGTAAAAAGCATTCTAAGCTTCTGATTGGGAGAGCAATAGGATTTGGTGGGTATGCATAATAAATGAGAGTGTAAAATTGAGGATTCAAGGGTCTCTTGAAACACATTATCGTGTTTTGGATCCCTTTCAATGTGTTTTCTCTCTTCTTCCTTTCCTTCCTATCAAAGTTCTATCTCATTGAGGCTGGTTTTACTCAGATGCTGATCATATTTAATAAATTAGTAACACATTGGGAATAATAATCTTCTTCTCCTCCCCAAACTGCTCATCTTCTTGTATATTCTCCCTCAAGCCATTTTTTCTCCCCACTAATTGCACATAACCCTTTAGGTACCAAGACCTCCATTCTGCCACATTAACAATTTTCAAATCTGTCTCCCCATTCTATCTTTCTGCTACTGTATTTGTTTATGACTTCATTATAACAATCTTCTAAATCACCTCCAATTATGTTTTCATATGGTTCTAGAGTGATCTTTCTAAAATGCCAATTTTTTGTCTTCTGCTTACAATCCTTCAATACCTCCTTCAGGTCTTAAATGTGAAGCATGGCAGACAGTACTCTCAATGACCCAGGCTTTGCGTACATGCCCAACTATAGTTTGACATTTTCATATCAACTTCTGTTATCTATTCCTACTGAACCATCTGTAGCTCCCTTGAAAATGTCTTATGTGTACTTCCTTGCTCTTTTACTTATCTCCATCTTCACCTGGTACAGTTTTCTCCATTGCCCTCTGATTTTGCCTAACTCATCCTTATCTTTTAAAACTAAGCTCAGGTGATCTTCTCTTATGCTCCCCATGTTGAGTTAGTTTCCCCAGCTTGGGGCTTTGGGAGCAGACCACTGTATGCATGGTGGAGACCATTCTAGCAGAGTGAGGAGAATGGAGTGCCACTGGGTCTAGAAAACTCCCCTAAACCTTCTTTAGTTGCTGCATGTCATGGACACTGAGTTGAGAGCTAGGTGCCATGATAGGGTAGAAATGGGCTTCTTGTGTTAAAAAAAAAAAGCTGCTTCTCAAATCAGTGCACATCCTAGGAGAAGATTGGGGGTTATTAGTGATTTCCTCAGAGATCATACGCATGAGAGTAAGCTGACCCAGCTGAAGATTGTCCAGTCCCTTCAACTGGATCACCTCAGGCTCGACAAAGGCATGCAATGCATCAAGCAGGGGAACTCCAACGGCCACGTGGTGCTCCTAGTTACCAGGTGACCCCAGTGGGCCTGGCGGTGAGGAGATGCCCACGATGGAGCAAGGCCTACCTCAGGGATCTGGTCTCCTACTTGAAACAGAAGCAGGCTGTAGGGGTGATCAGCCTGCCAGTGAGTGGGTCCATGGGGGAGGGGGAAATGAAGCACAAACATGCTGCCTTATATGTATTCCTGCCCTGCAACCTTCCACAGCAGTACTTCCAAATCAGCACTAAGGACACTGGGCAAACTAGAGGAAGAACATAGAGTAATAGTTACAGTGAGAGACACTGCGTAGCCCAAACCTGTCTTTTCCAATTCCTTTTTTTTTGGGTGTCACAAAAGCAGTTATTTTAAAATCTTATCCCTTCCCTGTCTTACACCTTGGTTTTAATTCTCTGCTGGGATATTTTCATTTGTTGGGGAACCAGAGGTCCTGTCCACCACCAAACTAAGTTTTTAGGTTTTGCTTTGTTTTCACAGTCATGAGAAGGGACTCCTGTTATATTGGTGTCTAGTGTACAGATACTGTCTGTTGTGTTATGTATTTTTAAAAAGTTTTTTTGACTAACTGTATGGGGAGTTGTCAGTAAAACCTTTGTCAAAGGATGGACTAATAAAACACACAGGGCGATGATACTGGGATGAGGTGATCCCATAGCCAAAGTTGGAGGTGACCTGCAAGGTCTTAGGACCATGAGGAATGAGGAAGGGATCTATTTGGGTCTATAAAGGTTAGAGTTGAGTCAGAAAGAGAGGAAACTGCAGATGCTCCTTGGGAGCAGTTTCTCTAGGCACAACGTAGACCTTGAATAGCCAGGGACTGACTTTAGCACTGCCTACTGACTAAGAGAATAAGTGGTATTTTGTTGGCTACCAATGGGTGCCAGAACATTCCCTGAGGACTCACACCAAAGGAAGTGTAAGCCACACACTTCTTTCACCAGCATCCACTCACTATTTTAGGGAAAGATGTGTAAATTATTGGATTTAATTAAGTATTAAATTAGCTCAGATATTTTGTCTCTTTTTATGCTAGGCAATATATGGGGCTCAAGAGAAAGGCATTGTCTAAAGAGAAATTAAGAAATTAAATTTTCTATGTATATCTAAATGGTAGCATGACTTAAATTTTGTGACTTTGTTACATGCCCATAAGAAAAAAAATATTTTAGAAAACATACTTTAGTTTTAGGAGATATATTTACAAGAGTATGTGCAGAGAAGTTCCATAAGCTAGGTCCCCATGCTACAGGTGAACTTTCAACAAGTACTTTTTCTTCGCAGAGCCTTCTACTCCCTGTTTTCCCCCTCACTGGTGTATGCTATTGTCTTTTTGATGTTTATTATTAGATTTTGCTTCTTCAGTGAGGATATCAGAGAGCCTAAGTCATTTCTGGAAACCAGCATTTTATCCTTGTCCTCTTGCTTTCCATCCTACTCGTCCTTGCCAGAAGTCCCTGGTTGCCTGGTGTAAGAAAACATCATAATTATCTCATTAATATTTGGTCCTGGCCTTCTTGCTAATCAGATTATTATTGCTGAGAATTCAAAGGAAGAGAACAGAAATCTACTAAAAAGGAATAAATTGGTCCTCAAATTATAGTTCCAGGAAACCGCACAGGGACAAAAGCTTGCTGCTAGTGAAATAAGAGATCACGCAGAATGTAGATTTATGAGGAGAGTGTAGCTCCGTGAATTTAACTAGCCTAGATTCTAGGCTTCTGGAAGGCAGAGACCATGGTCTCAGTACTGCCTTCAGCACCTTGTCTGTAGCAGGTTCTCACATTTGTTGACTGTATAAAGATAAGCAAATTCCAATATGAACTGCTTCCCACCCCCACCCCCCCCACCCCCGCCCATTTTCTGTCTTCTCTGAATTCACTTACTGCTTCCCAGAATGTGTTTCCTGTGTGGAAAGTGATATGCACTGGATAAGCCCAAATGGGCTGTTGTAACACTGGAGATAAATTTCTACTTTGCCATCTATCATTCAGAGGATGATGATGATGGTTTTAAAGCCATTGGTCATAATACAATTGACAAGCTTGCTGACTGCTCAAGTACGGTATTTGACACTCATAATTATTCTGTTTTTCTTTCCCTACCCACCATTCGTGTTCTGGGTTCTATGTGCGACTCTAATGGGTAAAACTGATTCCAGTAGTAAGACTACCTCTGACTGAGGTATGTGAGAACCCAGAGAAATAATATTTGCAACTTCCAAATCAAAGCCAGTACTTCTGTTCACTACGACCTCAAAATATATTCTAGAGCGACTGTGACTCTTGCAATAACTCTATAAAATACAAGGCAGCTCAAAAAGGGGATTCTTTTCCACTGGATATAATATCATTAGACTGATGACATTGTGTAGATATTCCTTTCAGTGATAAATTCTCTAAATTAGTACAGCGAATATTGACAGAGCATGATCTTTGTGTCTTGTCCCATACAGACTATATTTGTTGATGTGGTCTCTTTAATGAAACTGGAAGTTTTCATGAATGGAGGCAAATCTGTTATCTCTTTGCTTACATTCTTTCTGGAATTTGCATATACAAAGATACAAATTCCGGAAATAGCTAGTCAAGAGCACAGTCCACAGTCCACAGAAGTCCTGCATAGCAACTGTAAATTTTGAACCAGAGTTGGATCAGAATAATATATAGCCATAGTTCTCTGAATTATTCACGGGGAATAGATGGCTGGGCACACTTTGGAACTCTGATTCAGCACTTTCAATCTGGTAAGAGAATTGGAACCACTCTGGTTTTGCTCTTGTCATATCCAAATTTGTAAAATTATAAGAGCTTTTATTTATTTGTAGAAAAGGCCATAACATAACCCAAGTACCATTTTAAAATCTAACTGAAAGTGTATTCTGATTCTGAGACTTGATTATTTTGTTTACCATCTGGAAGCAAGCACTGTGAGGAGTCATTTTGTGTGTGTGTGTGTGTGTGTGTGTGTGTGTGTGTGCTCCTGATTGCCAGATCATCCCCTGTATGCTGTGGTTACAACAGGGCATAGTCACTTGGTAGAGTAGCAGCCCTTGCAAATGAATTTCTCATAAAATCTTTTTGAACAGTCATTTATTTTCCTGAAGAAAAAGTAGACAATACCATAAACAAAGTGTGCAATTTCTGATTTTCCATTGACTCTGGAAATGTCAGAGGTAATAGAGAGTAGTTAGGAGTGAAAATCCAGTGCATTGAATTGGATATGAAACATGTCAGCAGGCTGCTGTTTTTTCAATCATTAAAAAATGACATATACTCAGTCATTTGGTTTCCTGCAGCAAATTCTTTGGTACACAAAGGACCCTGGTGTTGATGTAGGTCTGTGCACTGCTTGCTGGAAAACTCTTTAAGCCATTTCCCTCTTCCGTCAATGTGTTGTTTCATCCCAGTCTTTTAGATCAACTAAGAACCAAGGAAGATATTCTCCAGTATAATAATGAGGAAGAACATTGACTTCCTGGTTTCTTATGGTAAGGATGTTCTTAAGCCAAAGTACATAATTTCTAGAGAACTCAATAAGTACTTTGACTGTTTATGGTGACGTTGCTTCCCAGTCATTTTAAGGTCTAGCTGCCAAAGCATAGATTTATTTTAAAGTAATAACAAATAGGAAAGAATCAGATCTCTTGTCTTCTTTCATGCCAAACTTTCCTTGCCTTTTTTCTGATTCTCTGATTAACCCCTTGTAGATTGTTTTCTTTCCCTCTGAATCTTTTGGTATTCTCTCTTTTGGCCTTTTTTCCTCTCTGTATTCTCTCTCTAGGCAATCTCAACCACTCTCGTCACTTCAACCATCCTGAATGATTTGAAAACTGTAGTTAGTTCCAACATTTCCTTGTAGTTCAGACATCCAGAATGATAACAACAGCAATGACAATATTCATGTGTCCCTACTATGTGCAAGGTACTGGGTTAACTAGTGTATGTTCATGATTTCATTAACTCTTACAACCACCACCAGTGAGGTAGATGCTATTATCATCTTCATTTTACAGAGGAGGAAACTAAAGTTTAGCCATATAACAAAATTTGCTTATGGTTGCACAGATAGTAAATGACTAAGCTGGGTTTTAAACCCTGACGGTTTGATTCTACAGTGAGTGCTTTTTCAACCACAGAGACCTGCCTGTCAACCACATGCTAAGCATCTTCCTTTGAATCTTCTACAGGCCTCTCAAAGCCAGTATACAAATCTGCTTCCCTTTTGGCAATTAACTCATGCATTCATTCAACCAATAAGGAATTTATCACGCATCACTGAGAGCCAGACCACTGCCTATGCATAAAGGATAAAGTGTTGAACTGAACAATAGTGTTCCCTGTATTTACAGAGTTTATTATTTAAAGAGGGGAGACTCAGGACTTCCCTGGTGGCGCAGTGCTTAAGAATCCACCTGCCAATGCAGGGGACATGGGTTTGAGCCCTGGTCCAGGAAGATCCCACATGCCGCGGAGCAACTAAGCCCATGCGCCACAACTACTGAGCCTGCGAGCCACAACTGCTGAGCCTGCATTGCCATAACTACTGAAGCCTGCATGCCTAGAGCCCATGCTCTGCAACAAGAGAAGCCACCACAATGAGAAGCCCGCGCACCATAACGAAGAGTAACCCCCGCTCGCCGCAACTAGAGAAAGCCCATGCGCAGCAACGAAGACCCAACACAGCCAAAAAGAAAGAAAGGAAGGAAGGAAGGAAGAAAGAAATTTAAAAAAGTTAAAAGGGGAGACTCATTAATCACAATATTATGCAGATGGAGAATTAATTATAAGCTGGGAGAAGTGCTAAGAGGGGCAGATGCAAAATGCTGTGAGAGCATCTAACAGGAAAGGTGCCTTCTTTGAGGAGCAGAAGGAGGGCAAGAAAGGTTTCCCTGACAGATTGCTAATTCAGCGGAGATCAGGAGGATGAGTAGTAGTTAACTAGGCAGAGAGCGACTTCCAGGAAGAAATTACAACATCTGCAAAGGCCCTGAGGTGGGGTGATGGGGAAAGCATAGCATATTAGAGGGTTTGCAAAAGAAAATCGGTGTATCTGGAGGAGTAGTAAAAGTTGCAGGTGTAGACTAGGCAAGCAAGGACAGGACCATGTAGGGCCTTCTAGTATGTACTAAGTATTCTCCTCTCTTCCTGTGACCAATGAAAAGCCATTACAGGGGCTTAGTCACTGTAGTGAAAGAATAAAACTTATGCTTGGAAATATTACTCTGGCTGCTTTTTGAAGACTGAATTGGAGGGGGAAAGAATAGATTCAGGGAAACCAATGAGGAGGAGATTTCAGTGCTCTAAGTGAGAGATGATAGTATTATTTTTCATTACTCTTGTTTAGAAAGGGTGGTAGTCTTGGAGACAGAAACAAAAAAAAAACACCCAAATCTACCTTACCATTCAAATCAGAAATCGTGGTATTATCTCAACTTCTTTTCTTTTCCTGCTTTTCTTATCTATTGTCTGTTGATTTCACCACAACATCTTTAATATCTTCTCTCATATCTCCATTTGTTTTTGACATTTGTCAAAGACATTTGTCTTTGAGGCTGTCCATCCTTCTTGTACTTCTCTCTTTCTTCTTAATCCCGTAATAGCCATTTCTCAACCCAAACCCTGCCCAGTGGTCCCTGCTACCGGCATATCCATATGATCCCCTGGCTGTCTGTGGCGTGACCTCAGGCCAGTGCTCTCTTGAGGAGTGCTCTTGCTTTGACTTGTTTTCTATCTATATTATTCAAATATAGACCAGGAGGGGAAGAGAGGATTGTAGCATTACCTCTTCATACTTGGCCTATGATGGAAATGATGGTGCTACTGACTAAAAGTGGGATGATCAGATTTTTGAGGAAATTGATAAACTCAGGTTTCAAATATGTTGAATCTTAAGTGTTTATAGAATAGATAGCAGACAATTGAGAGTTTGTAGCTTGTAGAAAAGTCTAGGTTAGTGATAAGATTTAGCAACAAAAGTGGCTGTTGAAGCCATGAGTTTATCTGAGTTTATCCAAGAGATGTGTACAGATTGAGGAGAGGGCTGAAGATGGAGCTCAGGGTAACACCGACTTTTGAAAGCAAAGTGGAAGAAGAGAACCTTGGAAGAATGTTGAGGAAAAGTTACTAGAGAGGTAAGAGAAAACCAGGGGAGGGCAGCCTTACAGAAGCCATAGAAGGGGAGAGTTTCAAGAGAAATAGACTGTTTACCATGTAGATGATAATCCGTTGTATTGCCTGCTCATCAAAGCTCTCTCTCTGTGGGAACCACCCCCCAGCTAGCCCGTATAGTTCCAAAGTTGCTAATAATCCCAGTGTTCTGCCTGCGTGTTGGCACAAGGGTAGACATGAAGCTCAGATCTGAGGAATCATAGCTTGGGATTTCCCTCTTCATAGGATTGGTCCAAATTAGTAGCAATGTGACGGAAACAAAGCCTGAATTCATACATGTGAGAGTAGTTTCCCAAATTGTGTTGGTACTGTTATTTTTAAAAAGCCATATAAGGCACCTGTGGGAACATAACCCAGCTATAAGTCTATAAGTGGGTTACAGGATCCAGATCCTAGAATCTATTATTTGGAAGTTAACCTTACTTTTCTGGTGAGATCTAACTTGGAAACTGATGAGTTAGTAAACAAAAAAAAAGGCATTTTAAAAGATATTCTTAAATATGAAGTACATGAATAATATTGACTTGGGTGATTCTGTTGTCTGGGTCAACATTTGTAAGATATATTACAGCAATATTAACACTTTGAAATGAGATTATTGTAATAGGAAAAAGAAAAGATGGTTCATTAACCATCTTTTTCAGTTCTAATGAAAAACTAGAGCTGGTCATCATGCAAAATTATGATATTCAACTCACAGAACAGTCTCTCAATTTAAGACTATCTTATTAAACATCTTTGATGAATGAAAATGTTTTTACTCCTGATGGATGATCAGAAGGATGATATCAGCCCATATCCTGAATATTTCACATACGGGATTTTTATAATTCATCTCTCTAAGGGGAAATCTTGAAGTTACTCTTATTGCATCTTTTAAAATTGAGGTATAATTGACATATAACATTATATTAGTTCCAGGTGTACAGCATAATGATGTGATACACCATGTATATATTGTGAAATGATCATCACAGTAATGATTACTATCAGTCACTATACATAGTTAAAAAAATTTCTTCTTGTGTTATTGAATCTAAATCTGCTTCTACTCAACTACTAACTAATCTGAAAGATGAAGAGGATTATAGGCTTTTATATCAGAAGGACCCTTAGAGACTACCTAAAATTTTAATCCTCTCCCTTTACAGATGAAGAAAATAAAGCTGAATTGCCCAAGGTCACTCAGTTGGAGGCATATCAGGAACTTGTACCAATTCTCAGCCCAGAAATATTCTCTCCTTGCTACACTGGTCTGCGATTATCCCTTCTTAAACATCTAAGGGAGCACAGCCAGACTCTGATTTAAAATGACTAGAATGGCTTTATTATTCAATGTTTCCAGCTATAAGGTTAAGTAGGGGTTCGCATAAATAATGTGATTAATACTTCTTGTGACTGTGTGCATTGTCTCTTCATAATTGGGATGTGAACATAGTTCACAGCAGCTAAGGAGACCCTGTTCTTTATAAACGCCGTGGAACAGCTGCACCGTATCATCCTGGCTCTTGAAAGTTTATGAAGCAAAGCAAACTGCTGAAATAACATTAACTTTATTTAGTTTATTAGAATTATTCTTGACTTATTTTATATTTTGATCAAGATTAGTACCATTTCATAGTTTAGATTTCTGAGCTGAGTCTGCTGTTTTTACAACTACTGTTATAAGTGGTGGTGCCCAGTCCTATGTGTGGGCCATTGATAATGGGATGATGGAGAATTGTCTGATACGTCCAGCTTAATTCAGTGTACTCCTGCAGTCTTCTTCAAGGAAGCACCAGGACCCATGAAGGATGCATTAAAACATGCTTTCAGATGCGTGATAGCTGTTTCCAGCTCAATAGACCTCATGGAATAGTCCACAAAATAGGTAC
The DNA here is from genome assembly GCF_965194805.1 of Balaenoptera borealis. Classification (NCBI taxonomy): domain Eukaryota; kingdom Metazoa; phylum Chordata; class Mammalia; order Artiodactyla; family Balaenopteridae; genus Balaenoptera; species Balaenoptera borealis. The sequence goes on along the minus strand of NC_138867.1, from coordinate 35,403,963 downwards.
TTCAGAAACTTTAGCACATTCAATTCTATCATGTGGACACTATAGCCAGAGCTGGCAGTGATCCCATAATATGACCTGATGAACTTGAAAAGGGCTATCTCATATCAAATTTAAGCACTGTCAAGTTTGGAGGGGACGTTGTCATGCACAGCCCTGATCCTCTTTAATGAAGGACTTGTTAGGAGTGCTGTCAGCAGACATCCTTCAGTGTCAACCCCTCCAGAGATTACCTCAGTTATAGACAGCTGTCTTGCCCAAGATCATACCCTTTCCAAGAGGACCCATGTACAATGTCTAATGGAGCATAAAAGTTTAATTATCTTGGTTGAATTCAGGACAACTCTGAAGGTCCATTCTATTTCCAGCGTTCCCCATGGCATTGGCCAAGTCTCTTTTTGGGCTGTCACTATAGTTTGACTTTCTGTTTCATCCATTTTTGCTTCCACTCCCTCTCTCCCCCAAATATTGATCCCAAGGGTACTCCAAAATAAACATCTTGCCTGCAAAACTTTATCTTAGTCTGCTTTCCAGGAAACTGAACCTGGAACATAAATATTTGCCTTTTTCCTGTTAGCTGAAATGTATTGTCCAATATCATCATCTATTTGCATGTTGGGCAATGCTGTACATAGGAAAATATGTTTAAAAAGTCAACCTGCTTTTTCGTTAAATAAATTTATTTATTTATTTATTTTTGGCTGCGGTGGGTCTTTGTTACTACGTGCGGGCTTTCTCTAGTTGCAGTGAGCGGGGGCTACTCTTAGTTGTGGTGCATAGGCCTCTCGTTGCGGTGGCTTCTCTTGTGGAGCACGTATTGTAGGCATGCGGGCTTCAGTAGTTGTGGCTCGTGGGCTCTAGAGCGCAGGCTCAGTAGTTGTGGCGCATGGGCTTAGTTGCTCCGCGGCATGTGGGATCTTCGCGGACCAGGGCTCAGACCCATGTCCCCTGCATTGGCAGGCAGATTCTTAACCACTGCACCACCAAGGAAGTCCAACCTGTTTTTTAGGAGGATGAAAAGTAGTGCCAAAGCAGGAAGTATGGTGCCTCTGTATTTTATTAAAGCAGGTGTCCCCCCTACACTAGGGTAGGGGGAGGGTGTTTTTGCCAGGCTGCAGCTGGTTACAAGCTCACTTGAGGGGCAAGGGACTGTAAATATGTATGAATGGAAGTAATTTCTGCTATTTTGTTCCAGCTTGTTATTAGGGAAGTAGGTGGCTTCAGCTGGTACAAGTGGGAAATCGATCTGTGGGCAGGATGCTTTTGATTAGTGGTTCTAGATAGAGGGTTAAAATTGCACTTCCCAAGCTTCCATTTCTCTTGACCATTTTTTGTTTTTAGTAAATGGGAATATTTATCGTGGGGACTTTCGTTGGCATATAGTGCCAGGTAAACTTTTAGGAAAGGTTAGAGGTGAGGAGGAGGCATATGTTTCCACAGGATATAAACACTTTGGAAAGTGTTTTTACTTGAAATTAGACCCCCATAGTGCATTGTTCACTGTGGGTGGGGAATAAAAATTTGATGAATAAAAGTCCTTTTGTGAACTATTTTAGATCTGAGAAGGGACTTGAATTTAACACAAAACCTTAACTAATCAACATAGTTTTTTGGGTACGTCACTTTTAGAAAGAAGTAAGAAAAAGTAGCAAAATAAACTATTAAGAAATTTGCTCAATTAAAAAAATACAAATTTCTCACTTTATCTTGGGGCTTGTCTATAGTCACTGCAACATCTTTGAAGAATTTGCATCCACATGGTTAATGCTGTAAAATGTACTGAGTTTATAGTTGCTCCCTGACTCCTGGGAGATAAAATCTCTGTCAATAGATTTTATATTTTAAATAAAAATATATTTAAATATATTTTATAATTAAAATATTTTAAAATATCATTTAAAATGATAGGCCTGACTCAGGTAAAAGCTTCAGGTAGTAAGATTGAATCAATTATGTTTACAAGAGAGGGAGAAAAACTTAATGTAAACATAAATGGATGAGAGAAAATGTTTTCTGATTTATTCTCTTATTAACTAGGAAATCTGATTAACAAGAAAAGTCTGCACACTGAGGATTCTTGGTAAAGATTATTAATCAGATCTATAAGAGGGGCAAAGGGATCTTTGAAAGAGCTCTTTCTTTAGGAACAACTCTGTATCTAACAGAAAGTGCTGAAGAAATACCCTTCTTAAGGGAAAAAGTATTTCTTCTTTGGATGAATGACTTAAAGTCAGGTTGAATAAAATATCACTTAGAAGCAGAGAATGTGGGACAAGGAAGCATAGACAAGTACTTTACTTATGAAATGGACTTTTGAAAACCATTGAGTTAAGCATGAGGAAAGGCATTCAACCTTGGAGCTAAATGGTTTAGCATTTAGTATTGGAAACTATGGAACAGAGAAACCTCAGGTGTATTTTCATTACAATGACTTGTATAGAATAGAAAATATAAATAGGAAAAATCACCACCATAATTTATTCAGCACATAGTTTGATTTTTATGATTTTATGTTTTGCTTTTTATAATTTGATGATTTAAAAAATATATGTATAAATATTATTTAGTTCTACAGCTTCCCATATTTTAGAATTATTATTCTTATTTTACACATGAGAAAAGTAGAGGACCAAAAAGCTAACATTTACCCAAAGTCACTTTTTTTTATTGAATGAAAGATTCTTTAAATTCTATAGTGCTTTACAATTTTCAGAAGTTTATACACGTGATTTCACATAATTCCATAATAACCCCTTTTTCCCCTACCCCTATATGGCCCCCACTTCCCTCTCCCCACTGGTAATCACTAGTTCTCTAAATCTGTGAGTGTGCTTCTTTTTTGTTATATTTATTATTTTGTTATAGTTTTAAGATTCCACATGTAAGTGATATCATACAATATTTGTCTTTCTCTGTCTGACATTTCACTTAGCATAATGCCCTCCAAGTCCATCCATGTTGCTGCAAATGGCAGAATTTCATTCTTTTTTTCATTTCTTTTTAAAATTTGGTAAAGGAGTTGTGGGATTTAAACCTTCTCCTAACCCTGAAGCCTTTTCCAGCCACCATAATTATTGGTGGTCTGGTAATTTTTGGCAAACCTGCGGAGTGGAGAGCCAAGGCACATTGCTATTGCTGTTCTTTTCCTTCTGCAGATGTGGGATTGAGGAAGATGAATTCCTGGAATTGCTTCAGCTCACAAAGCAGATCAGCAAAACACCTGGAATGGGAACAAGCTGTCCTTGCCTTCTCACTTTCTCCTTTTAGAAGGGAAGTAGATTTCTTACACATTTTCAGAGCTCAGTCTGACTGGGCAGGCCAGAAGATGGTAAATCTCCCTGCCTCTCCCAGGTGTGAAATATATTGACGGCTACTAAGTGTTAATATTCTTTCTGAGAATTTGCTTCATGCTCTGTGATTTTAGCCCCCAGCAGTTCACATCTTGTTTTACTTTCTTGGGTTTATCTTAGCACAGTCACACCAATTAAGCTCTTAAATAACAGGAAACGGCAATACAGATTAAAAGTATTTCCCAGAATCTCACATGCCAGTGGGCAAGAGGCTCCAAATCCCTTAGTTACGGTATCTAGGAAAAGAATATCCCATGGAAATAATTTCAGCTTCCACATTTTTTTTTGTCATCATTTTCTTTTTTTTTTCACATCTATATTGGAGTATAACTGCTTTACAATGTTGTGTTAGTTTCTGCTGTACAACAAACTGAATCAGCTATATGTATACATATATCCCCATATCCCCTCCCTCTTGAGCCTCCCTCCCACCCTCCCTATCCCACCCCTCTAGGTCATCACAAAGCACCGAGCTGATCTCCCTGTGCTATGCAGCAGCTTCCCATTAGCCATACATTTTACATTTGGTAGTGTATATATGTCAATGCTACTTTCTCACTTCATCCCAGCTTCCCCTTCCCCCGCTGTGTCCTCAAGTCCATTCTCTACATCTGTGTCTTTATTCTTGCCCTGCTACTAGGTTCATCAGTACCGCTTTTTTAGATTCCATATATATGCATTTCAGCTTCCACATTTATGAGAACCATTTACTGTTGACTTCTTTAGCAGTCGTGCTGGAACGCTGTGAGGCAATGCATTTTGATTAGTAGCAAAGTTCTGTGAATAGCTCATCAGAATTTCTAATGCTGCTTTTGACATGTCTTTTGCAGATATGTAGATTTATTACATGAATATCTTCAAATGTTGGTATGCTGACACCTGACACCTAAATAATGCAAACTTGCACTGATAATTCCCAACCAAACCGGCTCTCATAAACCTGTTAACCATATAGCACTGTTTTCCTAGTCCGGGAACTAAAAACCAAACAACATCTTTTAATTCTCCTCATCTCTCTTCCTCCTTAGGTAACCAAATACTATGTTTTGTTGTTTCTGCCTTTCAGTGTTTCTCTAATGCTGTATTTCCCAAATTGAGTGCACAGAATACTTGCACATTGTTAGGTATTTATAGGATTTCCATGGGATCAGATGAGTTTAGGAAATGATGTATTAGGAAAAGTTAACATGTTTCTTTATGGCAAGACTTCTCAGATCTTTAATATATTTGTGTGCATTTCAAATGTTCAAAAGTGGAATGCAACATGTGACATTTCTAAAGTTTATTTGACAAAAAACAATTCCTCCAGTTCACCAATTATATAAATATTAATAATAACATTGATACTAATGAATATTTGAAGATGTTCATTAGTCAATACTAGCGCTGTAGTTTGGGAAATACTGCTTGAATCCACTCTCTTGATTTCCTTGACATTTTTCTATTCAGATCCAATCACCTTGCTCAAAATTCCTGTAATGGAGGTTTAACAGCTGTCCTCTCCAATCCCTTATCTCTAACGTTGGCCTTTTTCACTATTGGTCTCTCTCCAATGTATAGGTAAGATTATGTTACTTTCCTTTTGAAAACCATTAAATTTTCCCCAATGTCTCCAGCATAAAATACCTATATAATACTCTTTCATGTGGTGTCAAAGTCATTGATGATGAAGCCACAACACACTTTCTATTTAATCTCTCCACAAATCTATATTCTTTGCTGATGGTAATTTATTTACCTGGAGCAACCTATTCATTTTCAAGATTCATCTCAAGTATTTGTAACACAAATATTAGCTGGGGCTAACCTGTCCCAATGTGACTTGACTTCTCTACCTCTAAGCATAGAAGGTGTCATTAATTTTGAGAATTCTACCTTGCTAGATACTTATGACAAAAGAATATCAAAATCAAATATGAGAAAATATGAATCACACATAATCCTACCCCCTCAAAATGACTCTAATCAAAACTTGCCATATATCTTTGTGGTACTATATATCTATGTCTTTGTCTATGCCTATCTCTATTTATTTATATCCATCTGTATACACACACACAACACACTCTCCTCCCTCCATCCCACCCCCAAACACACAGAGATCATGTCATGTTTTGTCAGTCGATGAATATTTTCTGTGGCAAAAATAGAATCCCAAAGGGAGATTGTAGTATTGTGCTGTTTAACAAAGTGCATTTAAGAGTTCATAAATATAAATGTCTGCAAATGTGTTAAAATGCACTAGAGAGAGGGCTTTGTAATAATATGTGTAGAAAAGACTTAAAAGTTTTAGTTCATAGGAACCAGTGTATATTCAAAAGTATAAAAGTCTGAAGTGACTATCAAAAAGTTAACGGGAAATATAGTATCTAATAAAAGAGAAATGTTTGTACCACTCGAATCTGCTTTGTCAAAACATACATACAATGATGCGTTTAATTCTGGACCCCAGCACTTCAAGTCATGAACCAAATTAGAATACATTCATAGGATGGTGATCAGATTGGTGAAGGAAAATATAGGTGAAGGAACCACTCAGGGAAAAGAACGCTCAGGGGAGATTTCTAATTTCTGAGGGATTGTCACGTAAAAGAGACATTAGGCTTGCTCTGAGTGTTCTCAAGAAATAGAAATTGAACAAATATGTGAAAAAGGCAGGATCTCAGCTTTCTGGTCTAACATACAGAATGTACCGTTAAAATGTAACCACACAACTTGTGTTAATATAATGACACTCATATATAACTTCATATTGAATACCAAAACCAAATGACACACCCACCTCCTAGAAAAATGGAAATAAAAACAAAAATAAACAAATGGGACCTAATGAAACTTAAAAGCTTTTGCATAGCAAAGGAAACCATAAACAAGACAAAAAGACAACCCTCAGAATGGGAGAAAATATTTGCAAATGAAGCCACTGACAAAGGATTAATCTCCAAAATATACAAGCAGCTCATGCAGCTCAATATCAAAAAAACAAACAACCCAATCCAAAAATGGGCGGAAGACCTAAATAGACATTTCTCCAAAGAAGATATATAGATTGCCAACAAACACATGAAAGGATGCTCAACATCATTAATCATTAGAGAAATGCAAATCAAAACTGCAATAGGTATCACCTCACACCTGTCAGAATGGCCATCATCAAAGAGTGTACAAACAATAAATGTGGGAGAGGGTGTGGAGAAAAGGGAACCCTCTTGCACTGTTGATGGGAATGTAAATTTGTACAGCCACTATGGAAAACAGTATGGAGATTCCTTAAAAAACTAAAAATAGAACTACCATACGACCCAGCAATCCCACTACTGGGCATATACCCTGAGAAAACCATAATTCAAAAAGAGTTATGTACCACATGTTCACTGCAGCTCTATTTACAATAGCCAGGACATGGAAGCAACCTAAGTGTCCATCGACAGATGAATGGATAAAGAAGATGTGGCACATATATACAATGGAATATTAGCCATAAAAAGAAATGAAATTGAGATATTTGTAGTGAGGTGGATGGACCTAGAGCCTGTCATACAGAGTGAAGTAAATCAGAAAGAGAAAAACAAATACCATATGCTAACACATATATATGGAATCTAAAAAAATTAAAAAATTAAAAAATAAAAGGTTATGAAGAACCTAAGGGCAGTACAGGAATAAAGACGCAGAGGTAGAGAATGGACTTGAGGACACGGGGAGGGGGAAGGTAAGCTGGGACCAAGTGAGAGAGTGGCATTGACATATATACACTACCAAATGTAAAATAGATAGCTAGTGGGAAGCAGCCACATAGCACAGGGAGATCAGCTCCGTGCTTTGTGACCACCTAGAGGGGTGGGATAGGGAGGGTGGGAGGGAGATGCAAGAGGGAGGGGGTTTGGGGATATATGTATACATATAGCTGATTCACTTTGCTATATGGCAGAAACTAACACAACATTGTAAAGCAATTATACTCCAATAAAGATGTTAAAAAAAAACCAAACAAATGACACATCTCTCCCCCTACAAGATATACTACAGTAGTCCCTCCTTATCCTTGGTTTTGTTTTCTGCAGTTTCAGTTACCCAGTCAACTGTGGCACATAAATATTAAATGGAAAATTCCAAAAATAAACAATAAGTTTTCAGCTGCATGCCATCCTGAGCAACATGATGGAATCTTGCACAGTCCCACCCTGTCCTGCCTGGGTGTGAATCATCCCTTTGTCCATCCTGTCCATGCTGTATACACTACCCGCCAGATAGTATAGGAAAACATAGTATATATAGGGTTTGGTACTATCTATGGTTTCAGGCACCTTTGGGGGTGCCTGTGGATAAGGGGGGATGTATCCCCTGTGGATAAGGGGGAATGACTATTTCAAAATACTATTTTCTGTATTTATTTATTTATTTTTATTTTAATTTTTAAAATTAATTAATTAATTAATTATTTTTGGCTGCGTTGGGTCTTTGTTTCTGTGTGAGGGCTTTCTCTAGCTGCGGCAAGCGGGGGCCACTCTTTATCGCGGTGCACGGGCCTCTCACTTTCGTGGCCTCTCTTGTTGCGGAGCACAGGCTCCAGACACGCAGGCTCAGTAGTTGTGGCTCACGGGCCTAGTTGCTCTGCGGCATGTGGGATCTTCCCAGACCAGGGCTCGAACCCGTGTCCCCTGCATTAGCAGGCAGATTCTCAACCACTGTGCCACCAGGGAAGCCCCTATTTATTTTTAAATTAATAGCTGAAAGTTACAGTTTCTCAAAATAATTGTGCCAGTTTACACTTCCACCTCCTAGAAAAGCACATTCTTGTTGCTCCATGTCATTGCCAAAATTTGACGTTGATAGTCTTTTTGTTTTTAGCCACTTAGGAAGATTTGTACTGGTATCTGAAAGTGGTTATTATTTGCATTTCTTTGAGTATCTTTTCATGTATTTATTACCCATTTGGATTTGTTTCTTTTTTGAAGGACCCATTGAAATATCTTCCTCATTTTTCTTAATGACTATGTTTTTCTTATTGAAGTAGTAATTTATATATTCTGGATACAAGACCTTTGTTGGTTATTGAATTGAAACATCACTTCCCACTCTGTAGTTTGCCTTTTTAGTCTCTTATGCTATCTTTCCAGGAACAGAAGTTCTAAAATTTAGTGTAGTTATATTATTCTCCCTTAAGAACAGTACTGTCTGTGTCCTATTTCAGGAATATTTGTCTATTCCAAAGTCACAAAGATATTTTCTTATAATGAATTTTAGAAGCTTTATTCACATTTACAACTTTCCCTATTCCACCTGAAGCTGATTTTTGTGTATGGTGTGAGAAAGGGGTAAAAATTTAATTTGTTTCCTGTGGATATCCAGTTTACCTAGCAGGTGTTGGAAAGATGGCCTTTTCCCCAGTACTCTGCAAAACATCTTTATTTTAATTCAAGTATCAACAAATGTGTGACTGCTATTTCTGCATATTGTATTCTGTTCCCTAAGACTACTATCAAGCTTTGGCCAAGAGCACACAGTCTTAATAACTGTAGCTTTACAATTAGATTGACATCTGGTAGAGCAAGCCACTCACCGTGTTCTTCAAGAATGACTTGGCTAGACAAGGTTGTCCACTCTCACCACTATTATTGCCAACAACATAGTTTTGGCAGTTTTAGCCACAGCAATCAGAGAAGAAAAAGAAATAAAAGGAATCCTAATCAGAAAAGAAGTAAAGCTGTCATTGTTTGCAGATGACATGATACTATACATGGAGAATCCTAAAGATGCTACCAGAAAACTACTAGGGCTAATCAATGAATTTGGTAAAGTAACAGGATACAAAATTAATGCACAGAAATCTCTTGCATTCCTATACACTAATGATGAAAAATGTGAAAGAGAAATTAAGGAAACACTCCAATTTACCATTGCAACAAAAAGAATAAAATACCTAGGAATAAACCTACCTAAGGAGACAAAAGACCTGTATGCAGAAAACTATATGACACTGATGAAAGAAATTAAAGATGATACAGACAGCTGGAGAGATATACCATGTTCTTGGATTGGAAGAATCAACATTGTGAAAATGACTACACTACCCAAAGCAATCTACAGATTCAGTGCAATCCTTCTCAAACTACCACTGGCATTTTTCACAGAACTACAACAAAAAATTTCACAATTTGTATGGAAACACAAAAGACCCCGAATAGCCAAAGCAGTCTTGAGAAAGAAAAACGGAGCTGGGGGAATCAGGCTCCCTGACTTCAGACTATACTACGAAGCTACAGTAATCAAGACAGTATGGTACTGGCACAAAAACAGAAATATAGATCAATGGAACAGGATAGGAAGCCCAAAGATAAACCCACGTACATATGGCCACCTTATCTTTGATAAAGGAGGCAAGCATATACAGTGGAGAAAAGACAGCCTCTTCGATAAGTGGTGCTGGGAAAACTGGACAGCTACATGTAAAAGAATGAAATTAGAACACTCTCTAACACCATACACAAAAATAAACTCAAAATGAATTAAAGACCTAAATGTAAAGCCAGACACTAAAACTCTTAGAGGAAAACATAGGCAGAACACTCTATGACATAAATCACAGCAAGATCCTTTTTGACCCACCTCCTAGAGAAATGGAAATAAAAACAAGAATAAACAAATGGGCCCTAGTGAAACTTAAAAGCTTTTGTACAGCAAAGGAAACCATAAAAAAGACAAAAAGACAACCCTCAGAATGGGAGAAAATATTTGCAAATGAAGCCACTGACAAAGGGTTAATCTCCGAAATTTACAAGCAGCTCATGCAACTCAATATCAAAAAAACAAACAACCCAATCCAAAAATGGGCAGAAGATCTAAATAGACATTTCTCCAAAGAAGAGATACAGATTGCCAAAAAACACATGAAAGGATGCTCAACATCACTAATCATCAGAGAAATGCAAATCAAAACTACAATGAGATATCATCTCACACCAGTCAGAATGGCCATCATCAAAAAATCTACAAACAGTAAATATGGAAGAGGGTGTGGAGAAAAGGGAACCCTCTTCCACTGTTGGTGGGAATGTAAATTGATATAGCTACTATGGAGAACAGTGTGGAGGTTCCTTAGAAAACTAAAAATAGAACTACCATATGACCCAGCAATCCCACTACTGGGCATATACCCTGAGAAAACCATAATTCAAAGAGTCACGTACCACAGTGTTCATTGCAGCTCTATTTACAATAGCCAGGACATGGAAGCAACCTAAGTGTCCATCGGCAGATGAATGGATAAAGAAGATGTGGCACATATATACAAAGGGATATTACTCAGCCATAAAAAGAAACGAAATTGAATTATTTGTCGTGCGGTGGATGGACCTAGAGTCTGTCATACAGAGTGAAGTAAGTCAGAAAGAGAAAAACAAATACCATATGCTAACACATATATATGGAATCTACAAAAAAAAAAAAAAGGTTCTGAAGAACCTAGGGGCAGGACAGGAATAAAGACGCAGAGGTAGAGAATGGACTTGGGCACACGGGGAGGAGGAAGGGTAAGCCGGGACGAAGTGAGGGTAAGCTGGTGTGGACATATATACACTACCAAATGTAAAATAGATAGCTCGTGGAAAGCAGCCACCTAGCACAGGGAGATCAGCTCGGTGCTTTGTGACCATTTAGGGGGGTGGGATATGGAGGGTGGGAGGGAGATGCAAGAGGGAGGGGATATAGGGATATATATATATGTATAGCTCATTCACTTTGTTATAAAGCAGAAACTAACCATTGTTAAGCAATTATACGCCAATAAAGATGTTTAAATAAAAAAAAGAAGAAAGACTTGGCTACTTTTGGTTATTGCATTTCCATATAAATTTTAGGATGTGCTTTGTCAAGCTTTGTAGAAAAAAACTGTCGGGAATTTGATTAACATGACAATGAACCTATAAATCCAATTAAAATAATAGATATTTCTGAATTTTGTGTAATTTTATCCATAAGAATAACAAGTCTGTTTATTTGATATGTGTCATTGTTTTCTAGTTTTCTGATTAGAGATCTAGGAAGGATTTAAAGCAGACTTCCCTCTGATTACTAGTTGGTCTATTTTTTTTTTTTTTAATTATTTATTTATTTATTTATTTATTTATTTATTTATGGCTGTGTTGGGTCTTCGTTTCTGTGCGAGGGCTTTCTCTAGTTGTGGCGAGTGGGGGCCACTCTTCACTGCGGTGTGCGAGCCTCTCACTATCGCGGCCTCTCTTGTTGAGGAGCACAGGCTCCAGACCCGCAGGCTTAGTAATTGTGGCTCACGGGCCTAGTTGCTCCGCGGCATGTGGGATCTTCCCAGACCAGGGCTCTAACCCGTGTCCCCTGCATTGGCAGGCAGATTCTCAACCACTGCGCCACCAGGGAAGCCCTAGTTGGTCTAGTCTTATAAACATAATAACTTGACCTCCAGACAAATAGAAAAATGGCAATTTCTAGGAGAAGAGTCCTTATCTATGGAATGATTAGAGCAGGATATCACTGGTTTAGGATTGCCTCTCGTAAACAGACCTACAGTTTATGGATTTATGAGGCATGGCTCCGGCTCCTTGGAGAATGTCACCTAAGTTACAAATCTCCCCTGGTTATAAAATGAGATGTTTCATGACTTAAAATGTCCCCATGTATGAAGTGATCTATAAATCTCATTAGAGATATCTATTATTTAAGACTAGAGAACTCCTGTCTGATGCAAGAAGGAAGAACTTAGGGAGCCACATAGAATATTTCAGACCTTTTCCAGCTTTGCTGGCGCCTCTTATTTATTTATTTATTTATTTATTTATTTGGTTGAGTTGGCTCTTTGTTGCTGCACACTGGCTTTCTGTAGTTGCAACGAGCGGGGGCTACTCTTCGTTGAGGTGCGCAGGCTTCTCACTGCGGTGGCTTCTCTTGTTGTAGAGCACAGGCTCTATGCTTGCGGGCTTCAGTAGTTGTGGTTCGCGGGCTGTAGAGCGCAGGCTCGGTAGTTGTGGCACACGGGCTTAGTTGCTCCGCGGCATGTGGGATCTTCCCGGTCCAGGGCTCGAACCCATGTCCCCTGCATTGGCAGATGGATTCTTAACCGCTGCACCACCAGGGAAGCCCATGCTAGTGCCTGTTGATTGCTTGTATGCTTGATATTACTAGTAAAGCCTAATAAAGGGCAAAAGTTATGATCTGTATGAGTTTGATTTCACAAGCACGTATTAAGTCAAGGTTTTACACATATTTTGTTAGAGATATTGCTTGGTATGTGGTAATTTTATGTAATTTTAATACAAATTTTAAATTATTTTCTAACTGTCGCTAGTATATAGAATTATAGTTGATTTATTTTGTATCTATCAGCCTTCGAAGTTTCGATTATTAATTCTGATGATTTACTGTAATATTTTTTGGACTATCTACATATACAACCATGCTATCTTCAGATTTGATAGTTTTATTTCTTATTTTCCATTATTTATGCTTTTTATTAATTTATGTATTTTATTTTTTTCACTAATTATGAACTCCAGTACATTATTATGAACTTCCCAATTTTAGAAGAAAAGCATTTAAGTATTTATTCACTAATTATGATGTTAGCTATAGGTTCTTTTGCAATACTCTGTACCAGATTAGTAAAGTTCTCTATTTCTTGTTTACTAATAGTTTAATTTTTTTAAAAATCATGAATGCATGTGAAATTTTATCAATTTTTTTTTCTGTAACTAGTGGGATGGTTTTCCTTCTTTAATCCATTACTGATATTTGGATATTGATATAAAAATTAGATTAATTATTTAAAAAATCTTTTTCATTACAGTATAACTCCATCCAGAAAAGAACAGCATTACAAGAAGTAGAAGACCAGTGAAGTTCCAGAAATGTGTTTTTTTATTATTATTATTATTATTACAATTATTAGTGCCACTATAACTATCTTAGTAAAACAGATCTTACAAATTTTGAAGGGAAGCTGGGAAAGAAATAGAGGAAGCAGAACAGAACCTTCTTTTGTTCTGCTGTTTCTGTCTCCACTCTCAGCAGCCTCTAGTTGACTCTAAAGAACATTTCTTGTTTTTAGTCTGAAAATTCTAAGGTACAAGTAACCCTTTAGTCATGGTAATAACCTCAGTTAACCTCTCATAGGGTGAGGGGAGCAAGTTTTAAAATAAATACTGTACCAAATGGTCCCTAAGGGTCAAAGATTTCCACAGAGAAATTAAATAATTATAAGAGAGTGGGTGGGTGTGGCATCTACTGAATTCTGTACTATATGACTTCACTTTGGGAGATTTTTACTGCTTGCATTAACGGCATGGCAGCTCCAGGACTGAGGTTATTAACTGCCCACAATTATGGATGTGGAAATGAAAGATCGGAAAGGTTAAGGGACTGGTAGCAGTTGCACGTACGGTCTGTGTGGTGGGGTCATGGCTGGAGCTCGTGACTCTCATCCACTGCATACTGTGCCAGAGTGCAACCCAAAATAGGAAGCCCTGAAGTCCACAAGACAGGGGATTTCCTACTAGATGTCTTCATTTAGATAAGCATAATGAAAACACATCCTGTAGGAACTCTAGGAGAAGGGCAGAATTTTTTAAGGGTCTCGTATTTCCATTGCCTTTACAATGGCATCAGTCAAGCTCCATCTAGCAGTGTGAGATGCTTTGTTTCCCAGTATGTCTAGACAATCACATGATCATGGTCCTGACAAGTTTCCTCTGTTTACCCTTGAATGGAGATTAAATTTCTGTCGTTTTGGCTTCTTCTCTGGTTGGGGAATAAAGATACTCCCAGAGATAGTGAGATTCTCAGCCATCAGTAAACCATTTGACCCTTTCACCCTTATGAAAGGGTGAAAAGGGTCATTTGACCTTTTTGCCCTCTTATGTTAGAAAAAAGTCTTAGGCACCTTCTGAGGTTGGTCCTCTGTTCTTTGTCTTTGTATTTGCCCATAGCCATTCCTGGTAGTTGTGACCGTCTGCTGAGTCAGTAGGGTATCCTATAGGGAGAGCTGGAGAGCGTTCATGCCATCAGTGCTTGTGTCACCTGAAGGCCCAGGTTCTCTGTGCCTCACCTCTGGGAATCTTTTCTCCCAGTCAAGATTTTGGGTGTAAGGGGGAGAAGAGGTGGGGCTAAAGTGCAGAAAACCTGATACTCTCCTCTGTTATGGGCTGAATTATGTCTCCCCCCAAATCTTGTGTTGAAGCTCTAACCCCCAGTACCTCAGCATGTGACTGTATTTGGAGATGGGGCTTCTAAAGAGACGAATGAGGCCATTCGTGTGGGACCTAATCCAATCTGACTGGTACCCTTATAAGAAGAGGAAATTTGGACACAGGGAGACACCAGGTCGGGGGTGCATGCACAGAGAAAAGGCCATGTGAGGACATAGCAAGAAGGCAAGCCAAGGAGAGAGACCCCAGAAGAATCTAAACCTGCTAACACCTTAATCTTGGGCTTCCAGCCTCCAGAATTGTGAGGAAATAAATTTCTGTTGTTTAAACCACCCAGATTGTGGTATTTTGTTATGACAGCGCTAGTGAATAAATACACCCTCTGATCTCATTCCCTGTGTATCTCCATTACTTCATAGATTTCTCCCTTCTTCCACCCCTCCCTTTCTTCCTGACTTCCTCCTTCTATCCCTTCCTTCCAGCTATGTTTGGAAAGCACCTACCTTGTGCACACCCTATCCTAGGAATTAGAGCGGTGCCTGTTCATCCTTGATGCCTGCCACATTGCTAGAGGTTACATTGCCACCGTGTCCCACTATGTGCTGTGGCTAGACTCACTCTGGGAAATATTGATGTTGGCTGTTGCTTCTTCCTTTTGTGAAATCTCTGGTCTTGTCTCTTATCTCCTGGAGAGGTGATGTTGGGTTCTTTTATTTCTTCCTGCCTGCGGCAGAGGGCAAAATCCACCCCGAGTATATTAGTGGAAGATGTACTTGAAATGAAGACTCCGGTGTCACAGAACTTCTCTTTCCCACTATTGGGATTTTACTCCTGCCTTCTTTCTCAGATGTGTAACTGGAAAAAGCTAGTCCCACATCTTTCCAGGTCCAAAGAAACCACCTATTTCTTAGCAAGAAGGCAAGCCAACTGTAAACCACCTATTTCTTTCTTTTTTAAAAAAAATTTATTGAAGTATAGTTGATTTATAATGTTGGGTTAATTTCTGCTGTACAGCAAAGTGATTCAGTTATACATGTATATATTCTTTTTCATATTATTTTCCACTATGGTTTATCATAGGATATTGAATATAGTTCCCTGTGCTAAATCGTAGGACCTTGTTGTTTATACATCCTATATATAATAGTTTGCTTCTAAGCCACCTGTTTCTAAGAGACCTGGGGGAGGTTGAGAGGTGGAGGGAAAATGACCATCACCCTATCGTCACTGCTCAATGGACAACTTCCAGCACCTGCCCACAACCTCCAAGTCAGCCAATTTTCTGGGCATCTGAAAAACATCCCATTCCTTTGATCATCACCAGCAACCCAGGCCACTCTCTCAGTCTTGCAGGGGCCATTCATTCATGACCTCCTGCAGCTCTCTTGGAATCCTAGTGCAGTTAGAGGAGCCACCAAGCCCTCACTTGGTTCTGGGCTGATGGATGAATGGTTGTTACAGAATACTACCTAAATGCTTACTTAACCTCTGTTTCTTTCCACTAGAAGTTTAAGTTAGCATCAGGTGTTCTTAGCGTGAATTTTATAAATTAACTTCAGGAATTCATAGCCCTCAGAACTGTGTGCAACAGTGCATGTGAAGGCCCATTTTTTTTCCAGAAGATCCAGAGTCTCAGATGGGTTCAGAGATTACCACAACACCATGAATTGTTGATTTTTAATACTTACATAGATTTGACTGAAGCAGATAACTCTGTTCTTCTGCTAAAGTCATGTGTGATCCAGCGTCTACCTCACAAAGCTGACCTTGATAGAACACATGTGGAGCTGCCACATTTGAGTTTGGTATTTTGGTATTACCACATATGTTTCAAATCATTAATAGAACAAAGGCTCTAAATGTTTCTTTTGGTATGTGTTATTTTTAAATGGTTCCCATGGATCATCAAATGATCCTTTGATGAATTTCAGTTTTATCAAAAAAAAAAAAAAAAAAAAAAAGACAGTGTTTTCTTACCAGTGTCCTTTGATATGACTCCAGGCCTGTTATACCAAGATGAAGAGTTTGTCTGAAAGACTCATTCTGGGTGAGGCCGACTCATTTTTTATAAGGATTTTTGGGGTATTTTCCAATTTTCAAGTTTCTGTTTGCTTTTTCTATCATTCTCTGTGTATATAGCAACTGACTGATTAGATTTTATAGGAAGTTTTAAAAAAGTTGCATATTTGTTAATTTCTTGTTTTTTCATATGTATTACCAACAACAGAATTCAAATTATTTTAGAACCAAACCAAACTTTGACTGCACAGCCCTGTAAATTATTTTATTTTCCCATAATGGTTCTGAGCACTTTCAGCTTGTTTAAGTAAAGCTAACCACAGTAAATTAGGTGTAGTAAGTGGCACTGAGAAAATCCCAGATGGTAGTTAGGACTTTGGGTAGCATTCATCACAAAAGATTCTTTAAACTTCGTTGGGGATAGCTTCAGATGCATCACCAGGTTATTTAAGCAAACTTTGCATCAGAACTATTAGCATCATTTCTGGATCTATGATAACTTATTTTTTTTTTTGGTTTGATTCCAAGGGTAAATGATTACATTAACATGGCTATAATAAATTATGTGATGAATGTAAAAGAGATCAGAATTTAAGTTCAACTTCAGTCATCCCTCAAATTCAGTCTTTTTCAAGAAATATGTCTTGCTCTCCTTTACTTTTATAAAAGAGGAGGAAATTGGGGTGGATAAGGCAAATAGAGTAGGGAATTTAGTGTGTTGGTGTTCAGTGGGTTTTCTTAGTAAGTCCTTATTCTTTCCCAATCTACAAGTATCCATTAGTTGAGGCATTGAGCAGTCTCTTAAGGGAGGGGACACAGAGGGAATTGTTAAAGGGATGACCTTTCCTCTTGCCCTAATCTAGAGCTAATCTCCTCTCCAGAGAGTGTGTTAAAATAAGCAACCCCAGAGAGTATGCTTAAATAGTCAACTACTCTTTGTTTAGTCCTGTAAGAAGGGAAAAAGTTATCCAAATGGAGCCTCTTCTTTCTCTGTGATTATGGATGGGAAGTGGATAAAGAAGAGAGGTGGGGAGAAGGACTGTGGAGGAAACATGCTGCTACGTTCCTCTGGTCTGACCAAGAACAGCAGAGCTGCAGGTTTGAGGCATGTCACCTAGTCCCTTTAGCTCCGTCAGCCACCCCTTCCATAAAAGTATCATTAGGCCTTCCTGTTTCTTCACTTAAATAGTTGAATCCAGGTATGCTCACACCATCTCTGGTTTTCTCTACTGCCTGCCTAGCCCTCATCTCTGTCTATTTCTAGGATTTTCTTTTCCAGCCCTTAATTCTGACTCGAAATTCTTACCAGTTTCCCCTCTTCAGTGTCCTGGGTTTTCCCTTGCAGCATTCATCACTTACTGGGAAAGTCTTGAAAAAGACTTTGGGGGACATTTGGGAGTTGGTCAGCAAGAATGCCAACAGAGTGAGGTTGTGTCAGTGTTCTCCCTGCTACCTGATGACAGATGAAAGCCACCCCACAAAGTGTGAGGCATTAATACAGACCAAATACAGACCACATAGAACAATAGCAGCCATACAGCTGGCCTGGCTCTATGAACAGAGCCTGAATTGGGCCATTGTATTTGGCTTTTAAAATGACTTGATCTGTGTTCAGGAAGCCTTCTATCTTTACAAAAGAAAACACAGAGAGATTATAAGTTTCCATCTTGTGCTTATATGGATTTTATTTTTTAATGTTGAAATAAGACTCCCTGAAAACTCCCATGGAAAGACTGTCTTGTTTGAATGCTTGTTTGATTCTTAGTACTGTGAAAAAACTGAGAAGACATCAATTTTAGATAAGATATTTGAATACTTATCAAAGGTGGCAGATCTAAGGTAGGAATAAATAGTTGCTAACTTGGCACAATTTAGGAGGAATTGACAAAATTGTGTATGTTCATCAAAAGCCACTGAACATAATAACTTGGGCCTCGGGGTTTTAGATGCTGAGGAAGGTGTAGAGGCTGAAAGATGGGGCAGCTCCAGGCCAAACTCACTTTATGATTTTTTTTTAAAAAGCTGTCTGATGCTGGAAGAAAATGGCTCTTTCTCTGAAGGGTCCAAAATGTTGGTAGGGCTTAGATGACTCACTTCAAAGTTACAACAATCAGTTTCCACATGGTTTATCTTACTTCCTGGAAGGGTTATATTATCGTAGAAGAAAGTAGGTGCGGATTTAGAGGTGTATGCTATAAACCCAATCAAGGAAGGAAGCAAAGATGCTTACTCTTCGTTTCACAGTTTTGAAATCTGAATCCACATCAAAGGGGCTGAAAAGAAAAAAATTAATCAAGACAGATAAGCGTATCGTACAGCAGTGGTGCCAGCAGAACCAGAAAATGAGGAACAATTTTAAGTGATATTTTGGCAGGGGAAGAAATCGCTTCAGTGGGAGTCAAACAGAAGAGGCTACTTCTGGTATTAGATAGACTGGAAGTGAAACTTGACTCTCTCCCTCCTAACTGTGTGCATTTGGGCAGGTTGCTTAACCTCTGTGTCTGTTTCATTCTCTGTAAAACTGGGGTCACCATCTACCTTTTAGAGTTGGGTATGAAGTGAAACAATGTGTGAAAAGGAGACATCACTCTTCCTCAGTAAAGATTTGTTAGTAGTATCATTAGCAGTAAAACTCTGTCCTTAGGTGGACACATCAAATTGGTGAAATAATTAAAAATTCTTCCCAAATATTCTAGGTTAGCAAGAGACTAACTCCCAGGATTGGCTTTGCTAATTGCAGTTTGTTCTTCTTGCCTCTTGCCACTGGAAGAGGTGAGCCAGCAGCAATTTTTGCCAGTGTCCAGTGTTCAGGCACAGAGAATTCCTGGTAAGGGCCCAGGGCCTAAGAATTTCCAGAAAGATCTGGAAGACATTTTGCCATCTTGCCAGGATCCCGTGCATAGGATTCTCTCCCCCTTTACATGCATTCATGAAGTCCAAAATATGATCTAATTTCCGATACGTAGGAAATTCTGTTTTGTGACTTGTTTAATTTGAAGCAGCAGAATTCTGAAGAACTATATTTTGGGCCATGCACTGTTCAGTATGGGTGAGTCACATGTGACAATGCAATGACAATACGTGACTTTCCATTTGTATCTGTAGTGACTTCCTGTGCATTGGAAGGTTTTTGGAACCAGAATATTTAAGTGGCAGTTTCTGAAGTTCCTTGTATCTTAGGCGTAAATTAGACTGTGGCTTCCTATACCCCTAAAGCAATTTATCCTACTCAAAAATAATTTGTGCCGAGTGTTACTGACTCATTGCAAATAGGACATATGATTTGCACAATGAGATTTTACTGCCTGGCTCACATGATTTTAACATGTGGAGTAAGTTTTCAAGACTAGAGGATTTGGCAAATATGAGGGGGTGAAGCTTTCATTTTAGGTACCCCCTCTCCAAGGATGAGGGAAATGGTTGGTACTGACAGATGTTTTGTCACTATGTGGACATCACATTTCCAGAGCGCTTCTTACTCAGCCTAAACCATTGCATCTGATTAGTTGTACTTTTAGCTTTTTCAGCTTGTAATTTCCCTTTGACCAAATCATTACTGACCTCAAAAAGAGTTGAATTTCCTCAGTTTCATGTGGAACAAAGAAGCATGCCAATGAAGAGGCAGGACATAGAGATCTTTTTTACTAATTTAAATTTCAGTCTGTTGGCACCAGGGTCTCATCTACAATCCAAGACACCCCCACCTTCCTGGATGAATGTGCATAGGACAGGGAAGCTTCTCTCCTTACTCCTTTCTCACTTCGTTCCCTTCTTTGTCTCTATGGTGGGCTGAAATCGTAGCCTCCACAAAAGATATGTTCATGTCCTAATCCCCAGAACTTTTGTATATGACCTTATTTGGGAAAAGGGTCTTTGCAGATGTAATTAAATTAAGCATCTTGAGGGGAGGAGCTTGGATTATCTTGGATTATTCAGGTAAACCCAAAATACAATCACAAGTATCCTTAGAAGAGAAGAGGCAGTGAGGGGAAGACACACAGAGAAAAGAAGGAGGCAATGTGGCCACAAGGCAGAGACTGGAGTGATGTAGCCGTAAACCAGTGACTGCCAAGAGCCACCAGAAGCTCGAAGAGGCAAGGAGGAGTTCTTCCCGAGAGCCTTTGGAGGGAGCGTGGCCCTGCTGATGCCTTGATTTCAGTCTTCTGGCTTCCAGAACTGTGCGAGAATAAATATCTGTCATTTTAAGCCACCCACTTTGTGGTAATTTGTTATACAGGCCACAAGATACTGCTGCATATAGCTTCCTTATTACTTTCTCTTTTGCCCCATTTTAATTCCTCTATCCTTTTGTGCACTTGCCCACTTATGCCTTCCATCAAAATAATCTGTCTCTGTGTGTCTCTCTGTCTCTCTTTCTCTCATTGTCACATTACTGCCAAGACAAATCATGTACTGATAATTATTATTATTATTATTATTTTTACTATCTCTCCAAATGGCTTTCTTCTTCTTTTTTTCTTTTTAACATCTTTATTGGGATTTAATTGCTTTACAATGGTGTGTTAGTTTCTGCTAACAAAGTGAATCAACTATACATATACATGTATGCCCATATCTCCTCCCTCTTGCGTCTCCCTCCAATCCTCCCTATCCCACCCCTCTAAGTGGTCAAAAAGCACCGCGCTGATCTCCCTGTGCTATGCAGCTGCTTCCCACTAGCTATCTGTTTTACATTTGGTAGTGTATATATGTCCATGCCACTCTCTCACTTCATCCCAGCTTACCCTTCCCCCTCCCTGTGTCCTCAAGTCCATTCTTTACGTCTGCATCTTTATTGCTGTCCTGCCCCTAGGTTCTTCAGAACCATTTATTTAGTTATTTATTTTTAAATGCCATATATATGTGTTAGCATACGGTATTTGTTTTTCTCTTTCTGCCTTACTGCACTCTGTATGA
Source organism: Balaenoptera borealis (assembly GCF_965194805.1). Lineage (NCBI taxonomy): Eukaryota > Metazoa > Chordata > Mammalia > Artiodactyla > Balaenopteridae > Balaenoptera > Balaenoptera borealis. The sequence goes on along the minus strand of NC_138867.1, from coordinate 35,382,506 downwards.
CAGACTCTAGGTCCATCCACCTCACTACAAATCACTCAATTTCATTTCTTCTAATGGCTGAGTAATATTCCATTGTATATATGTGCCACATCTTCTTTATCCATTCATCTGTCGATGGACACTTAGGTTGCTTCCGTGTCCTGGCTATTGTAAATAGAGCTGCAATGAACATTTTGGTACATGACTCTTTTTGAATTATGGTTTTCTCAGGGTATATGCCCAGTAGTGGGATTGCTGGGTCATATGGTAGTTCTATTTTTAGTTTTCTAAGGAACCTCCATACTGTTCTCCATAGTGGCTGTATCACTCTACATTCCCACCAACAGTGCAAGAGGGTTCCCTTTTCTCCACACCCTCTCCAGCATTTATTGTTTGTAGATTTTTTGATGATGGCCATTCTGACCAGTGTTAGGTGATACCTCATTGTAGTTTTGATTTGCATTTCTCTAATGATTAATGATGCTGAGCATCCTTTCATGTGTTTGTTGGCAATCTGTGTATCTTCTATGGAGAAATGTCTGTTTAGGTCTTCTCCCCATTTTTGGATTGGGTTGTTTGTTTTTTTGATACTGAGCTGCATGAGCTCCTTGTAAATTTTGGAGATTAACCCTTTGTCAGTGGCTTCATTTGCAAATATTTTCTCCCATTCTGAGGGTTGTCTTTTCATATTGTTTATGGTTTCCATTGCTGAGCAAAAGCTTTAAAGTTTCATTAGGTCCTATTTGTTTATTTTTGTTTTTATTTCCCCTTTCTGTCAGAGGTAGGTCAAAAAGGATCTTGCTGTGATTTATGTCATAGAGTGTTCTGCCTATGTTTTCCTCTAAGAGTTTTATAGTGTCTGGACTTACATTTAGGTCTTTATTCCATTTTGAGTTTATTTTTGTGTACGGTGTTAGGGAGTGTTCTAATTTCATTCTTTTATATGTAGCTGTCCAGTTTTCCCAGCACCACTTATTGAAGAGGCTGTCTTCTCTCCATTGTTTATTTTTGCCTCCTTTATCAAAGATAAGGTGACCATATGTGCGTGGGTTTACCTCTGGGCTTTCTATCCTGTTCCATTGATCTATATTTCTGTTTTTGAGCCATTACCATACTGTCTTGATTACTGTAGCTTCTTAGTATAGTCTGAATTCAGGGAGCCTGATTCCTCCAGCTCCATTTTTCTTTCTCAAGATTGCTTTGGCTATTCAGGGTCGTTTGTGTTTCCATACAAACTGTGAAATTTTTTGTTGTAGTTCTGTGAAGAATGCCAGTGGTAGTTTGAGAAGGATTGCATTGAATCTGTAGATTGCTTTGGGTAGTATAGTCATTTTCACAATGTTGTTTCTTCCAGTCCAAGAAGATGGTATATCTCTCCATCTGTTTGTATCATCTTTAATTTCTTTCATCATTGTCTTATAGTTTTCTGCATACAAGTCTTTTGTCTCCTTAGGTAGGTTTATTCCTAGGTATTTTATTCTTTTTGTTGCAATGGTAAATAGGAGGGTTTCCTTAATTTCTCTTTCAGATTTTTCATCATTAGTGTTAAGGAGTGCAAGAGATTTCTGTGCATTAATTTTGTATCCTGCTACTTTACCAAATTCATTGGTTAGCTCTAGTAGTTTTCTGGTAGCATCTTTAGGATTCTCTATGTATAGTATCATGTCATCTGCAAACAGTGACAGCTTTACTTCTTCTTTTCCGATTTGTATTCCTTGTATTTCTTTTTCTTCTCTGATTGCTGTGGCTAAAACTTCCAAAACTATGTTGAATAGTAGTGGTGAGAGTGGGCAACCTTGTCTTGTTCCTGATCTTAGTGGAAATGGTTTCAGTTTTTCACCATTGAGAATGATGTTGGCTGTGGGTTTGTCATGTATGGCCTTTATTATGTTGAGGTAAGTTCCCTCTATGCCTACTTTCTGGAGGGTTTTTTATCATAAATCGGTATAGAATTTTGTTGAAACTTTTACTTCATCTATTGACATGATCATATGGTTTACTCCTTCAGTTTGTTAATGTAATTTATCACATTGATGGATTTGCATGTATTGAAGAATCCTTGCATTTCTGGGATAAACCCCACTTGATCATGGTGTATGCTTCTTTTAATGTGCTGTTGGATTCTGTTTGCTAGTATTTTGTTGAGGAGTTTTGCATCTATGTTCATCAGTGATATTGGCCTGTAGTTTTGTTTCTTTGTGACATCTTTGTCTGGTTTTGGTATCAGGGTGATGGTGTCCTTGTAGAATGAGTTTGGGAGTGTTCCTCCCTCTGCTGTATTTTGGAAGAGTTTGAGAAGGATAGTTGTTAGCTCTTCTCTAAATGTTTGATAGAATTCGCCTATGAAGCCATCTGGTTCTGGACTTCTGTTTGTTGGAAGATTTTTAATCACAGTCTCAATTTCATTGCTTGTGATTGGTCTGTTTATATTTTCTATTTCTTCCTGGTTCAGTCACAGAAGGTTGTGCTTTTCTAAGAATTTGTCCATTTCTTCCAGGTTGTCCATTTAATTGACATATAGTTGCTTGTAGTAATCTCTCATGATCCTTTGTAATTCTGCAGTGTCAGTTGGTACTTCTCCTTTTTCATTTCTAATTCTATTGATTTGAGTCTTCTCTCTGTTTTTCTTGATTGGTCTGGCTAAGGGTTTATCAATTTTGTTTATCTTCTCAAAGAACCAGCTTTTAGTTTTATTGATCTTTGCTATTGTTTCCTTCATTTCTTTCTCATTTATTTCTGATCTGATCTTTATGATGTCTTTTCTTCTGCTAACTTTGGGGTTTTTTTGTTCTTCTTTCTCTAATTGCTTTAGGTGTAAGGTTAGGTTTTTTATTTGAGGTTTTTTTTGTTTCTTGAGGTAGGATTGTATTGCTATTAACTTCCCTCTGAGAACTGCTTTTTCTGCATCCCAAAGGTTTTGGGTCATCGTGTTTTCTTGTCATTTGTTTCTAGGTATTTTTTGATTTCCTCTTTGATTTCTTCAGTGATCTCTTGGTTAGTTAGAAGTGTATTGTTTAGCCTCCATGTATTTGTAATTTTATAGATTTTTTCCTGTGATTGATATCTAGTCTCAAAACATTGTGGTCGGAAAAGATACTTGATATGATTTCCATTTTCTGAAATTTACCAAGGCTTGATTTGCGTCCCAAGATATGATCTATTCTGGAGAATGTTCCATGAGCACTTGAGAAGAGAGTGTATTCTGTTGTTTTTGGATGGAATGTCCTATAACTATCGATTAAGTCCATCTTGTTTAATGTATCATTTAAAACTAGTGTTTCCTTATTTATTTTCATTTTGGATGCTCTGTCCATGGTGAAATTGGGGTGTTAAAGTCCCCTACTACGATTGTGTTATTGTTGATTTCCCCTTTCATGGCTGTTAGCATTTGCCTTATGTATTGAGGTGCTCCTATGTTGGGTGCATAAATATTTACAGTTGTTTTATCTTCTTCTTGGATTGATCCCTTGATCATTATGTAGTGTCCTTCTTTGTCTCTTGTAATAGTCCTTATTTTAAAGTTTATTTTGTCTGATATGAGAATTGCTCCTCCAGCTTTCTTTTGATTTCCATTTGCATGGAATATCTTTTTCCATCCCCTCACTTTCAGTCTATATGTGTCCATAGGTCTGAAGTGGGTCTGTTGTAGACAGCATATATATGGGTCTTGTTTTTGTATCCATTCAGCCAGTCTACGTCTTTTGTTCAGAGCATTTAATCTATTTACATTTAAGGTAGTTATCGATATCTATGTCATTATTACCATTTTCTTAATTGTTTTGGGTTTGTTATTGTACGTCTTTTCCTTCTCTTGTGTTTCCTGCCTAGAGAAGTTTCTTTAGCATTTGTTGTAAAGCTGGTTTGGTGGTGCTGAATTCTCTTAGCTTTTGCTTGTCTGTAAAGGTTTTAATTTCTCTGTAGAATCTGAATGAGATCCTTGCTGGGTAGAGTAATGTTGGTTGTAGGTTTTTCCCTTTCATCACTTTAAATATGTCCTGCCACTGCCTTCTGGCTTGCAGAGTTTCCGCTGAAAGATCAGCTGTTAACCTTATGGGGATTCCCTTGTATGCAATTTGTTGTTTTTCCCTTGCTGCTTTTAATATTTTTTCTTTGTATTTAATTTTTGTGAGTTTGATTAATATGTGTCTTGGCATGTTTTTCCTTGGATTTATCCTGTATGGGACTCTCTGCGTTTCCTGGACTTGATTGACTATTTCCTATCCCATATTAGGGAAGTTTTCAACTATAATCTCTTCAGATATTTTCTCAGTCCCTTTTTTTTTCTCTTCTTCTTCTGGGACCCCCGTAATTCGAATGTTGGTGCCTTTACTGTTGTCCCAGAAGTCTCTGAGACTGTCCTCAATTCTTTTCATTCTGTTTTCTTTATTCTGCTCTGTGGTAGTTATTTCCGCTATTTTCTCTTCCAGGTCACTTCTCCATTCTTCTGCCTCAGTTATTCTGCTATTGATTTCTTCTAGAGAATTTTTAATTTCATTTATTGTGTTGTTCATCATTGTTTGTTTGCTCATTAGTTCTTCTAGGTCCTTGTTAAACGTTTCTTGTATTTTTTCCATTGTATTTCCAAGATTTTGGATCATCTTTACTCTCATTACTCTGAATTGTTTTTCAGGCACACTGCCTATTTCCTCTTCATTTGTTTGGTCTGGTGTGTTTTTACCTTGCTCCTTCATCTGCTGTGTATTTCTCTATGTTCTCATTTTGCTTAACTTACTGTGTTTGGGATCTCCTTGTCACAGCCTGCAGGTTCATAGTTCCCATTGTTTTTGGTGTCTGCCCCCAGTGGCGAAGGTTGGTTCAGTGGGTTGTGTAGGCTTCCTGGTGGAGGGGACTGGTGCCTGTGTTCTGGTGGATGAGGCTGGATATCGTCTTTCTGGTGGGCAGGACTGCGTCCGGTGGTGTGTCTGTGACCTTATTATGATTTTAGGCAACCTCTCTGCTAATGGATGGGGTTGTGTTCCTGTCTTGCTAGTTGTTTGGCATAGGGTGTCCAGTACTTTAGCTTGCTGATCCTTTATTGGAGCTGGGTCTTAGCGTTGAGAAACTGATCTCTGGGATAGCTTTTGCCATTTGATATTACATGGATCTGGGAGGTCTCTGGTGGACCAATGTCCTGAACTTGGCTCTCCCACCTCAGAGGCACAGGGCTGATACCCGGCTGGAGCATGAAGACCCTGTCATCCACACAGCTCAGAAGAAAAGGGAGAAAAGAAAAAAGAAAGAATAAAATAAAATAAAATAAAGTTATTAAAATTAAAAAAATTATTAAAAATTAAAAATTAAAAAGTAATAAAAAGGAAAGAAAGAAGAGAGAACCGAACCAAAAAACAAATCTACCAGTGATAACAAGCGCTAAAAACTATACTAAAAAAAAAAAAAACGAAACGGCACAGACAGAACCCTAGGACAAATGGTAAAAGCAAAGTTATACAGACAAAATCACACAAAGAAGCATACACATACACACTCTCAGAAAGAGAAAAAGGAAAGAAATATATATATCTATATATAAAAAAAGGAAGAGAGCAACCAAGTCAATAAACAAATCTACCGCTGATAATAAACTCTAAATACTAAACTAAGTAAACATAACACTAGAAACAAATTTGATGCAGAAAGCAAACCCCAAGTGTACAGTTGCTCCCAAAGTCCACCTCCTCAGTTTTGGGGTGATTCATTGTCTATTCAGGTATTCCACAGATGCAGGCACATCGAGTTGATTGTGGAGATTTAACCCGCTGCTCCTGAGCCTGCTGGGAGAGATTTCCCTTTCTCTTCTTTGTTCGCACAGCTCCTGGTGTTCAGCTTTGGATTTGGCCCTGCCTCTGTGTGTAGGTCGCCTGAGGGCGTCTGTTCTTCCCTCAGACAGGACGGGGTTAAAGGAGCAGCTGATTCAGGGGCTCTGGCTCACTCAGGCCGGGGGGAGGGTGGGGTACGGATGCGGGGCGAGCCTGCGGCGGCAGAGGCCTGCGTGACGTTGCAGCAGCCTGAGGCGCGCCGTGCGTTCTCCCGGGGAAGTTGTCCCCGGATCACGGGACCCTGGCGGTGGCGGGCTGCACAGGCTCCCGGGAGGGGCGGTGTGGAGAGTGACCTGTGCTCGCACACAGGCTTCTTGGTGGCGGCAGCAGCAGCCTTAGCATCTCATGCCCGTCTGTGGGGTCCGCACTGATAGCCGCGGCTCATGCCTGTCTCTGGAGCTCCTTTAAGCGGCGCTCTTAATCCCCTCTCCTCGCGCACCAGGAAACAAAGAGGCAAGAAAAATTCTCGTCTCTTTGGCAGGTCCAGACCTTTTCCCGGACTCCCTCACAGCTAGCTGTGGTGCACTAGCCCCTTCAGGCTGTGTTCACGCCGCCAACCCCAGTCCTCTCCCTGGGATCCGACCTCTGAAGCCCGAGCCTCAGCTCCCAGCCCCCGCCCGCCCCGGTGGGTGAACAGACAAGCCTCTCGGGCTGGTGAGTGCTGGTCGGCACCGATCCTCTGTGCGGGAATCTCTCCGCTTTGCCCTCCGCACCCCTGTGGCTGCGCTCTCCTCCGTGGCTCTGAAGCTCCTCCCTCTGCCACCCGCAGTCTCCGCCTGTGAAGGGGCTTCCTAGTGTGTGGAAACCTTTCCTCCTTCACAGCTCCCTCCCACTGGTGTGGGTCCCATCCCTATTCTTTTGTCTCTGTTTTTTCTTTTTTCTTTTGCCCTACCCAGGTACGTGGGGAGTTTCTTGTCTTTTGGGAGGTCTGAGGTCTTCTGCCAGCGTTTAGTAGGTGTTCTGTAGGGTTTGTTCCACATGTAGATGTATTTCTGATGTATTTGTGGGGAGGAAGGTGATCTCCACGTCTTACTCCTCTGCCATCTTGAAGGTCCCTCCTGATAATTATTACATAAGGTTATGATTAGACTTTTGCAAAGTCGTTTTGATTGTTAAGCCAAACTAAACATGTTTTAAAGTTTGATGGACATACAAATCATTTGGGAATTTTGTTAAAAATGTGGATTCCTGAACTCTACCCTAAGACATTTCTGATTTTATTGGTCTGGAATGGGACCTAGGAACCTACTTTTTAAACAAGCCTCTGAGAGATTCTTACATAGATTGGCATCTATCCACACTTTGGCAAACATTGAAATAAGGCAGGACTCCCTTAGTCTGCTATCACAAACTGATGTAGATTTGTGTTATGGAGTTGTGAGTCCAGAAGCCCATTAAAATCCAGTAAGTAATGTCTATGCCCAGGCCTTTGTGAAAATGTAGGTAACATTAAAAGGATTTAGTTAGATTTACATTTAACCATGCACAATGGGCAACACAAGGATACTTGTTTCCTTAACACTGAATTAAAAGCTGAGAGGGGCCCACATGCTATTTTCCAGCACATGCCTTGTTGCCAGTGCCTGGGAGAGAAGACTGAACAGAACTGCTTGGGCCAGTTTTTGCTTCTGCCTCAGGGTCGTGCCATTCAAGGGAGAAATGTATTTGTCAGTTTTGGTTCATGACAGGGCACTTCTCACCATCTATTTTGTTTGTGAACTCTAAACACAGTCCAAAGAAAAGATTGGCTGTGGAATTCTGAATGGTCTCTGGCTAGAAGCAAACACAGCACACTCTTTTCAGCCTTCCTACTCAGACCTGGCAGTGTTTTTGAGGCCACTTGGTTTGCAAGTTGTTGTCTTAGGCCACCCAGCCAGGAGGGTGTCCAGCTTTCACTCCATGACTGGCTGTAAACTCTACTACATCCGAGGCAAAGTGGATGGTGAAGATGGTTGTAAGTTTGTGTATACGGCAGGGCATCATCTGCCCCTTATAGCTGTGATGAGGAGGGTAGAGTCTTTTTTTATTTTAATCTTTTTTTTGGATAATTGGAATAAGTATTCTGTCATGAATAGGAAATGCTGATTAGGTAAGCCTCCTATAAGGACCCCATCCTTGTGAGCCTCCAGCACATACTCCCATTATCTCCTTCCTGCCTCTTCACAGCACTCCTCAGACCTTTGACCTGTCCTTTCATCATTCTCTATGCACTGCTGAAGCTGCTACTTTGGGCCAGGGTTTATGCCTTTCACAGCAACAGAGTAAATACACAGCAACTTCTTACAAATTGATTTAGAATCTTGATCTCTTAAAAGTTGAACTTTTAAGTGTGATGTTGTTTTCTACCTACCACCGAGAAGTGGTTCTCAAACCTTAGTTGAAGGGTTTGTTACTCAGAGATTGCTGGGTCCCATTCCCCAGAGTTTCTGCTTCTGATTCTGTTAGAATTTTCATTTTTAACAAGTTCAGCTGCTATTGCTGACCCAGGGACCACCCTTGGTGAACCACTGCTGTCGAGAATGTGACCCTTTTTCTTTGTTCCCTATTATATGATAAAAAGTCTGCATTTTATATTTTTTGAGAGATTAAATGGTGTCTTTGTTTGCAAGCCAAGTACCAAACTTCACAAGTGGTTAGTAAGCCAAGCAAATGCGATAACCACTTATATAAGTGTTATGATGCTTTAAAAGCAGTCAACCATGATGGAGTGCTCAGCTGTAAACTATGATTCATTTGAAACTCGGTAGGCGGCCTATGTGTTACACTTAGCTTTCGAACTCATGCTTTTTGACCTACAACCGTTTTCCTAGGGGCAGTCTTTTAATCCCTTGTTATTTGTCCTGATCGTGTTTTTCCTTGTTTCACTCCCTTCCTCAGAGAGTTGTCTTCAGTATCCCATGCCAAAGAAATCTCATGGCTTTGGGAAAAATTAAAGATGGCCCACCCCCTGCCCACTACCTGTTTTAAAGCACATTAGTATAATGTTGTAATGGGTGCTGCGTACCTTTGTTTTAGTTCCATGGACTTTGAGGCTCTTCAGGTTAACATTACCTGCTTTTTCCTAGTCTCTTAAGAGATTGCAGAACTTTTGACATTTGAAAGCCCTCACTCTCTGAAAGAGAAAAAGTATTTTAAGCTGGGAAAATGCAATATCATTTAGATAAGTGGAGTAGAATCGGATGAAATTATACGTTCTGGTTAATCTATTGTGGGAGCTTCACACAGCTCTCGTAACTTCGGGACTAATATTTTGAAGTCCTTGTTCCTTACTTAACTTCGCCGGGCAAACTTAATCCCCTGGATGAACCTGTATCCTTGACTTTAACAGTGTCTGCATAATAGATCAGATATTGTGAGGTTTCTTCTTTTCCCTGAACTCCTCTTGACCCTAATGCCCTTGCCACTTATTGAATGTCTGACTGTAGTTTCTTTGCATATGGGAGGCTTGCTGGCCCAGCTGTCTGCACACATTAGGCTTCATAAAGATAAGTTTGTGAATTTTCAGTTGTTCTTTTTTCCCCTATCGTGAGACTAAAACAATCAAATCATGAGACTAAAACAAATCAAAGAAAATAAGAAAACAGATGGCAGAGAAAGACTAATATAGTAATTAACAAGCGGAAAAGAAGCAAGACTCTTTAAAAAAGACAATTTGTTTGGAATAAGTTGTGAAAACAGCCACTCAAGAAACTACTACCCATATACTCAGAACTAATAAAACTATTCCTGGGCTGTTTTTCATTGAAAAGATGAAAGAGATTGCAAAAGAAAATTTAAAAAAACAAAACAAAAAACTGTGTACAAGTAACTGCTGCAGGACAAAGCTCCTGGCATTCTAAGTTCAGAAGAAATACACCAGAGAAATGTTTTAAACAATTGGAGTCTCCTCTCCTTGCTGTCTCTCAAATCCTTTATACCCCAAGATATGCTAATAGAGATTTCAGAGTGGTAGTGCAGGGTTTTTGTTTTCTTTCTTTCTTTCTTTCTTCTTTTTTTTTTTTTTAAATAATTTGTAATTAGGGAGATTTCTTTGTTTAGTACAATCTGTCCAGACAATAACTTACATGTGCCAAAAGTAGCATGGCAAGCTTGGGCCTTGTAATAAGGAGTAGTAATTAGAACTGGATGAATCCCATTTAATGTAGTGGCCTGACCTCAGGCCCACATCTTTGTTCAAATTCAGAGAAAAGTTAAATTGGTACAAAAAGAACTTCTCTTGAAACATTTGCTCCCTGGACTTGACATTTTGGTGTTTTGGTTCTTTTGATGTTTAACATCAAATACAAAAGAGTAAGTAACAATGGGAGCCTTTTTGAGAACACCACATGAATATGGTAAGTTATAAAATAGGAGCTGCCAAATGTCCAGCAGTCTCCAAGTTAGGCTCTTGGACTACATTCCAACATCTGTGGCCTTGGTCTGTTAACTGGGGTCTGAATTGGTGAAGGTTCATTTCATCAAATGTGAAGGCTGTCTTCACATTTAGCAGTGGTTGGACAGTTGGCTAACGGAAAGATTTAAACTTTGTGTACATTTGTGTATGTATCTGTATATGTATGAAAGTTAAAAATAACAATTACAAATGACAATGTGTTTGAGAAAGTCTTTAGTGTAAAATACCAGTAGAATTAAAAAAAAAAAGAAGATAAAGATAAAATGCCAGACCGAAAAGTGGCCTTAGAATTCTGCCCACGTGCCCCTCTCCCCCTGCCACCGGCCACTCATAAGGTAAAAAAAAAAATGATATCAAGAAAGGGGAAATGATTTGTTTAAGATCCTACAGCTTTCCGCCACTTCCTGTTTATATCCGCGATGGGATTTCCATGACTTTCACTCACTGCTGTACCATTGCCAGCACTTTTTTAAAATGAGGGAGTAAAGAGGGCTGAGAATCAGACTGAAGAGTACAAATGAAGACCATTAGCTGCTGCAGAAAGAGCTCCATTTATCAGGAGGAGCCCGTATGACAGTGGCAAGAACGTTTTTCAGATGTTTGCTGTCCCCCCCCCCCCCATCCCGCCTTTCCCGTCTGGACTACAGAGATAATTCGTGCTCCGTCCAGCGAGGCAGTGCTCTTTGACCTCATCCTCATGCTTGTTGCTTGTTCTCACTTACCAAGATATCTGACGCTTTTCTTTTTTCCTCCCGAGAGCCAGAAATGTTCACTCCCATTTAGATTTTTTTTTTGTGGTTGACCGTTGCACATCAGAGACTAGATAGCAAAATGCTTTCATAAGGGTCAAAACGTAAAGTTGAACCTACCTCATGATACAGGGAGAGATTCTGTCTGCTTTTCCAATGACAGTGAACCAAGAGTGAGATGGAGGGAAGAGTCATGAAAACCAATGCACATACAAAAAAAATTGTAAAAGACATCAGAAAAGCTGTGTGAACCTATGGCTTCTTTCAGTATTTTTCTCAGCCTCTGAGGCCTTTGGCAATTTTTTTTTCCTCATCAGATGTAAGAAAATAAGGATAGGCTTCCAGACAGAGAACAAAATCTCTTTTCTACAACATTAGATTAAGCAGGCTGACTGAGGATCAAAGCAATTCTTAATGGGACATGGATTGATGATAAAGCTTCCTAGTGATGTTTGGGATTCCTGAGTGAAGAAGTTCTTTTTGGCTCCAAAAAATTGAACAGAATTTCCACTTGAATTTGAACTAAGGTCAAGATAACCCAGTATCGTCCTGAAATAAATGAGTTTACTTCTTCAAGCAGCTTTTGTCTGAAAAGCTTTGAATAAATTAATAATAGATAGTGTATAATTAGTAAATAGATATTTTACGAATCCTAAAAGATTTAGGGGACAAGAAGTTTCCTGAAAGAGGAAATTTAGGAAATGAATGGAATCAAGTATCTTCACTTATAAAGAACTATAATACTATTCAGTGGTAGAAAGATAAGAACTATGCAGAAGAAACACTCAAATTTGGAAAATTTTAGTATGATGGCAAAAGATGAATTAAATTAATCTTATTAAAGGGAATGGGAGAAACTGCAGTAAATGAGAATAAATTACTTTTCTAGGATTACAGTGCAGAGACTACAACAAGCATCTGGGAATATCTTCCAGTAAGGGTTCATGGAAAATCTGTATGCAAAGCAATTGAAGTTATAATAGAAACTCTCATTTACTTGGCACTTGCTATGGACCAAGTTCCAGGTTAGGATTTTACAAATGATATCTAACTTAATCCTTATGACAATCTAGTGAATCAGATGTTTTTACTCTTATTTTACAGAAAAAGGAAATGGAGGCTTAGAAAGGTTAAGTAACATGTCTGAAGCCTTAGAGCTAAAAGGTGAACTAGAATTTTTTTTTAACATCTTTATTGGAGTATAATTGCTTTACAATGGTGTGTTAGTTTCTGCTTTATAACAAAGTGAATCAGCTATACATATACATATATCCCCATATCTCCTCCCTCTTGCGTCTCCCTTCCATCCTCACTATCCCACCCCTTTAGGTGGTCACACAGCACCGAGCTGATCTCCCTGTGCTATGCAGCTGCCTCCCACTAGCTATCTATTTTACTAGAATTTTAACCTATATCTATCTAACTCCACATCTTTTATTTTAGTCACTGGATTGCTTTTTCTGCATCCATTGTTTCCTTTAACTGTCTCTTAGGAAAGTTCAATCCAAACATCTGTCAGGAATCTCTGTACATCTTGGAAATTAAGCCAATTCTCCTGACTTAGTTTGTATTCAGTTCAGTCTGATGGTTACAAATCGAAACATTGTAATTCTGAAATTAGACTGATTTAAAATAAATTTAAATTAGATGGCATTTTACATATTATATGTGAAAATATGCATAGCTTGCCATTTAAAAAATGCTATCCATCTGAATTTTAGCATTTTATAGTATAAGCATATTTATATATTACTCTTTTTAAAAACATGTTGTGCTTTTCATCTCGATTTAGTGTTTACTAGCATAAGCACATTTATATTAGATTAGCATTCCACTGGGTTCAAATATTTGTTCTTTTTTTTGCTTTCAGTGAACACCTGTTAGTCAGATAAAAATCTGTTTTTGACATTTGCTATTTAACAAGCTCATTATTTGGCACTTAATAGCTTAAAAGTGACCAGTCCAAGAACTGACTGTGACTTGGGTAGTTCTTCTGAACAAATGAGGTTATTATATGCCCTGTAAATGGCTCAAATCGAAGCTTATGTTTTATTTACAAGATTGCAGTTGACACCAGTCATTTGATAAATGTCAGTCTGATGAGAAAACTGTTGCTACCTGAAAGATGTAAGCCAAAAATCAAAGAGAAGCACTGCCTTTTATATGTCCCATGAGGATACAGCTTGAGCAAAAGGGCTCTCATTTGGCTCTGATGCTGTGGTTCATGGTTCACTTCTAAAACTGAGACGGTTCTAAGCAACTGCCCATTCCTTACAAAATCTTTTACAAGTTTGCAAACTCACTGACTACTTAAGCACATCGGTAAGTGGAGAATCACACAAGTATATCACAGTGGAGTAAATGTTAGAAAGATGGGTGATGATTTTGGGGGTCCAGAGTAAAGGGTGACTGAGTCTCCTGGTGGTACTGGGGAAAGGATTACAAACAAGGTGGTATTTCTCTGGGTTTTAAGGCTTTCATGAAACACACCAGAAGAGCAAGGCGACCATGCTATTGAGAAATTTGAATTGACAGCTACTTATTTTAGTTTTCTAGTGAGAATTAACCTTTATTTGTTCTTTACACACAGAGAACATTTTCATCTGCTTTTTTCCCCAATTATCCCCATTGAGTGTAGGTTGGGCATTCCCAGGTCTTGGCTCTTAGGCCTCTGTCATTATATAGACATCCCAAGGCCCTGGGAATCAAATGAAGACCAGGTAGTGTGGACAATCTGCCAGGGGCAACATTTCCTCTTTGCATGTCCTCATTTCAGGAGAAAAAAAGGGGTATGCTGGTGGACTGGCCTCAGAAGTCAGCATCATTCAAGTGAAAATGATATTAAATCCACTGACAACAGTTTAGTTCTCTGCTAGGTCGCTGACCATTCCTTAAGTCATTTCTTATTCCAAACCAGGCCACCTGCCTAGAAAAAAGATCAAGTTGTGCTAAACTGTAATTCACCTCCTTAGTCTTCTGAGTCTCAATGAGTTTTCAGGGACCAGAGCAAAGAAGCTAGAATGTGGGCACTAGATTACCACATTTGCTTGGCTTGGCATTGAAGCCAGGTGATGACTATAGGCCTCTACTCACCACCGCTGGCCAGGAAGATCTTGTTGACACACACTATACTCATCTCATAGATTCACAGGGCACACTAAATTCTGGACTGTCATTTGAAAGGGAGATCACTCTTATCTCACTAGCCATGAACTTCATTTTTTGAGGAATTGAAAGAAGAATTATATAACTCAGGGACATCAGGCAGTTGTTGGTAGCCTATGTGATAAACTTGCAATTCAACATTTTCTAAGAGGGAGAAACATTTTACCGTTGGGCCAACTTTTCCTAGTGGAACACTTGAAGAGATTTTGGAAGCAATTGAGATTTACCTAATAATTATGGCTCTTCACCTTGAATTTACTGTGATATAGGTTCTTACATGTGAAGTACTCTCATGGGTAAATGTAGATCTGGAAGTTGAATTGCTACTTAGATAAAAGATTTTGGGGGCTTCCCTGGTGGCGCAGTGGTTGAGAATCTGCCTGCCAATGCAGGGGACACGGGTTCGAGCCCTGGTCTGGGAAGATCCCACATGCCGCGTAGCAACTAGACCCGTGAGCCACAACTACTGAGCCTGCGCGACTGGAGCCTGTGCTCTGCAACAAGAGAGGCCACGATGGTGAGAGGCCCATGCACTGCGATGAAGAGTGGCCCCCGCTTGCTGCAACTAGAGAAAGCCCTCACACAGAAATGAAGACCCAACACAGCCAAAAATAAATAAATAAATAAATTAATTAATTAATTAAAAAAAAAAGATTTTGGATCATGGACAAATCTACTCCTTTTTCAAAACTCATTTTCCGCACACCTGTGTATCTCAATCTCCCAGGCGAGGAGAACTGAATGTAAAACATAAAGATTTTGTTCTTTGTCCCTCTAGTGTTTCCAGCATATCTAAAGGTCTAGGACACATATCCAGTAATATGAGTAGAGGGGACAGGGTGGGGAGTGAGTAGGTGTCAGTGTGTGTTTTCTGCTTGCCGTGAAAGTTCTTGAGAAACTAAAATGTGAGGTGCAGAGTATATTGTGGTATACTTAATGGGTGTAGCAAGGTATGAGGTATAGCAGGATAAAAAAGTGGAAAACCACTACTAAATGGGTTAGCTTGAAAAGCTCAATTAAGAATGTAGTAATGTATTAAAGAGAGTCTTGTCTCACTGAGTCTGTGACAATCTGGTCTTGTCTTTGTAAACTGTTAATGGGTCAGATGTAGTCTCTGGTGCTAGCATGTGGAGAACAACTTAATTTTAGGACCTTATGAAGAAAAGAAGGGATATTGGAATTATACATAAAAGCAGCCTAGAATGTCAGCATTTTTTTTTTTTTTTGCTTCTACCAAATGGAAATGCAGTTTTCTGAGGATCAGAATCTCAAAATATATGGTCCTTTGAGAAGGAGTTCTGCTGTATCATCTATAATTTTTAAGATATTTTAAAAGATACAGTTAACAACGTTTTTCATAGTTCTTTTTGATCAGAGTATATTTGACTTACAATGTTTTGTTAGTTTCAGGTGTACAGCAAAGGGATTCAGTTATATATATATATATATATATATATATATGTATGTATGTATCTATTCTTTTTCAGATTCTTTTCCCTTATAGATAATTACAAAATATTCAGTACATCATTTTTTAATTTGTTTTGTTTTCAGCCACTCTGAAGACCAGCTAATTTTCCTCTTTCAGCATATATGCATGTTTACAAAAGGCCTTAACTAGTATTATATAAATACTAAGAGAATTGGGGTTGAGAGTCATGGAACTTGGGTTTTAGTCATGAATAAATTTATCCAATAATTATTGAGCACCTACTGCATTCTACATTGTGGAAACAAGGATGGATCAGACCAGTCCCTGCCTTCAAAGGAAGTATAACTTTGTATGAGGTGGGTCAGTGTGTCAGGAGAAGAAACTATAATCCACAAGGGAAGCATCGTGATAGAGGCAGGCACAGCATCTTATAAAGATGCAGATGAGGAGGGTTAAACTGGCTTGGCTTAGTGTTTTTATGTCACTTTTACATCTATATATTGTTCTTGAACATTTTAAGGCACTTTCATACACAATCACATTTCTTATACTTTTACCAGTAATTAGCCTCATGATATTGGTAAAGCTTCTCTGAGCTTTAATTCTTTGTAAGTAAAAGTGAAGGAATTTCTCAACCTTTATAATCTCCTCTAGTTCTAATACTTTAAGTAGAAGTAGATAAAATGAAATTAGTTACTCTGAGCCATATCTTGCAACTGTGCTCATACCCAACCCCAGAAATCTAAAATTAATAAGCTCCAAAATAAAAAGTAATGTTGAGAAGGCCCAGAACGTATGTTGCTTCATGGGCCACTATGTTTTTCTTTATGCATGTCTGGACTTTCAAGCGTGGGCACTGAGATCAGTTCTTAGTTACACATTAGCTATTTTTGAATGAGATCAGTGAGGATGTTCCCTTAGTAATTAAGGATTAAAGCTTTTTGGTGCCTGTGTCGGGAATGAAGCCAGATTTTCTGGTCTTTTGGGCATCATTATCCACCTGTTTCCCGTCATTCTTCCACGAGAGGGATAGTCCTTCTTTTCACAGTTCACAATTCCAAATTACCTATTTATTTACACCAGAAAACAGTTATATTATATACTTTGTTGGGAGAGTTTTTCTGGTACCAGAAACTCTACCAAACTTACATTAATATGACATTGCAATAGCTGTTTTACTCAGACCATAATTTTCTTTGCTTCCATCTTTCCCTTGTAACTGTATGGCAGAATCCTAACCTGGATGAACCAAACTATGACTTTCTGTCTATGCCTGAGAGAACCTTTACTCTCCTCAAGACTGAACCCCATCACTTCCCACTCACTCTCCACTTTCAGCAGATGTCCTTTCTTCTTCACAGTGAAACAGAAAATATTAGTTGAGAAAGCTCTTGCTTCTTGTTACCAAACCAACAAACACACTTCCATCCATCTCCACCTCTTTCTTCTCTTTGGTAATATTCGAGTGCTTTCCCCTTTTCTACCTCCTATCTAAGGTTTCTCCTTTCAATTTTGTTTGTTTCCCTCTGCCTTCCAAAGAAACTTACCCTTTTGGTTTTACTGCACTTTCTTGAGTATTAACACTTTGTCCCTCAATGGTGTACTTACTGGCAGCAATTAATTATTCTCAGGTCCATTCACCTCTTAAAAAAACACATTTCATCCATCTTATCCCACATACTCTCCTAACTATCATCCTTACTTCCCCTTCATTTCCCAGCCTCTCTCTCAGGGGAGTTGGACCTACCTGCAGTTTTCTATTTCCTCAACTCTCAACTCACTCACTCCTTAACCTATTCCAATCTCACTCTTGCTAAGTTCACTAGTCACCTTCATGTTGCCAAGTGCAATGGATAGTTTCAGTTATATTTTTTTTTTGAATTTTATTGTATTTATTTTTTTATACAGCAGGTCCTTATTAGTTATCAATTTTACACATATTAGTGTATATATGTCAATCACAATCGCCCAATTCATCCCATCACCACCCCCACCAACCCTGCCTCTTTCCCCCCTTGGTGTCAATACCTTTGTTCTCTACATCTGTGTCTCAATATCCGCCCTGCAAACCAGTTCATCTGTACCATTTTTCTAGGTTCCACATATATGCATTAATGTACAATATTTGTTTTTCTCTTTCTGACTTACTTCACTCTGTATGACAGTCTCTAGATCCATCCAATTTCGTTCCTTTTTATAGCTGAGTAATATTCCGTTGTATACATGTACCACATCTTCTTTATCCATTCGTCTGTCGATGGGCATTTAGGTTGCTTCCATGACCTGGCTATTGTAAATAGTGCTGCAATGAACATTGGGGTGCATGTGTCTTTTTGAATTATGGTTTTCTCTGGTTATATGCCCAGTAGTGGGATTGCTGGATCATCTGGTAATTCTATTTTTAGTTTTTAAAGGAACCTCCATACTGTTCTCCATAGTGGCTGTATCAATTTACATTCCCACCAACAGTGCAAGAGGGTTCCCTTTTCTCCACACCCTCTCCAGCATTTGTTGTTTGTAGATTTTCTGATGACGCCCATTCTAACTGGTGTGAGGTGCTACCTCATTGTAGTTTTGATTTGCATTTTTCTAATAATTAGTGATGTTGAGCAGCTTTTCATGTGCTTCTTGGCCATCTGTATGTCTTCTTTGGAGAAATGTCTATTCAGGTCTTCTGCCCATTTTTGGATTGGGTTGTTTGTTTCTTTAATATTGAGCTGCATGAGCTGTTTATATATTTTGGAGATTAATCCTTTGTCCGTTGATTCGTTTGCAAATATTTTCTCCCATTCTGAGGGCTGTCTTTTAGTCTTGTTTATGGTTTCCTTTGCAGTGCAAAAGCTTTTAAGTTTCATTAGGTCCCATTTGTTAATTTCTATTTTTATTTCCATTACTCTAGGAGGTGGATCAAAAAAGATCTTGCTCTGACTTATGTCAAAGAGTGTTCTACCTATGTTTTCCTCTAAGAGTTTTATAGTGTCCGGTCTTACATTTAGGTCTCTAATCCATTTTGAGTTTATTTTTGTGTATGGTGTTAGAGCGTGTTCTAAATTCATTCTTTTACATGTAGCTGTCCAGTTTTCCCAGCACCGCTTATTGAAGAGGCTGTCTTTTCTCCATTGTATATTCTTGTCTCCTTTATCAAAGATAAGGTGACCATATGTGCGTGGGTTTATCTCTGGGCTTTCTATCGTGTTCCATTGATCTATATTTCTGTTTTTGTGCCAGTACCATACTGTCTTGATTACTGTAGCTTCGTAGTATAGTCTGAAGTCAGGGAGTCTGATTCCTCCAGCTCCGTTATTTTTCCTCAAGACTGCTTTGGCTATTCAGGGTCTTTTGTGTCTCCATACAAATTTTAAGATTTTTTGTTCTAGTTCCGTAAAAAATGCCATTGGTAATTTGATAGGGATTGCATTGAATCTGTAGATTGCTTTGGGTAGTATAGTCATTTTCACAATATTGATTCTTCCTATCCAAGAACATGGTATATCTCTCCATCTGTTGGTATCGTCTTTAACTTCTTTCATCAGTGTCTTATAGTTTTCTGCATACAGGTCTTTTGTCTCCCTAGGTACGTTTATTCCTAGATATTTTATTCTTTTTGTTGCAGTGGTAAATGGGAGTGTTTCCTTAATTTCTCTTTCAGATTTTTCATCATTAGTGTATAGGAATGCAAGAGATTTCTGTGCATTAATTTTGTATCCTGCAACGTTACCAAATTCATTGATTAGCTCTAGTAGTTTTCTGGTGACATCTTTAGGATTCTCTATGTATAGTATCATGTCATATGCAAACAGTGACAGTTTTACTTCTTCTTTTCCAATTTGTATTCCTTTTATTTCTTTTTCTTTGATTGCCGTGGCTAGGACTTCCAAAACTATGTTGAATAATAGTGGTGAGAGTGGACATCCTTGTCTTCTTCCCGATCTTTGGGGAAATGCATTCAGTTTTTCACCATTGAGAATGATGTTTGCTATGAGTTTGTTGTATATGGCCTTTATTATGTTGAGGTAGGTTCCCTCTATGCCCACTTTCTGGAGAGTTTTTATCATAAATGGGTGTTGAATTTTGTCAAAAGCTTTTTCTGCATCTATTGAGATGGTCATATGGTTTTTATTCTTCAATTTGTTAATATGATTTATCACATTGATTGATTTGCATATATTGAAGAATCCTTGCATCCCTGGGATAAATCCCACTTGATCATGGTATATGATCCTTTTAATGTGTTGTTGGATTCTGTTTGCTAGTATTTTGAGGATTTTTGCATCTGTATTCATCAGTGATATTGGTCTGTAATTTTCTTTTTTTGTAGTATCTTTGTCTGGTTTTGGTATCAGAGTGATGGTGGCCTCATAGAATGAGTTTGGGAGTGTTCCTTCCTCTGCAATTTTTTGGAAGAGTTTGAGAAGGATGGGTGTTAGCTCTTCTCCAAATGTTTGATAGAATTCACCTGTGAAGCCATCTGGTCCTGGACTTTTGTTTGTTGGAAGATTTTTAATCACAGTTTCAATTTCATTACTTGTGATTAGTCTGTTCATATTTTCTATTTCTTCCTGGTTCAGTCTTGGAAGGTTATGCATTTCTAAGAATTTGTCCATTTCTTCCAGGTTGTCCATTTTATTGGCATAGAGTTGCTTGTAGTAGTCTCTTAGGATGCTTTGTATTTCTGTGGTGTCTGTTGTAACTTCTCCGTTTTCATTTCTAATTTTATTGTTTTGATTCCTCTCCCTCTTTTTCTTGATGAGTCTGGCTAATGGTTTATCAATTTTGTTTATCTTCTCAACCAGCTTTTAGTTTTATTGATGTTTGCTATTGTTTTCTTTGTTTCTATTTCATTTATTTCTCCTCTGATCTTTGTGGTTTCTTTCCTTCTACTAACTTTGGGTTTTGTTCTTCTTTCTCTAGTTCTTTTAAGTGTAAGGTTATATTGTTTATTTGAGATTTTTCTTGTTTCTTGAGGTAGGCTTGTATAGCTATAAATTTCCCTCTTAGAACTGCTTTTGCTGCATCTCATACGTTTTGGGTCGTCATGTTTTCATTGTCATTTGTCTCTAGGTATTTTTTTATTTCCTCTTTGATTTCTTCAGTGATCTCTTGGTTATTTAGTAACATATTGTTTAGCCTCCATGTGTTTTTGTTTTTTTCCATGTAATTCATTTCTAAGCTCATAGCTTTGTGGTCAGAAAAGATGCTTGATATGATTTCAATTTTCTTACATTTACTGAGGCTTGATTTGTGACCCAAGATGTGATCTATCCTGGAGAATGTTCCATGCGCACTTGAGAAGAAAGTGTAATCTGCTGTTTTTGGATGGAATGTCCTATAAATATCAATTAAATCTATCTGGTCTATCGTGTCATTTAAAGCTTCTGTTTCCTTATTTATTTTCATTTTGGATGATCTGTCCATTGGTGTAAGTGAGGTGTTAAAGTCCCCCACGATTATTGTGTTACTGTCAATTTCCTCTTTTATAGCTGTTAGCAGTTGCCTTATGTATTGATGTGGTCCTATGTTGGGTGCATATATATTTAGAATTGTTACATCTTCTTCGTGGATTGCTCCCTTGATCATTATGTAGTGTCCTTCCTTGTCTCTTGTAACATTCTTTACTTTAAAGTCTATTTTATCTGATATGAGTATGGCTACTCCAGCTTTCTTTTGATTTCCAGTTGCATGGAATATCTTTTTCCATCCCCTTACTTTCAGTCTGTGTGTGTCCCTGGGTCTGAAGTGGGTCTCTTGTAGACAGCATATATATGGGTCTTGTTTTTGTATCCATTCAGCAAGGCTGTGTCTTTTGGTTGGAGCATTTAATCCATTCACGGTTAAGGTAATTATTGATATGTATGTTCCTATGATCATTTTCTTAATTGTTTTGGGTTTGTTTTTGTAGGTCCTTTTCTTCTCTTGTGTTTCCCACTTAGAGAAGTTCGTTTAGCATTTGTTGTGGAGCTCGTTTGGTGGTTCTGAATTCTCTTAGTTTTTGCTTCTCTGTAAAGCTTTTGATTTCTCCATCGAATCTGAATGAGATCCTTGCCGGGTAGAATAATCTTGGTTGTAGGTTCTTCCCTTTCATCACTTTAAGTATATCATGCCAGTCCCTTCTGGCTTGTAGAGTTTCTGCTGAGAAATCAGCTGTTAACCTTATGGGAGTTCCCTTGTATGTTATTTGTCGTCTTTCCCTTGCTGCTTTCAATAATTTTTCTTTGTCTTTAATTTTTGCCAATTTGATTACTATGTGTCTCTTCGTGTTTCTCCTTGGGTTTTTCCTGTATGGGAGTCTCTGCGCTTCCAGGAGTTGGGTGGCTATTTCCTTTCCCATGTTAGGGAAGTTTTCGAGTATAATCTCTTCAAATATTTTCTCTGGTCCTTTCTCTCTCTCTTCTCGTTCTGGGACCCCTATAATGAGAATGTTGTTGCATTTAATGTTGTCCCAGAGGTCTCTTAGGCTGTCTTCATTTCTTTTCATTCTTTTTTCTTTATTCTGTTCCTCAGCAGTGAATTCCACCATTCTGTCTTCCAGGTCACTTACCGTTCTTCTGCCTCAGTTATTCTGCTATTGATTCCTTCCAGTGTAGTTTTCATTTCAGTTATTGTATTGTTCATCTCTGTTTGTTTGTTGTTTAATTCTTCTAGGTCTTTTTTAAACATTTCTTGCATCTTCTCTATCTCTGCCTCCATTCTTTTTCCGAGGTCCTGGATCATCTTCACTATCATTATTCTGAATTCTTTTTCTGGAAGGTTGCCTATCTCCACTTCATTTAATTGTTTTTCTATGGTTTTATCTTGTTCCTTCATCTGGTACATAGCTCTCTGCCTTTTCATTTTGTCTATCTTTCTGTGAATGTGGTTTTTGTTTCACAGGCTGCAGGATTGTAGTTCTTCTTGCTTCTGCTCAGTTTCAGTTATTTTTAAACACTTCAGCATCATCCAATATTATTGACTACTCCTTATTTATTGAAATTAACTTTTTCTTGGTAATGGAAGTAATATATCCTGGTTTTCCCACCTCCCTCTTTGGCATTTCATCTCACATCTCATTAGGGACTTTTTCACCTCATGTTAGCCATTAATTTTGGAATTCCTCAAATCTCATTTGTAGGCCTTTTCCCTTCTTATTCTACACACTTTTCTTAAGAAAAGTCCATTTCCACCCTCATCCATGGCTTCAGTGACCATGCATCTATATACTGATGACTCCCAGATTTGTTTTTCTAGGCCAGACCCATTTTCTAACCATCATCCATACATTTAGCCATCTCCTAAATCTAAGGTTTAACTTGTCACTTTCCCCTATCCCCCAACATAAGTGCAATGTATTTACCTAGTTTATTTACAAATAGATATTAATTCTATAATAGCTCTGTCAAAGTCTATTTATCTCATCAGAACCTTGGTTCAAGTTGCCATTTCCCTGCCTCGACAACTCTAATTATTGTCTCACTATTGTCACTAAATATATGTTTAACAGGATGTGCAGTGGGATTTCTCTGATTGTTTTGGAATTTTTGCCAAACTTCAAAGTGGAGAAAATTAGATGAAAGGTAGTCCTTAATTCTAATGTGCTGCTGGTTATCTCTGTAATTTGTTAGACAGTCCAATTCATGATATCATCCAGCTTGCATAAGAGAACTCTGGAATTTACTAAGGAGATTCAGAGATGAAGAAAGTATTTCTAGAACCCAGATACTGTCAGCATAAGGATATTATTCTTAGTTTTTGGAGTTTATAATTTCTCAGTTTATTCAATCTGGCAGTGATATAACAGATTATTAAGAAACATCATGGCTATTTTAGAGCTAATTTTATTTGCTTACCTCTCTCCTCAGACTCTTGCCTTTCCCTCTGACTGTAAGCTTTATCTTCCACTTGGAGTAAAGGTTTTACTGCTTTTCTAGCTTCCGAATTTTTAGATATATTTTTATAGAGATTGGCATACCTTTAGAGGCAAAATTCTGCAGCCTCTCTTTACCTTGCAGTTCTCACACCTTACAAAAATGATGTGAAGTATTCACCATCTAACCATAATATGTATGTGAGGTCATGAAAGCAGCCAGTGAGGATAAATTCCTCTTGAGATTTCAATTCCTCTATTCATGATCCATCTTTGGCACTTTGACCATAAGAAGTGCCAACTCAGTTTGTTTTCCAGTAAACTATAATTTCCCAGAATTATCCAACAATTATACAGTTTTAAAAGTCATGTGGAAATGCATCTCTTGTGTGCTTAATTGCATTCTTGTTGTGGTTACTGATTGTTTGACAAAATCAGCACATTCTTCTATCATCCATCTTCCCAGCGCGGCCTCTGCAGAGAAGCTACATTCTTAGTTCCATAAAACTCACCTAGATAAAAGGGAAGAATTAGATACATTGGGCAAGGACAAGAAGATTGGAATTTAATGCTGATTCTTTCAGATAGACTGATTATTTTGATCTTCTCTACTATGCCAAATGGCATTTGTTATATAAGTTTTTCAAAAAGTACAAGTATCAAAGACATCTGCAGATGTGGGAGGTTGTAAAATGACTGTACGTGTAATTTTTTCCAACCATAGATGGTTCATAAATTGTAATAAAATACAGCATACGGTGTATCTTCCTGAAATACATCACATTTATGAGGGTCTCTTTGATGAATTGGACCATGCAGAGTGCATTTCAAGAGACAATGGAGAGTACATGGCAAGTGTCATTGTGGCTACGTAAAAGTTTTGTTTGAAGCCACGAAGATTAAAACAAGAATTATTTTTGTTTTCCATGATACTCACAGGATGGCTTTAAGTCTCAGAACATGGTGGGGGAAGACAAGAGAATGTACTAGCACATTTCACAGCAACAAGTGTTGCCTGAATAAGATGCATCAAATCACACTTATTTAATTTAAAGTAACTCAGAGATGTCAGTATAAAAGATAGCATATTTATAATTTCAACAACTGATTTATTTTGAGGTGTCTCATTATTTAAAAGTTCCAACTGAAATCAGAATACTGGATTTTTAAGACAGTGAAAATCACTCTCTCAGTTAGGTTTTGTTCCTCTTGAAGAAAGACCTATATAGATAATTTCTTTTAATACTTAAAATAACATTTATGTCCTTGCTTTTTGTAACTCCAAAGAGTTTATACTTCAAACACAATCTTTATAAACTATGCAGCTCATGCCAGGTGCACAGTTAGCTATTAACCAGAGATTTCAGGCAGCATAATCAATCAGAATAATAATTCCTATCTAAAAGGGGAGGAAAAATCCTTCCTTTTTTCAGTTGTCAAATAAATTTAGAGTGGGGCAATATGCTTATTAATTTGAATTATTTGGATAATTGGGGACTTTAAAATCGATTTATAGTACTTTACTGAAAATGGCAGGTTAAAGACTTTTGAAAATTCTTTCTTCCAAAAGGCAACGAGAAAACTGGCAAAAATTGTCAGTATTAAAATTTTCAGAACTCTGGAAATTAATAAAAGGCAATCCGAGTACATTTATTCAAGAAGCGCGGCTGAATCTCAGTAAGAACAGAGCACTCTGTGATGTTTTAATTTATCATAATCCCACCCTCTAATCTCCAGCTCTGTGGTAGACTTGAAAACCATCACTGTGTAATCACAGTGAAATCAGCAGCATGACAGCAACTGGAAGGGGTATAAATGCGTAGGTAGTAGCTCCTTCAAGAACTAGTTTCCAGAGCATTGCCATTTTTTTTCCTATTTGGTTATTCACCAGGAGATCATACCTGCAAAATTGTCATTATTTGAGCTCAGTCAGAGGTCACCAGTGCAAAAAAGCCTCTTCTCTGAGGGTACTTGTCAAAAACACAGGAAATTGCTTAATTGCACAGCTGCCTGATGCAGTGGATAACTATTGGGGCAAACAATATATCAGCCATAAAGCTGTAAAGCAAAATTGAGCGAATAAGATTTCCACAGGGGCTTTGAAAAGTGTTAACATATTCCTGGGAGTCTATAATGCCATGTACATGCATAGGGATGTGAGTATGCTCAGAAAAGACCCAAGGAGGCCCTAGGTTTTCACTTCTGGTTCTTTTTGAGGCTCTGTGCAAGCAGGAGATGAAGGCCAAGACAGAGTTTTCAACTGCTGGGCTAATTATGGTAAAGTATTACTGGAGCTTAGTGAGAATTGGAGCCATAAAGAAGGGGTCACCCAGGAGGAACTTTAACATCCCATTAGCCAAACCTAGCTGGAAGCCAGGTGGTTCGGGAATCCAGGATGTGTCCAAATCTAAGACAAGAGTACCCGTAGAGGTAGGTCTAGCTCTTGCCATAATGCATTTGTCAATTAAGAGGAAATGGTGACAAAGCTTCTTTTGGAAGATTGTCAGGCTCCAGGGGAAAATAATCAAAGCCCTCAGAGAAACAAAATGATCCCAGGTTGTCATAGACTGGACGGCAGCAAGGAGATTGGCTGCAAATGGACACCAAATTTTTGGGATAACGGAAATATTTTATATCTTGATTGTAGTGTTGGTTAAATAATTGTATATTTGTCAAAACTCTTTCAACTGTACACTTAAAACTGATAAACTTTTTGTATGGAAATATGCCTCAATAACCTAGACTTAAAAAAAAGAAAAGCCTTCTAAGTAATAAGACAAAGACAAACAACACGACTAATAATGGGCAAGAAAATAAAAAAGACAATTTATAGAACAGAGAACTTTAATGGCTCTCCCTTACCCACAAAAATAAAGTATTCAAACCCTAGAATAGTCAGTAATATTTAACTTTATACAATACTGGATAACACTTCACATCCTATTGACAAAAATTTTGAATATGTGTTGCGTAAAATGTGGAAAAATTAAGACTTCAGGGTAGGAATGTAATTTGGAAAAAAACTCTTAGAAAACAATATAAGAGGATCTTGAAAATGATATATGTCCATTCCATATGACCCAGCAATTCCATTTCTAGGCATATACTATGAAAAATTCTGTATCTCTATAATAGGAAATCTGAATAAGGAGCTTATACCAGCCTTGCAGTTTTTCTACTTGCACTTTTCTGAATCTGTAAAAGATCTTCATATGGTTGGCTCTCCTTTTCATCAATGTTAGTACAAACATTGCTTCTACTGTGAGGCCTTCCCTAACTATCCAATCTAAATTAGAACTTCTTCCTACCTAGCAGGAGAGTGATGACCTTTTCTACCTCCTTTTGTAAATAGGACCTCTAACAGAGCCTGGCATATTAGACACTCAAATATTTAATGAGTGATAATATTGCTTGTTAAAGCAAAATACTGGAAACAAATTAAATATACATCAATATTAGATGCCATTATATCAGATATAAAAATAACTAGAAATTAAAGAGTATGTACTAGGTAAAAAACATAGTGCTAAGTGAAATAAATCAAATTGTCAATGTCAAATTGTATGGTTAGTATTAAACCATGTAATGTAAATTTAAAAACAGCATCCTCTAGACATTGCTACTCAAAATATGTTCTGAGAATCATTGTGGGTTTGTGGACTGTTCCTTATGGCCCATTATGAGAAATCAGGAATGAGTTCAGAAATTTTATGGCTATTTGATATTGCCACAACATCCAAGTATGCATTCAGTGGGTTTGTCTCATTAAACAATTAAGGTATAGACTAGTTTAGTGTAGTTGAACTCACTAGTGGATTGCTTGTGGCTCAAGCTACGTATCACACACCTATGGTAGCATCAGACATGGTCTGCAACAGATTGTGGAAAACACAAAAGTAAAAACTAGAACACTTTACTCTTCATTATATATATATTCAATAGATATACATGGTTTTCAGACCATATTCTATATTGTTATGCCTATGTATGAGAAGTATGAACACTGGAAATATACAGACACTAAATTCATGACAGTGGTGGTAGGTATGTGCAGGATTGGTAGAAGAAGGAGACTAGGAAATGAAAATAAATGGGGTTTTATGTTTATCTAGTATGCTTTAATCTACTTATTAAAAGAAAGATAAGGCAAATGTGACAAGCAGTTATTAATTCTGGGTGTAGGGTATTTGTTTTTTTATATTATGATTTACACTTTTATGCATTGTTCTCAAAATAAAACTAATAAATAAGAAAGGAATTCTTCCAAATTAGAACAGGAAGTCAACTGGCTCCAAGAATAATGTCCTTAACAAGAGGAGTGGAGTGGATTCAAGTAATGGAAAAATCAACTAAAGAGCTGGGAGGCATTAATGAAACGGTGAAATAACATCTGCTTCTTATCTCACAAAGGGGAGAAAAAGCCAGTTGGTTTCCAGGGGGAAATAAAAAGCTCCATGAGAAATACATGGTTCAGATTTCAAGAAAATGATCATATGGTTTTACAGATCGAAAGCAGTGTAAGGAAAGAGCCCTGGTTTTCCTAGTATGTTAGGAAGATCTTTACATGGCACAAAGATTGTGACGTTTACAACAAAGAGAAGAAAATGTTATCCCAAAGTTTGCTGGGTTCTGTAGTAAATATTTACACAGTCATGATAATGGAAATACTATTTATTGTTTTTCAGTCTTTAGAGTTCTGTAAAACAAATATGGATGATTTAAATATGGTGACAAAATAGGTAATTTGGAACAATCTTTCTATTGAGGACAATGGGAAAATCTGGTCAAAATACATTTAAAAGTTTACTTAAAGTAACTGAAGTGCTAACAAGATATGAGAATTACCAGGCCAGTATTTGGGAGCGAATAAAGGATCTGCACATAAGGATATTTTTCTCCTGGGTATAGTCGCTGATTTTGTGGTGGGCAAACATGAGGCCCAGCAGCATTTTTGACAGTGAGGTTAAAAGAGATACACTGGCGTCCAGATTTCCCAGGTGGGATTTGTAAACCCTGATGAGTTCAATTACACTGGGTTGAGATCCCAAATGTTGTCGCATTAAATAGGTAAGGGGGAACAAGAGAGTCTTGCAAACATAGACAAGTAAACCATTGGGATAGAATAGAAAGCTTAGAAACAGACCAGTGTACATAAGGACACTCGATTTATGGCAAAGTCACAAAGGATCAGTCTTAACAAGTGATACTGAGAAAATTGGATATTCATAAGGGAAAAAAAGATCAATCTGATTCTTACCTCATACCATACATAAAAATAAATTCCAGATGGATGAATTTTAAATCTAAACATGAAAGGTAAACCAATAAAATTCTGTAATATAGTATAAGATACCATTTCCATGAATTTGTAGTAGGAAAATAAGTAAAATACAAAGCACTGTCCTTAATGGACAAGATTGATAAACTTATCTACATTAGAAACAAGAACTTCTGTCAATCAAGAGACATCAAATTGAAAAATCAAGATAAAGAATTAGAGAAAATATTTACAACACATATAACTGACAAAACATCATATCTAATACATATACATGTTTTCGTTTGGATTTACCCTGAAGTGGACCCTGACAAAAGGATTTGAGTATACATAGTTTATTTGTCGGGTAATCCTAAGAAGCACTTGTAGGACCTGAGGAAATGAGACAAGGAAGGGGAGAGGGGCACTACAGCACATTAATGAGCAGATTTTTGCAATTTTGCTCTATTACCATCCCCATTCTTTCATCTGAGTCCTTGAGCTTGCAAAGTAGGAAGGCTGAGTGGGGTTGCAGTGTCAGCAACTCTTATACTTCAGAATTCTGCCAGTCCATCTATGTATAAAGCAAGTGCAAATAAAACATGAGATAAAGATCAAGAAGAAATAAAAGACAAAAACAGAGAAAAACAAATAGTTCAGTTTTGAAAATCAATTTTAGTGGGTAAAGGTATCTTGGTTGCTTGATAGAGGCAAAAGCTCTGAAAGGTGATGTGTAATCCATTTCCTTAAATTCACTTTTAATTATTAACCACAAAAATACCTTAGAACTACTAAGAATAACATTACTGTTGGGCATGAAACAATTTTAATGTCTGCCTCCAGATTTCGGGGAAAAGTTTCTTCTGGACATTACCCTTATTATAAACTATTGTGCTGTGAATGTTATAACTTGCTACAATATTGATGGTCCAAGACCATCAACTGGGAATGCTTGTTTATTGTCACCCTAGACATATTTTCTGCCATCTCAAAAGTTCCTAACAGGAGTTTTCATTACATGAAGTCAAGTAGAGTATCATGAAAAATGGTAGATATTAAACACTGATAGTTAAAACACAGTGCATTAGAGAGCCATAAATCAGCAGGAATAGTAGTAGACATAAATAGGGAGATTTTCTTTCTAATGCACTGTTATAAACATGCAGTCAAATGGCATGGGAGGCTACTGAGTGTATTCATTTCCTTTTGTAGCAGTTACAATCTTCCATCCTTGTGTGAAGCCACAAGGACACAGGGCTGATGCAGAGAATGCTGCTCTGAGTGTCTCATGACCTGTGGTGTGACTCAAGCCCAGAGTCTAATGTAAGTTTAGCTCGTAGGCACAACCAGACCTCCATTAACATTTGCAAAAGGGACTGTCTTGTGAATTATGCAGTGATTTCCAACCTGTTAAAAGAACTTTATAAAAGAAATTCTTGGAAAAGTATCAATTAGATGTGCCATTGTTTAAATGCCCTAGGGAACTGAATGCGCTACAGACATCACTGCTGAAAAAAGTGTTGTGAATGACTTTGAAGTGAGTCGTGTGTGTATCATTAGCCAATTAGCAGAAACTACTTCTTATGTGGCTGGGCACAGTGAATCTTAGTTAAAGAACAGTGAGTCTACTGCAAAGATTAGCTGTTCCAAAATAAATTTCCCAAAGGGCCTGTGAGCCCCAGCTGGAGTGACATGACAGTCTCACTTTATTGTGAAATAATATCCTGTTAATTAAGAACTGAAGCAAAACTTGGTGTACTATCATCCAACCATCTCCAAGCTAAACATATTGAATAAATCAGTAGCCAGCTTGTCCAAAATGCAACACTTTTTTTTAAAAAAATATTTTACTTTTAAAAAGTTGTCAGGGGGGCTTCCCTGGTGGCGCAGTGGTTGAGAATCTGCCTGCCAATGCAGGGGACACGGGTTCGAGCCCTGGTCTGGGAAGATCCCGCATGCCACGGAGCAACTGGGCCCGTGAGCCACAATTACTGAGCCTGCGCGTCTGGAGCCTGTGCTCCGCAACAAGAGAGGCCGCGATGGTGAGAGGCCCGCGCACCGCGATGAAGAGTGGCCCCCGCTTGCCGCAACTAGAGAAAGCCCTCGCACAGAAACGAAGACTCAACACAGTCATAAATAAATAAATAAATAAATAAATAAATAAATAAATAAATAAAAGAACCTGAATTTCTAAAAAAAAAAAAAAAAGTTGTCAGGAATTCAAGGCACGTTTCATGAGCAGAATGCAGTGGGACAAACGTCAGAAGGTCTGGTACTCAGAGCCATGTCTAGCCACAAGCTGACTGGGTGATTCTGGCAAACTGTTCTTCTCTGATAAGTTTATCTTCCAGTAGGAGTTCTGTGGCACCATATAATTTTTAAGATCCCATCCAGTTCTCAAATTCTATTAAAGTGTATGGTATGAAATTGCAATATTTGACTGATTTTGCCTTCAGAAATCCTGTATCATGTGGTTCAACCTGAATTATTATAATATTGAGAGGATTTATGGATGCCTGTAAAAATCTCCTTTGAGACTTTTTGACATGGAAGATTGAATATCCTAATTTATGACTACAAGTAATGTAACCAAGCAAGAGGCATTGTGTGCCCCTGGCATGTAAAGCAAAGTAAGGGTTTACTGCAGGTTACCAAGCAAGGGAGTGGGAGACAAGCCTGGTCTTTGAGTTAGGGGTTTTCAAAAGGGGATGAACAAAGAGGCTGGGATTAATCATCGTCATGTGACATTTCTTAATCATAGTTTCAGGAGTCAGAATGTCTATGGTTTATGGTGGTCTATGGCTTGGAGGTCTGTGAGATCATCTTGCCCTGGAGAAACAACCTGAGTTTGTCCTTTAACAGTGTTATCAACAACAGCAATTTTAGTCATCTGACTCTGGTTGACTAGTGTTCAGTTAGCATAGGATTGGGGTCAGAGGGGACAAGAAAGGGAATAAAGTTTTTCATAGAGAGGTTAATCATAAACTCAGCAGGGGAACTCAATTTTAGGGGCACTCGGCTTCAATCCGCACTCATGTTTTAATTTTCCCCAAATCTTTGAAGGAAAGGGGTGACGACTGCTCTGGCTACTTCCTGCTGAACCAGGGCATAGTTCTGCCTCAATTTGTTGAATGGAAATTCTGTACACCAAGCCACAAATATTCCCACGTTCCAGGTTTTGGATCTGAATCTTACATGATTAAGATCTTAGTCCCTTGGTACACCATTTTGATGCAACAGCTTAAAGCACATTTTATAATCAGGTACCCAATTAGAAGTAGGAGGAAGAGTGACAGCCTGCACTTTAATAAACCTTGGAAAATAAATCTTATTCTCTGGGGAATCCAGGAGAATATTCCTGAAAACTAGCCTGGACCTGGCACTTCTGTGTAGACTTATAGCCAGGTAGCCAGCTGCCTAATTCTATCTAAGTAGGTTTTAACTTCTGATGTGGTTTTTTTTTTAGATTTTTTTTTTTGATATGGGACATTTTTAAAGTCTTTATTGAATTTGGTACAATATTGCTTCTGTTTTATGTTTTGGTTTTTTTTTTTTTTTGGCCACGAGGCACCTGGGATCCCAGCTCCCTGCACCCCTGCACTAGAAGGCGAAGTCTTAACCACTGGTCCACCAGAGAACGCCCCTGATGTGGTATTAATATATACATTACAGGAGCTATTGGCCACAACATATATGTCTCATTTTTCTGCTGAAATCTAGTAAAAAACAATTTTAGTGTCTAGTACTATTCTTGCTAAAAAATATAGTGCCTTCTGCTGGGAGGGTATGGCTTAAGCTATCTTGCTTGTTACTACTCCTAAAGTAAGAAAAAATTTGATAGTTACAAGAGGAGACCTTGAGACCAAAATGTTGCAGTTGGCAGCTACTAGCAGCTATTGTTTTGAAAATGGCTGGGGGTGTCCTTGATTCTGATACAGTTCAGAAAATTCAAGTACTCAGTAATACAGGAACATGTCTGAAGCCACATCCACAATGGCCACCCAGCTCTATTTTGGATGCCTGAATCACAGTTTCTCTATTTTGATTTTTAAAATGCATTCTTTTTCCTAATGGCTAAAGCAGATGTACGATGCATGTTTGATAGGCCACAAAACAGGTTGTTCTGGTTAGCATAAAGTTTAAGTCAGGTCATGTATAAGCCAGAATGACTTTCCCATACCTCAAAATGTGAAAATTTCTTCTATCATTTCCCCTTTGTTTGCAAATCTTTCAAAAGAAAGCATTGATGATCAAAATACTTATCCTTTAATGTCAGAGTGGTTGTCATGGATTCATGTCCCTTGGTGCTAGGCCTCCTTTTTGTTTGTATGTTTATTTGTTTGTTTGCTTATTTGTTTGTTTGCCTAGTTATCCATGTTGGAGGAAAACTAATCAGACATAGTGAACAAGCTCAGAGGTATGCTAATGGGGAAATATTTTATAGGCTATACAATCATTTTATAGGCTATACAATTTATCAGTTATACTGAATTGTCACACAAACATTGTGCATATGCTTTTAGCAGTAGACTTAAAGCAAGCAGTGATACATGAGTAGTTACTCTCTGACAACTACACTAGAGAATTTTCTTCTCATCTTGAACATTGGGGGCAACAGTATGTTTAGGAGCAAAACAATAACTTTCAATTTTGATAGGGAGGTAAACATTCGGTAAACAATCTACTGAATTAGTAGGATGATTCTTACAGGCCTGGTCCGGATACTTGGATCAGTTGTCCACCACTGCTATCATCTTTTTCTCATCCTGGTGTGGGTGTCATTTGGGGTCAGTAGTCCTTTCTATAGACCAGTCCAGTGCAGAGGCCCTTCTTAAGTGGGAAATATGAATTCAAGAGTCAATTTCCTTCAGTTTTATTGAGCACAAGCTAGTTAAGAGTACCTGATTAGGGTCCTTACATCTAGGTTAAAGACAGAGTCCATTAAATGATGTCATTTGCAGTACACATGATCATCTAGTTGTGGGTCATGGGGGCATCTGATCTTCATCCAAAGATAGATGAGTTTCAGAAGCAAATTTAGAATGTCCTTTTATTAATTAAAAAAAATATTTTAGTTATTTGGTTTTTTAAAAATTTATTTAATTTATTTTTATTTTTGGCTGCACGTGTGCTTTCTCTAGTTGCAGCTAGTGGGGGCTACTCTTTGGTGCGGTGCATGGGCTTCTCATTGCTGTGGCTTCTCTTGTTGTGGAGCACGGGCTCTAGGCACATGGGCTTCAGTAGTTGTAGCACATGGGTTCAGCAGTTGCATCTTGCAGGCCCTGGCACGGGCCCAGCTGCACCATGGCATGTGGGATCTTCCCAGACCAGGGCTCGAACCCACGTCCCCTGCACTGGCAGGCAGACTCTTAACCACTGCACCACCAGGGAAGCCCAAGAATGTTCTTTTATTAATTTAATTAAACTTTAAAATAATGCAACATAGCAATAAGGAGCATTCTAGGATGTAGGTAATAAGGACAAGACCTCAGTAGATACAAAACCTCAAAACAATTGGCACTAAAACATTCACTGAAACAATCTTTTTTTCTCTCTAAAATTACCCTCATTCCTACCAAATATAGCCAAATTAAGACTAATTTGTTTGCAAAATAAGTCTGGTTTCATTAAGCTTGGCTTGATATTATATACATAAGTAGAATTGATCATACAGGCTCTTTTATTTATTTTATTTTATTTTTTATTTTTAAGATTTTATTTTTGATGTGGACCATCTTAAAAGTCTTTATTGAATTTATTACAATATTGCTTCTGTTTTATGTTTTGGTTTTTTGGCCACGAGGCATGTGGGATCTTAGCTCCCTGACCAGGGATTGAACCCCTACCCCCTGCATTGGAAGGTGAAGTCTTAACCATTGGACTGCCAGGGAAGTCCCCCAGGCTCTTTTAAGTTACCTGTGCTGAAACTTTTTATAAGGAATCTCTGATTGAAAGGCTTCTCCAGGCTAGGAAACACATGTCAAGGGCTGGTCGTCAGATTCTGCTTGCAATATTCATAGATTTGGGTGAATTCCTCTCTTCTCAAGGTCCCCAAAATATCTTGAGATTCCTACACCAGTCAGGAGGTGGCCTTCCTTATTTACCTGATAATGTTGTTGGCAACCTAAGAGTTTCCAATTTCTGGAGGGATCAAGTAGAGAGAAAATAAAAATGTTTCAATTCTGCTTACAAAGGTATAATTTACTAAATTGTAGTATTATAAATGGCTTAAGGGAAAAGGTTTCCTTATATCTGGAAAACAGATTAAAAGCCAGCAATAGTTCAGAAAAGAAAACATAAAAATTATAACTGTATTTATCTGTTCACTCAGTCTTATATAATTAATCCTTGATCTTAATCTTTTGTTAGCAGTTTATGAAGCCATCAGGCTTTAATTTCTTGCCCAGTTCAGCGGTATGATCTGAAAGTTATCAGAAACCTGTACTCATCAAAAAGTTCTTTCTATGAATCTTCTGGAAGATGAAGCATTTTTGCAAAAGCATCAAAGTGAAACAATAATTGTCTATGAATGACAAATGACTTAAAAAGTCACAGTTAAAAATCTGATTACAATGCACTTGATAAAAAAACTTGGTTACTGCTGTGACATATAATATTTTAAGATAATAACTAGAATTATGACTGATAAATTTTACTGGTACATACCAGATTTTTAAAAACTTCATATAATTTCTAGAACATTTATATTAATAACATTTACTCATATAGGATAACCTAAGAAAGTTTATCACCAGTCATTTGACAATTCTTCCCATGTAATTTATCATACCAAATCATCTTAATTAGTTTAATATTTCTTTGAGATGTTTAAGAGGTCATTTGAAGCATCCCAAAGTTAGCCAGAGGTCAAAAGAACTTCACCTAGAATTTGATCCTTGGGAAGCTTGTCAAAAATATCAAAAAGGCTTTAAAACACTTGGTCAGATAGGATTATAGGTCCCTGTGAAACAGTACTTATTCACTTAACCAAAGTGACAATAAAAGATTTCAAGGGCAAATACAACAAGAAAATTACAACAGATCACTTAAAAGGCAAGGTAACTCATAATCTCTTATCAAAGGCAGTTCAACATTCCAAGAAAACTTTGTTCTTTTAACCACGAGAAAACCAAATTCAGGTTTTGCCTCTCTTTACCTTTAACATTAAAATTCATTCACTCAATTAAATTTATTTTAATTTTAGTCATTCCTGCCCAGACATAGAATTTCTTTCTAAAGTTAATTTTTCCTCACAAACCTACAACTTTCTATATCCATATTAATTTATTCTTTATTTTTTCCCATTTAGAAATAACTTTAGAAAAAATTACTGACTTTTGCCTTAAGAAAATGCATTTCCATTCATTATACCTTCTTTTCTTGCATACAAAGATGTTTTTTCATTAATTTTAAGTTTTAATTACATACATTAATTAAATTCTCAACTTTTAAAAACTTTAATTTCTAGTTAAAACTGAGTAAGCAATTGTGAACTTTTACATTAGTATTCTGCAGATTGGCAAACTTATAAATACTATTTGTAGTTCCTAATAACATGTGTTTTTTATATAGAAAATTTCTGTGTGACACCAAACATATTTATTAATAGTTCTAAGTATCTTTAGTTTCTCTGTAAAAGGAAGCTTATGTTCAGTAATTAATGTTCCAGTGTCTTATTTCATTGGAAATGACCTAGGTATTTAATAAACTTCCATCATTTAATTTAATGTAGCAAAACTCTAAAGTTTCAAGTTACCAAAATCTGGAAAGACTATTTTAAAGTAGACATTTCTAAAACATAATTATTCCTAAAAAGTTTACCTAAAAGCTCTTATCTGCTTTACATTTAATTTACTTACAAAAATTTAATTATATCGAATTATTTTTATACTTACTTCTATTGCACCTAAGTTTAGAAGTCAAATAAGATCTTATATCTGTTGAAAATTTGTCAGCAAGAAAAATAACTTTGGAGAGCTGGCATTCAACAGCCTACTTCCCAGATTTACCATCATGATTAGGATTATGTGCTAAACTTTCCTGAACTCAATTTGAAAAGCCATAAAAAACAACAAGAGGTTTGAAATCTTATAATTAAAAACTATGATTTCATTCATTTATCTTTATTTTGTAGGATTATTAAGAAAAATAAGTGGCTTAGGTAGACTTTGTTTATTTATTCAACAAACAGCGAGTATCTGATGTGAAGCAGACACTTTTTCAGATTTTGGGGATCACAGTGGTGAATGAGGGAGTATGTGTCTAATCTTCTTGGTGCTTATATGCCAGGGGCTGGAGCTAGATGATGATCATGTGAACAAGTAGATAAGCAAGACCACTATAGCCTGTATAAGTATAAGAAGGAAACGAAGAGAGAGGACCTAGCAAAGGCCATTTAGGATTGGATGGACAAGACAAGAGAAGCCTCATTGAGGAGGAGAAATTTAAGCTGGGGCCTGAGGGAGGGTGATCAGTCATCCACTGAGGAGCTAAAAGATATTCTTTTCAAGCAGAGAGAATGATGAGAAGGAGAGAGCTTGGATCATTCAAGGAATAAAGAAATTCAGTGTGGCTGGAGTACCAAGAGTAGGGAGTAGAGAGAAATGTGCGTACATTGAGATATGTTTTCAAGGTAAGACTGGTAGGGCTAGGTGAGAGGGACGAGGGAGTAATTGAGACTCACTCCGGATGGTACCTGTCTATCACCAAGTAGAAGTCTGGAGCTAATGGACAATTATCAGTACCTGAATCCAGTACCTTGCCTCCCGATTCTCTCTACTCATCTCTGCCAGAACTCAGCTGTACTTTCTCCTTGTGGGTTGCAATATTTTCTCCCCTGGGTAAAGCAGGAAATGATTTTATTTTTCTCTATGGACGTTCTCTAAGAAAAAGTTTAACTTATAAAACTGGAGATGTGGGTGCCACTTGAAAACAAGCCCTCTTTCTTAAAACATTGCTACAAAAATACTTATTCACCGTATGCTAATAAAAAAAATCCAGGCTACCATAGCCAAGCAGGTACTTGGGTAACTTTACCCAAAGCATATTCCTTTACATTAATTTACCCAATAATTAATTCTTCATTGTTCTTAGGGCCTAGCTCCTTTGGCTTGATACTAGTAAATAGTCACATCATATAACTAGCATCCTTACCAAGCCACCTTCAGAGTATTATTTGGTCTCCCATTTGGAATGGCTTAGAAAAAGAATGTGCTGGCTAGAGGAGTGTAATGCCTTGTCCCCTGAGTAGTTTTCTTCATAAAGGAATGTACTGAATTTAGTCATCTGTCCTGAGCTGGTTAATGAGAGCCTGTCGCTGAGAGATGGACCTGTTTCTATCTGCTTACAAAACATTTCTGTGTCTAGGAGGCTGATGGCTAAAATGACAATGTCACAATGATAATGAAGGTCTTTAGAAGACAATCAAATAACATAATCATTTATAATATACAAAGATTTCTATTTAGTAATTCTGTTAAGTTGCAAGGAGGGTATATATGTAAAAAAATATATGTATATACACACACATACACATACATACATACATATACACAGTCAATCCTCATTACTCATGTATTTCACATTTGCAAATTCACCTACTCACTAAAATTTATCTGTAGTCCCAAACCAATACTTGGGGCAATTTTTCAGTCATTCACCAAGATGTGCAAAGTGACAAAAATTTTGAATTGCACACATTTCCAATTGGGGTTAAACAAAGCAATGCTTTGCCTTCTTGTCTCAGCTCTCATATTGCAAACAAGTATCCTTCCATGATCTAGTTAGTGCATGATTTGCATTTCTGTGCAAAGGAGAATGCATATATATATATATATTTTTTTTTTTTTTTTGAGGGGTGAGATGTTCCCCATTAGTGGAAGCTAAGCACATATTCCCACAAAATCAAAAGCCACTGGGAGAGCCAAGCACTGAGGTAGACTTAGCATAAGTCATAGCCAGGATCCTATTTTCAGGTGTAGGTGTTATTTTATTTTTTAGATTCTTACATTGTTTGGCTTTCTGCTTTATCCCTCTCATCCTTTGCTTCCCTCACTGATCTAGCCAAATGTGTCTGACTGCGTGCTCTACCTCACATACCATACTTTTTTTTTGGCTGCTATGTTTGGCTCATGTTATGCTCTCTACTTAAAATGCTTTGCTCCCTTAACATGCACAAACCTGAATTATTTTCTCTAATTCCCACTCCCCTGCCTCCAGACAGATGTAATCTCTCACTTCCTTAAATACTTAACTACAGTCTGTTCTTCTCTGTGGCAGTAATGTGTTGTACATTTGATTTTGATGATTTGGTTACTTGTCCTACTCATTTTTGTATTTTCTACCTTGCCTGACCCAATGCCTTGAGCATATTCAACTTATGTCTATAGAATAAAAGTATTTAGTCCAGTGGTTTTCAATTTTAAGTCACAAGCTTCTAAAAATCTGATTAAACTTGTCAGCAAAAAGAGCAACTTAAAAGTTCTACTACATTTCCAGATGTTTGCAGTTCTCTCTCCCATCACTACCACCTTCCTAAGTCCATACTCTTTGTTAAAAATATGATTTACTCCAAAGTCCTCAGAATGACTATGAAATGTTGACACCCACAGAAGTCAAGTAATTTGTCCTAGCCTAATGGAAAAGGCAGGACTGGAGCTGAAGTTTAATGGTTTCCAGGCTAGAGGTCTCTTTCAATGGGGATGCCTTGATCTGGACCATACGAATGTACTCCTGTTGTCTCCAAATGGGGAGACAGGCACCTCAAGGAAACGTCATTCATTCTCAGCACAGACTAATGTGTGGATGAATATTTCTGATATCAACAGGGAAGTAAATACTCATAGAGCCAGATGGAAAACAATGGACAGAGAAGCAGAAAATTGGTTAAAAGCCCAAACCCACCATTTACCATTTATGGGTCTCTAGCTCAGCCAAGTGTTCTGGGAAATCAAGAGGCTAATGACCGCAGGGGATCTACATGTGTTTCTGGTTCTACATGTTCTACATTAGGAGGCCCAGGATCAAACACTAGTCTAACTGGTTTTATCCTATAGAAGGAACTCGGGTAAAGTCTCAACATCTTGGAGTGCAGAGTCTTGAATGCTTTTTGTATCTCAATTACTGACTCATTTTTACTTTCTTTGTAGGAGCCTCTTAAACTTTTAAACCTGATTTTTCTGTAGAAATATGATAAAGATTAGTTCTCTGGAAACATTCATATTGCAAGATGCCCTGAGACTTTATTTCTAATCCTTATTTTAAGGATTATAGAAAGCTGGACTGTGCTTTGCTGTTCTTAAGTCAGTAGCAAGATTGAATTCACTATTCTGCCTTAACTAGTGTATCAGGTGACTCTTGATTCCCACCATCACCAATTCTAAGAGACAGATCACACTTGCTTCCCTTTTCAGGCTTTTATCTGAAGATGTGGCATCTTTTCTCTGTGCACTCTAAGTAGCATTCCAAAAAGGCACTAACCTCAGCTTTTATGGAAATAGGATGTTTTCTGTAATGGCCTTTGTCTTAGCTTTAACTGTGTGTGTGTGTGTGTGTGTGTGTGTGTGTGTGTGTGTGTGTGTGTGTGTGTGTGTGTATATTATACATCTTTATTGGAGTATAATTGCTTCACAGTGCTGTGTTAGTTTCTGTTGTACAACAAAGTGAATCAGCCATATGCATACATATATCCCCATATCCCCTCCCTCTTG
This sequence comes from Balaenoptera borealis, assembly GCF_965194805.1. Lineage (NCBI taxonomy): Eukaryota > Metazoa > Chordata > Mammalia > Artiodactyla > Balaenopteridae > Balaenoptera > Balaenoptera borealis. The sequence continues at coordinate 35,342,167 of NC_138867.1, read as the reverse complement.
AGCCTCCCTCCCACGCTCCCTATCCCACCCATCTAGGTCGTCGCAAAGCACCGAGCTGATCTCCCTGTGCTATGCTGCTGCTTCCCACTAGCTAGCTATATTACATATAGTAGTGTATCTATGTAGATGCTACTCTCACTTTACCCCAGCTTTCTCCTCTGCCTCCGTGTCCTCAAGTCCATTCTCTATGTCTGCGTCTTTATTCCTTAGCTTTAACTGTATATATTTTTATAAAAATATTGACTTAAATTCATATATTCATTTATGTTAGTTGTACCTGAGGACTTTGATCAGATTAGGCAGATTTTCTCTAATTGGTTAGAGAGACTGGAATTTAAGGAAGTCTTCAACTTCTATATTCCTTTCTTTTTTTATTAGAAGATCTTTTTGGTAAAAAAAATTTACATTGTCTAGTGTCCTGTGATATAGAAATTCAGATATTTGAGTGTTCTAGGTGACCCAATTTTAATTGTAAAAAATAAAACATTGGGTATATTTTATTGCCTTTTTTCTTATCCATTGACTTATTTTAACTTCTTCATACAAAATCTCCCCCTCTGATTCAAAATGTGCAAAATTTTAATTTTTGTAAGGTTGAGAAAAAGTAGATTTATTTCTTATATTCTTTAGATTTATATGTAGCTATAGGTAAATGAACTAGTTTCACTACATCATGTTAAAGCTGGTCCATCTTAAGGAAAAGATTGATTTGATGCTTAATAATAAAAAAATTTGTGGGGGAAGTAATAGGGGAGGAGAAATAGACATCATATCTAGAAGGGAGAAGTTTCAAAAAATTTGTGGCCATCTTTAATCTGCCACATATGGTAAAATAGATGTTAAAATGTGGTAAGAATGCAGAAAAAAATGAAAAGCAGACACAAACTATTAAAACCTTCCATCAATGCAGAATACTGAGTAATTAAAAAAAATAGGATATCCACATTTTCAATAATGATAAAAAGCTAAAACTGATCAAACAAACAAAACCATAGCTAAAAGTAGCCAAGTGGTATGAATTCTTAGCAGAATTCACTGAGGTGAAAGACCTTGGCAAGGCCAACAACCCAGAATCTCTTGTTTAAGTATATGTGTGGGGATATATTATTGTATTAGTCATGTATTGTTGCATAATAAATAGCCCCTGATGAAAAATTATCATCTTGCCATTTTTGTGAGTCAGGAATCTGGGAGCTGCTTAGCTGGGTGATACTGGCTTAAGCTCTCTCAAGAAGTTGCAGTTATACTGTCAGCAGGATTGTGGTTTCATATGAAAGCATGCCTGGGGGAGAATCCAGCAATATTACTCATGCAGTTGTTGGCAGGAGGCTTCAGTTTCTTGGTACATGAGGCTCACCATAGGACTACTTAAGACATAGCTTCCCCCAGAGTAAGCGATTCAAGAGTGGAGAGCGCACACGCCAATAAAAAGCTGAAGTGTTTTATAACCTGATATCAGAGGTGACATGCCATCACTTCTCTCAAATGCTATTGGTCACAGAGACTGTCCCTGGTACAATAAAGAAAGGGACTAAAAAAAAGTGCAAATACCAGGAGGCAGGAATCATTGGGGCCATCTTGCAGGCTGGCTACCACAGGAGTACAGATCAGGAGCCAAAGACAATGCCTTTGCTTTTGGTCTTACTGTTGCATCTAAAGGCCCGTGCTCTCTGCAAGAAATAAGCTTTACCAGTTTATCTTAAACTAAAAGAGGTAGTCCTTCTTGAGAAGACACATGGACTCTTAAGATAAACAGTCTGGGGCTTCCCTGGTGGTGCAGTGGTTAAGAATCCTCCTGCCAATGCAGGGGACACGGGTTCGAGCCCTGGTCCGGGAAGATCCCACATGCTGCGGAGCAACTAAGCCCGTGCGCCACAACTACTGAGCCTGCGCTCTAGAGCCCGCGACCCACAACTACTGAGCCCACGTGCCACAACTACTGAGGCCTGCGTGCCTAGAGCCTGTGCTCCGCAACGAGAAGCCACCACAGAGAGAGGCCCGCGCACCTCAAGGAAGAGTAGCCCCTGCTTGCCGCAAGTAGAGAAAGCCCACGCACGGCAATGAAGACCCAATGCAGCCAAATAAATAAATAAATAAAAATAATTAAAAAAAAAAAAGATAAACCGTCTGCTCACTGGCTGTACAAGTTCTTTGTCATGTGCCCAATTCATGGCCATGGGTTAACTGAAATTCACATATGCCCAGTGCAGTTTTTTTTTTTTCACTTTTGTAAAAGGTGTGAGGTAGGAAACAAGGCCTAACTTTACTTTACAAATGAGTAAACTAAGGAATGGGCTTCAGAAAAAATGTATTGATTTGCTGAAATTACAAGATTTATAGTGATAGTATAAATTGTGGGTAGTCCTGGTCTTCTGACCCCCACTGCATCTCATTGTCACTTAAGTAGTTTTTAGTTTGACTTTTTCCCCTAATTTTGTTCCTGGTATCTTTCTGGGTTAAAACATCTTGGTTCTGTCCAGGGCTTTGGGAAACTTACATTCTTAGCAGTTGTTCTAAAGGCAGAGATGAATAATTGCTTGCCAAATATTAGAGGCACATATATTGTGTTCAAACTATACTTTGTTGATCAGGTATTGCCATAATAATGCTGCATAATAAACCAATTAAAAAACCAGTGCCTGATAGCAATAGTGTTCTTTCTTATGCTCAAGAATCTGTGGGTCAGCTGGAGTTTTGCTCATCTAGACTTTATTCAGCTAGGCAGCTCTGCTTTAGGCTGCAGGTTGGATGGGTTTATTTCAGGCTGTAGGTTGGGTTCAGTTCTGTTCTTCATATGTTTTTTTCTAAAGTCCAGACTGTTTGAAAACAGTGGCTGTCTAGGGCATACTCTACTCATGGCTAGTCACTGCCAAGTCGTGCAAATATGTGTGAGGGCTCTGCTGACATCAGAACCAACATTCCACTGGCCAGAGCAGGTCCTATGGGTAAGCCTAACACCACTGGGGCAGGGAAGTGTACTCTAACTAGAGTGAAAGGAGAGGCAGAGTGAATTTTTATTGAATGATAATTGAATAATTCAATATTTGCTTAGTAGTTTACCCAACTGAATGGACAGAAGACCAAAATTAGAATTTTATATTCGTCCTTGAGAAAATTGTTCTCTTTCTACATGTAATATTTTTTTTCTTTTTTTGTTTAAAAAAATTGTATTTATTTTTGAAATTAAAAATGAAAAGCTTTCAAATTAATGTATCTTTTATAATTATTAATACAGTTTGTTGTGAAATTTGTTGCCATATAGAAATTGAAGAAAGGAGTGACTGACTGAAGTTATCTGTCAATACATACTTTGACTTTTGAGTCTGTGGACCCTCAAGTCTCCCTCCTCTCCAAATGGGGGCTCTTTGATTTGAGTCAAAGACAAAATAGATGGCAAGGGATGTCAGCAGGCTACTAGACAGGTGGGGTTAAATGAAGACAGAATTTATAAACAGAAATGGCTCAAGAAAGAACTCTGGCTTTCCAAAGAAAACATATATCTAATAAAAGGGGTAAAATATAAGTCATCCCAAGTCACAACTCTAGAGGCAAGTACTCAAACTTTTCTTGATGTGGTTTTAGTCATTTCTCTGCATACAGAGACATATAAATATGTGATTATATATGTTGTTTTATCACTCAGTTACAGGATTAGATAGCATGTTATGGAAATACTTTTTTTTTAACATCTTTATTGGAGTATAATTGCTTTACAATGGTGTGTTACTTTCTGCTTTATAACAAAGTGAATCAGCTATACATATACATATATGTATCTTTATCAAAGATAAGGTGACCGTATCTACATGTAATATTGATTTGATAAGTCACAAGGCAAGTTCCTGACTGAAGACTAAAACATTGCACAATTATCCCAACAGTTTTTGTTTGATCCTTTTCCTACCACCTCACTTCAAAACAGTGACTCTAAGCAGACATGATGAAGCAGTTTAAGTAGGAGCTCAATCCTGAAACCAGTGGTCTCTGAGAACCATCATTATGCATGTATGGAACTTCCACAGGCTGCCTGACACTGGTTTAGGTGCTGCAAAGTTTATATAATGTAGGTTGGGAGTCATTACTTCTTTTGGGGAGTTTACAGCCTTCTTAGAGCAGATAAAGATGCTATTTAATAATACAGATTAAATATAAGTAGAAAATAATAGAATGTAGAACTGGAAGGAATTTAAACTGCTACCCTCACTTCAAAGATCAGAAACCTGAGGTCCAGAAAGATTAAATAATTTTTTGAAGGATAGAAGAAGTTGGTGACATATTTAAGTCTAGAATCCAGAATTTTTTGTACTCACGGTCAAAAGTTGAAAAGAGTACTCACAAGAATCAGAATTTATTGAAGGGAAGGCAGTTCCACAGTTATTTTTCCAAGTGAAATTAACTTTAGAACAGCTGAGGCAAGCCGTTAGAAGATTTCAGGTAACGTGAAGGTGGAAAGGATACTGTCTGAATGTTGAGACATATTAGAAGAACTCACAGAGCCAGTAACTAAATGAGGATATTATTAGTCTGTAGTCATACTTTTGTCTGAAGGCTAAACTTGGTCCCTGGGATACAGCTTAAAGAAAGAACATCATTTATCACAACAACAGAAAGAAATTGAGATTTTCAGTATTTTGTTATAGAAAGCAGACATGTTGCCCTGGCCATATGACATTTTTGGTTTATAGGATGTTTGTGATTAGCCTGGGGTGCTATTACTTTCTTTATGATATTGCCAACACATAGGTCCTTCTTTCTTCCCTGTTTCCACTAACTGTAGGCCCCATGCGAGGGACTAGAGAAAAAAATTCAGTGTAACTTCGCTCTAAGAAAGATACTGAGCTACCCTAATTCAGCTGGGTTGGACTTCATTCTGGATAACTCCAATCCAAGCAGAAGCTTACAAATAAAATAAGCACTGATGTCCACAAGGTGGAAAATCAAAAGCAATAAACATGCTCCACACACTTCTGGGGCCTCTGTAATGTCAGCCATATATCATGGTAAGTAATGGATTCAATCTTGTAATTGACCAATCATAATCTGCTTTTTAAAAAGCACCAGTTCTTCAGATCATATTTATATTGCTCCATTTTTCTAAAGAGAGAAACTGTGTGGGATTCATGAATGTGTGTGTAAGTTCATCCTTTTCTCTTAACATTTTTCTTAACATTTTCCCTGATGATCTGTTTAAATTAGAAGTCACAGACTTAGTTTTCTCCTTCATTCATCTGAGGTAAGAATTCTTACACTTATGTATTGGAGTCAGAGAGGTTGTGCATTAGATTAAAATGATCTTAAGAAGCATTTACCCTATCATATATGTCTGGTTGCTTTTGTTGTTTATATCCTGAATTGGTGACTTGCTTATAATTAGAATTGTTAGATCTTTTATATATGATTTTAAAATATATTTTGTGATCATTATCTGATTATGAGCTGATAAGTCTTGTGATGTATTTGTATGGCACACAGAAACTTATGTGTATATATATCAGACTCAGTGAATGGCCCCTCACTTGTTAACAGAAATTGCTTCAGCAAAACTGAGAGTTTAATCAAAGTTTAACTTGGTAAATCAACAAAGACTTCCAAAAAGATCTGGATTTTAAATAATTTCCCAGAATACCAGAGGGATGTGGAATTGTGAGAATAGAAAGAATTAGGATGAGAGCCTCAAGTAAAATACACACACACACACACGCACACACACACACACACACAGACACGAAACAAAACAAAACAAAACGCAAGGAAATAGTTATTAGGATTTTCAACGAAAGAATTATTTGACTGACAACAACAGTAAAGTTCCCATTCTCCTATTTTATGCTGTCTTTAACTATCTTAATAATAGTGTCTAAATGGTAGTGTTAGTTAAACTGAAATAAACACAAAGTTGTTTGGGAACACGTGAGTATAAACTGCAGGATGATTCATTTATATTTACAGACGGGACTTCACTCACCACAGCAGAACTCCAGGCTTTACCATAAATGTTTGGATGTTTTACAGTTTTTGGCTCTTCTAATTAAAAAAGGGAGTTTTGCTTTCAGCAAGGGACGGGCACTGTCTACATGCCACTTTGAAAAAGTGCTAACTCAATCATCATTGCTAATTTACTCCACTAAAGGAGACATGTCTTGGCCTGTAGTAAGATAAGCACCAAGTGGGCTTGCAGAGTTAAAACACTGAGAGGGAAGTTAGCCCGGCATCTCCTATCCTGAAACGGTTGATTTAGGACTCTAAAGGTTAAGTTAAAGGTCACTTGAATTTAAATATCTTAACACAAAAGTCAACCTAAAAGGCAATACATACCCAAAGAAATCTAGGAAAATTATTGCACTGTCCCATTTAAGACCTAAGGTTAGTAAGTGAAATTCCAAAGGTCACATAGTTCAGACAACAGCATGGTGTTTACCACTGGAATGAACACAACCAGAGAACCTCAGAGCCACAAAATGCATCGGGGAGTCTGTTCAGAGCTGATAACATTACTGTAAGTTCTTTACAGCTAATACCAATTGATCAGCTTCTCTTTATCTGTCACGGAATATAAATAGGAAGGATTGTCCTAGGGACTTCACTCTCGTTTTCTGAAAGCACAAAAGGGAACTAATCAGAAGTGATACTGTTCTTCAGACAGAGGTGAAGCGGAGAGTTTGGCTCCTCTGCCATCCCAGTGCTGCAGACCTTGCCTTAGCCCCACTCTCTGCTTCCTGAGTCAGACTTCTGGAAGGGGTAGGGGGCCATAAGCTGCTCAGGCTCGCTGGCCACCATGTGGGCAAAAGAGATCTGTTTGGTGGGAAGGATGGGGAGAACCAATGGCCAGACCTACCTCAGAATTGAATGGTCCACTCTGTAGGAACTGGGATTCTTTTTTCCCCCAAACTCTATGATAGTACTATATGATACAACTTTTTGCCATGATGGAAGAAATGTTCTATAATCTGCGCGGTTCAGTAGGGTAGTCACTAATCACATGTGGCTATTGAACACTTGAAATGTGTGACTGAGGGACTGAATTTTAAATTATATTTAACTTTAATTAACTAAAATTTTAAATGTGCATATTTGGCTAATGGTTACCATATTGAAACACAGAGAATTTTCATAACATCTTGACGTCCATATAACCCTGACCAAAACTTATTGAATACTATGTAGGCTGAAACATCGTGCTTTATATTAAAAACAATAGTGATATAACAAGATGTGTAAAATGATTTGGACCTGATATAAAAAGAGTATTTCTCTGGGGAGCAAAGCCTTACCAAATAAAGACATCTCCAAGAACAGATCTCAAACATTAGTTCATTAATTTAATATTTACTGAGAGGTCATTAAGCAGGACGCAGTGGGCTGTGTGTTAGGAGTACAAAGATGAAATACTTTATGCTCTTAATAAGCTCACAGTCTAGTGGGAGAAAGAGACAAATGAGATATTTAAAATATAATATAAGTACTAAGATGGAGGAATGAACTGTAGCTAAGGCGTCATCACTGACTTTCATGAGCTAGGCTATTCAAATCATCCTTTGTTTAATCGTTAACATTTCCGACATATGGTACTATTATAATGTGGGGTGTTAGGTACTATGAGAGATGAATTAGGAAATCTCTGCCTTAAGACTTTTTTACCTATTTGGCTTCCCCAAAATATAGATTGATTCTGAAAATAGCAGTATAAGGTTCTTTCGTTTCCTAGTTCTAAGTAAAACTAGTGTTGGTTATTGAGTACTTTGTGATTGAGATACATTCTTTTTTTAAAAATAAATTTATTTTATTTATTTATTTTTGGCTGCATTGGGTCTTCATTGCTGCTCGCGGGCTTTCTCTAGTTGCGGTGAGCAGGGTCTACTCTTCGTTGCGGTGCGTGGACTTCTCATTGCAGTGGCTTCTCTTGTTGCAAAGCACAGGCTCTAGGCGTGCAGGCTTCAGTAGTTGTGGCACGTGGGCTCAGTAGTTGTGCTCGCCGGCTCGAGAGCACAGGCTCAGTAGTTATGGCACACAGGCTTAGTTGCTCCGCCGCATGTGGGATCTTCCTGGACCAGGGATTGAACCCATGTCCCCTGCATTGGCAGGTGGATTCTTAACCACTGCGCCACCAGGGAAGCCCTGAGATACATTCTTAAAAAACAGTTTGCTGCTGCTCCAGATGAAAGTTTGGTTGGCTTGTCACCTATTGAGTGAGCCCTGTTATTAGGACTTCTGTACTATTCCCTCACCTATTTATGAAGTGTCCAGCAGGGGGACGGGAGTGACAATGTGTAAGACAGGATGAGTACTGTGTAGCTGGGGCTTTGGTGGCCCAAGACCTATCTCCTCACTTACCTCTGCAAGGATGGGCCACCTGTGCAGGATGACAGTCTAACCTCAGGGACCAGCCTACTCTTCTACCCAGAGCCCTCGCTGAAGCGGTGGAGCACATGAGAGCGTGTTTGTGTCCTTAGGAGCCACTCTTCAAAGATAGCGGACAGAAATCAGTGTCCCAGTGCCCTAGTGCCAGTCCTCAGGTGGACATTTCTGAGAAATACTGTGTTCACTTCTCCAAGGTCCTGGAACATTTTCTAAAACAAAATCAAAACCTAAAACAAGAGTAAAACCAAAAAACCCCTGGACTACCTAAAACACAAACAAACAAAAAGCCAAACAGAAACAGAGAGGACTCCCATTGCTTATAGCAGTAGCCTTGACAGCACATCCTTACCTTGGTTTTTCTTCCTTCCATCTCTCTCTCTCCATGATTCCTCAACCCTACCTTTTTCCTTTTTGAGATCACCTCACAAATAAACTATCTGTACTCAAGTGCCTTTCTGTGAGTTGAGTAGGTTGGTAGTTTAAGCCCTGGTTAGCAGTTAAATTTCTGTGTGTGTGTGTGTGTGTGTGTGTATGTAAGCTATGCTTAGAATGACTTGTTAAAAATATATGAGTTGTGAATCTCAAAATATATCCTGAATTCTTTCATTTCTCAGTGTTCTAGAATGTTCATTGTTTTTCCCCGAGTCCATCACATTTTGTAAAGAGCAAAATCCCCCTCATTGTAGATGCCTTCTATCTGCATTGATAGCACTGGCAGCCTTATTAGGCTCTTGTCTTTGGAAATCAAAGAAAAAGTCAGTTAAATGTGATTCATCATGACTTTATCCATTCATAAGAAGACCAGACCAGACAGGAAAACAGCAGAAACTCACCTCTGTGGCCCCTTTTATCCTTGCATAAAACATTTTCATTCTTTCATTTTGAAAGACATAATGTTTCTCTCTCTCATACTCTCTGTCTCTCTCACCCTCTTTTTCTTTCTTTCTTTTTTTTGAGACTATTGTTCTGGCATTTTGGTATTGCTGCTGCTTTTCAGCAATTATACACTTGATCTTAGCCAAAAGGCCGAGAAGTGATTCAGCAATTATAATAGTCTCTTTTCTTTTAAAAATTTTTAGTGACCCTCACATCGATAGATGACCATGTTTCCACTTACTGATAGCAACCTTCATGCCATGTTTTAGAAACTCTGGCACGGCCTCACTTTGTTTTCCCTCCATTAGTGTTCCATTTGCTTTTCAGCAGGTAAGCGTAGTAAGTGAGACTGATGTGATTCTAGCCTTCTGGGGATGATGACAAGTCTGCTTCTTTTTTCTGCCTCTTACGTTCAGTAGCTCAAGAGTTTATTTACTTCTACTAGACTTGTAATTTGAATTTCAAAATAAGAAATTTTTCTTGGTCAATTATCAAGAGTTATTACTGAGATAAAAATGATGAGGGTAGCAATAAAGTCTGAACCAGCTTTATTCCAGCAATCCACAAATGCATAAAATATGTGTACATGTCAAACAGCAAATAATCCACACACCTCTATTTCCTTTCCAAAAGCCATAGTTGACTGAAATGCTTCATATATGGCCATTTGTAAATTATCTTTTAACCAATTCTTTTAATCATGGCTAATGTTTTTCCCAATGAAAACTGAAGAATCCATTTTATGTCTTATTTTCCCCATTCTTTTATGCATTTTAATTTGCAAAAATCCTGTAGCTTAAAAAAAATAAGCATAATGAAAAATTGCATTTAAGGAAGTGGCATACCAGTTTTATAATGATGCAGATATGATCTAAGTGTTAAGTCCTGATCTTGATATTAATTTCAGAGAATAAAATGATGTGTAAGACAAACTAAAATGACAGCTTAATGAAATTCAGCAAGTGCTCTTTTTTAGTAAAACTTTCTGAGATGGAATCAGTGAAAAGAAAGAAGATATAAGTGTCTACATTCATTTATTGGAAACCTTGTTTTTCAGGTTATACAGATAACATGGTATAAAATTTTTTAAAAGTTCCTGAAATCCCATCAGCAGAGATAATAACTTTTAAGTCTTTTATTTACACAAAATTAGGATATTTAATATTTTTATGTGCTATCATTTTTGCTTAACATTAAATAGAGCATAAACTTTTTCATGCTATTATTTCTATCATATAGTACTTAAAATATTATATTCTTTAAAAATAATAATCTTTTAAAGTATGCTATTATTATTTCTATTACATGGTCTTTAAAAACATCACTTTTAATATCTGCATAATGCCCCATGGTATGCTTCTGTCATATTTCCTTCTGTAATTCCCTAAATAAACATTCAGATGGCTTCTGCCGTCTTTCCTGCCTTCCATTTTTTTCTTTATTATTAATTCCATTCCACTACATACGTAATATTAATTGTGATACCTTTTTACATAAATGTTTGACTACATCTCAAATTGCATCATTAGGAAAGATTTCTAGTAGTGGCCTTCAGGAAACAACGTGCTGAACTTCTTATGGTAGTTTATGCACAGTGCGAAATAACTCTCCAGAAATTCCTTGCTGCCAGAAACCTACTAGAGTGCTCACACCACTACAGCTTCACCAGTATTTCATTATAATCTTTATCATTGCCAACTTGGTAGGGTACTCCCTTAATCATGGGGTAATTTGCATCTCTTTGATTACTGATGAGGTTTTTAATACTCTTCATATTTCTTGTGTATTCAAATTTCTATTTCTGTGATTTTTTATTTATCCTTTCAGTCCAGTTATCTGTGAGATTCTTACTATACCTCTTACTATTTCAAGGCTCTATTACAGTTCTAAGGGAATTGGTAAAACATTTTAATCATGTGTCATGATTTCTCATTGTGACTTTGGTTTTTTATTCCTTATTGCTATGAGTGATATTTTATGATATGGCCCTTTTAACACCTAGCGTGTTTTGATACTCCTTAATTGAGAAGTCAGCAATTTTTAAATTCTTGTAAAAGAATTACAACGGACTAGACTTACTAACTGTAGAAGCATGAAATAGTATAGGCAACTATACAGAGTGGAGGTAAGGCTAAGTCCAAGTCTTCTAAATCACCTTTGCTCATTTATTGCAACAGATTCTAAGAAACTTTTAAAGCAGATCCCGCAGTTCTGAAAGAAAAGTATGATGTCATGGATGAGTAGATCAAGCAAGTACTACCTTAGTATAGAGACTGACTCATCAATTCCAAATGTGTGAAAAGATGATCATTAATTTTTTTCTTTTAGTCAAGCTGTTTGGAGTGCTTTGGATAAAAAGACTATTAGGAACTACTCTCCATAAAGTGCTGGTTTTGAGGATCGATTTGCACTGTATCTGTTATATTAGTTATCAGATGCTGTGTAAAACATTACCCCAAACTTAGCAGCTTGAAATGAAAACATTATCTCAGAGCTTCATGGGGCAGGAATCAACGTGGTGCATGTAGCTGGTAGCTCCAAGGCCTCTCATGTGCTTGCAGTCGGCAGCTGGCCAAGCCTAGGGGCATTTCAGAGGTTACTTGAGGGAGGTTCTTCTTCCAAAATCACTCACATAGACTTCTTCATAGACAGGCTTCATGAAATGGCCACTGCTTCCTCAAGAGAGACAAAGAGAGAACACCTACATAGAAGCTGTGGTCTTTTATCACCTAGTTATGGAAATTCCCATCAGGTGAGCTGTATTCTACTTATTAGTAGCTAATCAGTCATTCCAGCTAAACTCAAAAGTGTGAAGAGGAGGTGGTGGGAATTATTGTGGGAGGTGATCTGAGTGTTTGCCTTATCTTACTGCACTCCATCTACAGACGGATTCACACACACACACAAATAATTATCTAAGAATCACATGATTTATACTTGATAAGTATCTCATAAAATTTGAGGGCTTCCCTGGTGGCGCAGTGGTTGAGAATCTGCCTGCCAATGCAGGGGACACGGGTTCGAGCCCTGGTCTGGGAAGATCCCACATGCCGCGGAGCAACTAGGCCCGTGAGCCACAATTACTGAGCCTGCGCGTCTGGAGCCTGTGCTCCGCAACAAGACAGGCCACGATAGTGAGAGGCCCGTGCACCGCGATGAAGAGTGGCCCCTACTTGCCACAACTAGAGAAAAGCCCTCACACAGAAGCGAAGACCCAACACAGCCATAAATAAAAATAAATAAATAAAATTAAAAAAAAAAATTTGGTAAGTTGTTTTGATGTTAAGTTGTTTGTGTAGATTTGGGCCATTTAGATCTCATCACTCTATGTCAAATTACCTTTGGCCTTGCTAAATGGACAACATTTCTTGAGATATTTGGTAACTTTGCTGACCAAACACAGCCTAGAAACAATTCCAGATCTCTTAGACTTCAAATTTATTGTCTCTTTTCCTGTTAGGGAGTGCTTGAATAACTTGGTTCGGTGTTTGTAATAAAATGTTCCGTAGAAAGTCATGAGCCCTAATGTGTTTATTTTTGTGAAAATAATAGCTGCTTAGGCAAATTCAAGATGTATGTTCTTTTCCTAGCCTCTTTATTAAAAACAAGTGTCAAAAGAGCTGGCTTGGTGGTTGGTGAAGGAGGAGGGTGGGGGAGACTTGTTAATATACCTCGTGCAGCAGGGAGGCAGATGTTTTTCTGGGAGGTGGTGGGGCTGCTCCCAGGAACACAGGGAAACAAGGTAAATCCACATCACTTTGAGAAATGGCTAATGGCTTTGTTACCTAGTTTGATTGGCGCTTACAGGCAGACTGGCAGGAATGCACAGACGTCTTTGAGAGTTCAGGCAGTTTGGGAAACTCCAAATGGGAATTGTATGCAGACTTCTAACTGAGGATTGGAGACAGTGTGTGATAGGCTGAATAATGGTCCGCAGACGATATTCATGCCCTAATCACATGGAACCTGTGCATATGTTACTTTACATGGCAAAAAGGACTTGCAGATTTAATGAGTTACAGACATTAAAATAGAGGATTATTTTGGATTTTTTGAGGTGAGTCCCATCTTAAATAAATCCTTAAAAACACAGAACTTTCTATCGTGGAGTCAGAAAAGAGATGTGACAGAAAGGGAAATCAGAGAGCTTCCAAGCATGAGAAGGATTTGGTGTGCTCTTGCTGGTTTTGAGATGTAGGGCCCACATGGGAGGACTAGAGAGAGGCCTCCAAGAGCTGAGGGTAGCCCCCAGCTGACAGCCAGCAAGGAAAGAGGCCCTCAGTCCTACAACTGAGAAGATCTGGATTCTACCAACGACCTTTGTGGGTTTGGAAGCAGATTCTTCAGATCCTTCCCCAGAACCCCCCGTAAAGGACAATGCCCTGTTGACATGTTGCTTTCAGCCTGGTGAGGCTTGCGCTACACTTCCACACAGATCTGTGAGACAATAAGTGGATGCTGTTATAAGCTACTAAATTTGTGGTAATTTGTTATGGCAACAATAGAAAATTAATACAGAGTGAGCGAGGCAAATCTCCTGAGGTTTTTAAAGCGTAGTCAGGAGTAAAGCAAGGCACCTGGTTAAAAGTGGTCGGTGGAATTCCCCTTAGTGTAGCAGTGTTTGAGGGAAGTAGGGAATCTAAGGTGTCCACAAGGTTCTACCTACCTAAGGATTTCAGCACACACAGCAAAGAACATAAGAAATACCCATAGAAGGAACCAACTCATCCACCAGGTAGTGCAAGGCCAATTTTCTGAACTGAGAAGGCTGCTCGGTGGAGCCTAGTTTATACTAGCCTCTGGCCTTCTCATTGGTCTGGGACAGTTTCAGCCCACCCCAGCCCTCAGGCCCCTATAAGGGTACTGAGAGCAGCTGGGAAGGGATGAGATGAAGAAAGGGTTGACATTTAGACAATAAAAGAGGGTAGGAATAGAAGACAATAAACTTCATCAGTTAACACCCACAAAAGCAGGGTCACAGCATGAAAATAGGCTCATCACAGGGGTATAAATCATGAGACAAGCAAAAAACATTCAATGAAATAAAGTAAAAACAAAAAAGCTCCACCCTCTATTAAAGCAGCAGATGCTTCAGATTAGTGACGTAACGAACATATTCCTTAGCAAGTTAAGAATTATTCTCTGTCAATGTCCCTTGTGTTTAATGGGGCATCAGCAAAGAGGTTTTGTCCATAAGATTCAGATTAGGCTGGAATTTGTTTCTAATATGTGGCAGGGAAGCCTGGAAGTTTCTACCGCAGTGGTCTACAGTGTGTAGAGTGATGCAGACAAATGGCTCAACACCGCTTCTATCCGAAACGTTTCTCCTGAAAACTTGGCTGGTTATCTTACAGACATTGTGGCTCTTGTAACAATCATATTGCCTCAGTGGCTAAGATCTTAATGCTAAGATGCTCAGAGCCAAGATCTTAATGCTAAGATGCTCGGAGCCAAAATACCACTATCAATGAGGCTTGAGTTGTGTTGATTTCTTCATGTATTTATTTCTATTTCGTTGTATTTTGAGCATTTGGCCACCAATTTCAGATTCCTTTTTAGAATGAGACGAAGAAGAAAAGAGTAAAGGAGAAACAGAAAAGAATGAAAACAAATACAAGCATTTGTGTCCCCGAACAAATGGCTGGGCACAGCCTTAATCTGTATACATGTCTGCTTCTTTAGATATAACAGGAAAAAGTCTGAGTGAATTAATTCCCTGTTGCACAGCCATTTGTAAATGTTCAGCATCAATGGCTGGTTTGGAAATTTCAGCTGTGGTATTTCTGCTCTTCTGGATGACTGGATTCTTGTTTGCTCATCTGGTGAAAGTCTTGCTTGACAAACCAACTGCCCATATGGGCTTCTTTCCCACGTTCTCCTGTGTTTTGAAAATGCTCTAAGCTCTGTAGCAAATCAGTCACATTAGGCACTCCACAAATACTCATGTGTTGAGATGGAGCTCTTTCTTTTTTGAAATCAACAGAATTAACATATGGTAACACTAGTGAAAATAGCAATAACTATCCTTTTATGGCATTTTATAGCCTATGACATACTTTCAAATACATTATTTTGTTGTATTCAAACAGACTTAGAGCAATATTTGTTTAACAATTTATAAATCTTGATCAAAGCCAATGGAATTTCCAGGCAAATGTGTTTGTATGTCTTAGAAACCCCAAATTCCAGTTTTTTCTCATTTTCCTTTCCTTTTACATTTTCCTACCTTTTATACTTTTTTATTCCCTCACTGATTTATTTATTCATTTAGTCACTTATTCATTTACTTCTTCTTTCAATTTTTTGATGAAAAAAGGTTATTGAAATTCGAGGGGCAATGCTTTTCTACCTCTTTCACTTTCTGCCTCATGGATTCTTCAGAAGATTGGTGCAGAAATCTATTCTCTGTTTTCTCCTCTTTGTTGTGGAAGCATGGCCTGGGCTTCTGGCCTGTCACAGGCAAGGACTGAGTCTAAAAAGGGCCTAGGTAGACACAAGAGGCTCCATGAGCAAATTTATTCTTTCTTGCTATTTATCTTAGTCATCTCCCTCTAATTCTGTTGATTTGCATCAGAACACCTTTCCCCAAAATAAGCAGGTGAAATTGAACTCTTCTTTAATTTGGGAGGGAAGAGCAAGGAGAAAGCAGGACGTTTCCATGAGGTCTCCTACTGAACTCTACCAACACTTACTAGAAAACTCTGCTTTTAGAAGTTTAGGTGTTTATCTAGTGATTTATGAGGTAGTATAATATCTCCAGATACTAATTGATATCCCCTTCCCATAGCTCCTTGTGTCTTGTGACTCTTCTTCATACCCAGAAAACTATGACATTCTATACCTATGCCTCAGGGAATAAATTACACAGCAGAAAGCAGAGAACATAGATGGGTTTAAATATGGCTTTTAAGAAAACCCCCTGAGTTCAAGACGTAAGACAAATGTTAGAGAAGAATATGTGATTGGCACCCAGAGCAGAGAAATTTTTCCTGACTAGGAAAAAGAAGAAAATTAAAGTTAGAGAGTAAGCTAGACAATGATGGGTCACTGAAAGGAGACCCTATGAACTTTCTGCCTTGTGTTGAATACAGGGTTGGACAAAACATATAGGAAACACACAAAACAAAAATCTCACTAGATTCAGGATGGCCTGCAAGAAAGCTATTTGTATCTTGCTTACTAAGTAAAGTCAGAGGGCTGGTAAGACTTGTCGAGGTTTTTATACCCAGAATGGCATAGAAACATTTGAGTCAGATAGTTTACAGAATGTTTAGGCATACAAACCTGAGGAAACTTCACAGAATTTACCCATGCTCTGCTGGTTCAGGGAAAAACGGGGTGTTTTCAGTATGCCTGAGAGAGTTTCCGCGTAACTGAGATAGAATCAGATCCGGAGAGGCCTTGGGATGGAATAAGGAGGATGCTGCTGACTGTATAGACCAGCAGTCCCCAACCTTTTTGGCACCAGGGACCGGTTTCGTGGAAGACAATTTTTCCATGGATGGCGGTGGGGGGTGACGTTGGGGGGTGGTTCAGGCAGTAATGCCAGCGATGGGTGGGCAGCAGATGAAGCTTTGCTCGCTCGCCGCTCACCTTCTGCTGTGCGGCCCGGTTCCTAACAGGCCGTGTCCCGCTACTGGGCCACGGCCCGGGGGTTTGGGGACCCCTGGTATAGACCAATGACCAAAGGAGCCAGTGCATGTTTGGGTATCTGGTGATGAGTAAGGATCAGATTTCCATCCCCATTCCCATCTTCTAAGTGCAAAAGCAGCCCTTTCAGCTCAGTGCAACTCCAGGGAAAAGATGGAACTGACTTGAATGAGATGACCCAGAATTGACAAGATTAAGTTTCTACCACAGAGTGGAATATGAGCATGAAAAAAAAAAGATGTTACATTTCTTGTATCCTGAGTTTGTGGGTTTACTGTCAAAGTCATCTCATGTGTTGAGAAAAAGCCATTTAAAGCTGTGGCACCAGAACTTCTCACTAAAGATGATTGAATGAGTACAGGAGTTTCTCTCTCGACTCCTCTAAAGGGAGAAGGAAAACATACCTGTTGCAGCTTTAGAGTCTGAACATGTGGTCTCAACACTCATCTGACTGTTACAGTCCCTTCCCTTATGGACTTCAGAGTTTAGTGAGTTGTTCGGAACTCATAGAGTGAAAAGCTGCATTGTGCGTCAGTACCTGTTGCTATCTTGGTATGTGGACTTCGGAGGGCCACCTGACTCAGTTTTCAGATGTAAGGGAAGTGACATCTAAGAAGTATCATCTAATCTGGAAAATGAATAAGATTTGTCTAGGTAATGGTGGAGGTGTTAGGAGTGAGGTGCTATCCCCGGTAGAAAGCATAGATGATGCAAAGATCTTGGAAGTAGGAGTGTGTGTGTATAATTCAGTCAGACTGGAGATTAGATGGCAAGGCAGTAGGAGGTGGTCAATGGGTAAGGCTAGGAAAGTAAGGCAGGAGCAAAGGAAGAAAGCTCTTGTATTCCATACTAAGGAGATCAGCTTTACCTTGAGGGCAGTGAGGAGCCGCTTAAGCATTATAATGAGGAGAATGTCTCAGGCTAGAAAGTGGATAGTGGATAAGAGGGGCTCAGACCTGGGAGTTAGGGGGACCATGTAGAGGACATTGCAGTAATCTGGGAAGGCCATGTGGATAGCTTGAATTAGGAAACTAACAATAGGAATGAAGAGAAATTGACAGATCTGTGAGATACTCAGATCCCTAGATATAATAAATCATCCTGGTGAAATTAATAATCAAAATCTCTTCTATATCATTTCTAGGTTCTATAGGACTCTTCCTCTTGATGTTGCTCTTGTAGTCTTACTCTCTTCATGGGGTTCTTTGGGGTTTGTATTCACAAACTCTTCCCACTGCCTTTGGTCCCAGAGACCAGGTGATGCAGTAGCAGAAGGTCTCTTGTTCCCAAACTCAAGGTCGCGTAGATTCTCAACTTTAAACCCAGATCGCCTAACCTGAGTACTAGTTTTTTCTATCAGAATGAAATATATAAATATATATAAAATATATGTATATGTTAAATATATATATATATATATGAACACCTAAAGACTCTTCCAGTTTTTACTAGATTATATGTATTAGAGTGGATCCTAGAATCTAAGTATTGTCATAAATGTTCCTGGAAACAGATAACACTAAAACCCCACATAGTTGGAAACACAGTGAGTGCAGTTTACTCATTCTATTCTGGTGTCCTTAGAGAAGAGAAACTGGAGAGGAGTGAGCCTCTTGGGATGGGAGGGAGATTTTAGTTGCTCAGCAACATGACTCAGAAGTAAAGTTAAGCTTTCCAAGCGCACCTGTGACTTAACTGTGAGCATGATACAGAGACTCAGGGGAGAGAAAAGGAAATGGAAAATTAAATCTCTGGTCAAATATTTAATAAAACGTAATTTTCAAAAGGAAGATATAAAATGCATGCAAGATCTCAAAGTATAAAACCAGAGAAGTCAATACTACCCAAATGACATGGTTTGGATATAAATGGAAGTGTAGGGGTGATATTACCCCTATTTAGTGAATAGGATGTGTACTGAGTGAATAATGTGTGTTTATGCCTGATTGAGGGGCACTCCTTATAAAGATTTCAGGGAAATTACTATGCTGTGAACTACTGGGCATGTGCTGGCACTGTGTTCTCTCGGCAGCGTGAAACCACATTGAGCTGGTGAGATGTGAGTCACCCTACTAGATAATTGATAATCAGAAGACCTCGTGCAACAGAAGCAAGGGCAGACTGAGGTTGTTTCTAAGTCAGCGGTCCGTAAGTGGGTTGGGATGCTCCAAATACAACATGGAAAATGCTTCATTAGCCGCGTACATTAAAACTTCAACCAGAATGGCTAGGAAGTGGGGCAAATAGTTAATTTGTATTTTGTGGTCAGCTGTGGCTAACGTGGAAAGCCCCTTTTTGCTTTAAAACTGTTATTCAAAATGTTTCTGAAATGCATTAAATCACTCTCCTGACTTTGAAGCCTGCATATTTAGCACAGAGCACTATAGTACAGAAGCTTGGGAGGATAGACTGAATGTGTTCTTGTCCACAGGATTTATGCTGAAAACTGCTATGTTTATGAATCTCTTAGTATAGCCTGTTTTTCTCACTTTCTCATGCCCCACCCCTTGTAAAAAGTTAAATACTAAAACTACTGCTAATAGTTGAAGGATCTAGCAGTTTAGGTTCAGTTAATTGAGATTTTAGTATCTCAATGTATATTTTGAGATGCTTGCAATTGTTTCATAACTCTGGCTTGTAGGGTTGCTTTTTAAATTTTTTAAATTTTGTTTTATTATTATTATTATTTTTCTTTTAACTTTTTATACTAGTAAAACTTTTTTTTTTTTAAACATCTTTATTGGAGTATAATTGCTTTACAATGGTGTGTTAGTTTCTGCTTTATAACAAAGTGAATCAGTTATACATATACATATGTTCCCATATCTCTTGCCTCTTGCATCTCCCTCCCTCCCACCCTCCCTATCCCACCCCTCTAGGTGGACACAAAGCACCGAGCTGATCTCCCTGTGCTATGCGGCTGCTTCCCACTAGCTATCTATTTTACATTTGGTAGTGTATATATGTCCATGCCACTCTCTCACCCTGTCACATCTCACCCCTCCCCCTTGTTTTATTATTTTTTAACTCTCTGGTTTGCAATTACTGTAAAACCTTCATCAGTTTTAGGCTAATAACTTGGCTATACTCTCTTAGACTCACCAACCAGGTTTCCCACAGATGATTACATGAGAGTTAAAAGCAATATGTTTGTCCATGTGATTACACTATAAAAAATAACATTATGATGCTTTATTAAAATATCTAAGCATAAACATAAAGAGGCTACACTTAAATAGGGTAAATTGAGTCCAAGATTCAGAGAACCGCTACAACCAATAACTTATTCAAGGTCAACTTTTAAAAATGTTACTTGGTCTAACTTCCCTTTTCTTCTCAGGCTTAAGCTGAAATAGCATATACTAATGTATTTCCTGGCAGTGGAAATAGAGGGGGAGGAGATATTTAGTTCAAATATGAAACATATTTATGTGTCTTTTTGGCTTCTAAACACCTAAAAATTCAATTATATATTTATAATTTCAATTTGTTTCCCCATTGCATATTTAATATTTAACAGAGAGTATAACCGGAGTGCCCATCCAGAAATGTCCTGCTCAGATGGTGTTTTTTTGTTCAAATACTTTTAAACACTTCCTACTTGACAATTTCTGTCCAGGGTTCTATTTTCACAAGACCACTTCTCTGCCAGTTGTAGCTAATTAAAAAACAAAACTGGGCGACATCTAAGCTAGAATATTAATAGAAGTTGATGTTACTAAGGTTGTACTAGATCTGGTATGATTCATTTTAGCAACATTCATTTGGGCAACTCAAAAGTAGCGATATTGAATTAAGGAATCAAAAGCTAGGCTGACACAGAGAAAAAGAAGTTCGAGGGCAGTGAATCCTTGCAGTGTCTGTTATTCCATATGTTTGTATGTTGTTGACTCTTCTAAACTCTCCTTATGGCCATTTCCATGGGGAAACTATTAGAGAAAAACATACCCTCAAAGCACATCTCTTCCCATATGATTACTAAATCAATCTGTACACTAATGAGGATACGATAAGAGGGTGTCTTTCTGATTTAAAGTCTCAAAATCTCTTTGCTTTGGAGTCACCAGTAACAGCAGACTGTGGTGGGTAGAGGTGTCTCATATTAGACCAAAGTGAAGGAGTTCAGAAAAGTTTACCGAGGCTGAAGAACTTGGATCCAGGAATGCCTCCGCCAAAGGAGAAAATGGAGGGCAGAGTTCTACAAAAAGAAAGAAGAGTAAAGAGGCATTTTGGA
Organism: Balaenoptera borealis; assembly: GCF_965194805.1. Classification (NCBI taxonomy): domain Eukaryota; kingdom Metazoa; phylum Chordata; class Mammalia; order Artiodactyla; family Balaenopteridae; genus Balaenoptera; species Balaenoptera borealis. The sequence goes on along the minus strand of NC_138867.1, from coordinate 35,321,049 downwards.
GGCTTTCCCAAGTAAGAACCGCAGCGAGTTTATGTCATCCCTTTGCAATTTCAGCACCATCATCAAAGAGAAGTGATTCACCATGAGATAATAACATTTCTGGCATCCATGCTTCCATGTAATACCTGAGGCACAGGAGGCCTTGGGAGAAAGAATTTCCCAGGGAAGTGGTTAAATAGAGCAATGGGGTAAATGGGGTAAATGCTTAAGGAATACCTGGATGGCTCTGCCCCCTCTCTTTGCTTGATTAACTCCCATTTATTCTTCCGGTCTCTGTGTCCTCTAAGAGGACATTCCTGACCCTCAGCACAATGATGGATGCTTGGTCCAGCTGCTCCTAGGGCATCCTGGGCTTACATCTGCTCTAGTACCTTTCACTCTGTGTGTAACTTTGTTTGTCTCCACCAGTAAGCTGAGTGCTCCTTGACGACATGGGATATGCTCTTCTTTACTGTTTATCGCCAGCAAAGATCACAATGCCTGCCACACAGTAAATGCTTAATAAGTGCTTGTTAACCGAACAAACCATTCAAGCAAAATGAGATCATTCTACCCACGATAGCACACAAACTTTATGCCCACACTGATTGGTAGTGGCTGCCCAAAAGGATGGGTTGAGAAGGACTTTGAGGCTGCAGTAGAGCTCAGTGGTAAATAGAACCTGAGTCAAACAGTGATGTCTGAAGTGTTGTGCCTGCTCTAAAACTTGTCTTTGATTTTGTTTACACTGAACAGAGAGATGTCTTGAAGAAATGCTAGTCTTAGATTCCATGATATATTGTTTACAGTGAACATAAATCCTAAAGTGGAAGTGACATTCAGAAAACTGAAAAACAGAACAAAACAAAACAAAAAACAGTAATGACAATAACAACTCAAACTCAATGAGGACCGGAAGACTTTTCGTTGTCTTGGTGGCAGTCCATGATCATTCTCTCAACTTCCAACTAAAGATGTATGAGGTCACACATACTTACACACACACACAAACACACACACACGCACACATACACGACACTCACCCCAAAGTGGATAGCAATACTGAAAACTACAGAGAAGACCACAGGCCCAGCTCACAGGTATTTGGGAGACTACAGCTTTGATGGGTTTGACAGGGTAAACAAGTCAGAAAAAAATAATAGACCTGAGGGATAGCATGAAATGGCTTTGGCTCAAGTCCAGTCTTTGACCCCTGATGGAAACTCAGGCAGCTGACTTCTGAACTGGCCAGAGTCCTGCTCTGTTCTCCCCTCACATTCTGACCATGTGAGCTATTCTCTTTTAATGCCTATTTGGAGAATTTACATTTGAGTAGGTAGCATGTTAGAGAGAAAAAAATATAATGAACATCACTCCTGGGATTTGTAGTCAGGGAGACAGGAAGTTCCTGGAAAGCAGGCATGTGGGGATGTAGTATTTTCTGTACGTACACACAAAAAGTACCCTGTTGTGCATCTGGCTTGATTGCATAGCGGCAAACTTGACAGTCAAGTCAGGAGAAGATGCCGTTCCATGCTAATGTGGACATATGTGGAGAGACTGTTATATGTTTATTAACCCTATTTCCTTTTCATCCTAAGCAGAGAGTAGACTGCTTTTTTTTTTTTTAACCTACTACAGTTAGGTGCAGCATATGACTACATTCTAGGCAATGGACATTGGATAAAAGTAATATAAGCCACCTGAAGGCCTAACCACAAAACTTTCTGCACCATCTCCTGTCCTTTCTCTGTTCCCTTTTTTGGGGGCCAAATACAGAAGATCCAGTGAAGGATTCAAAGACCCTGGGAAATTGACGAACCACTAGATGGAAATAGCCTGCAGTAACTTTAGACTGTGAAACAGAGAGCTTTTCAGGGCTTCACAGGACTGTGATATGAGGGAAAAAATAAACCTTTATTCTGTTAAGTCAGTGAGATTTGGGGATTCATTATAACACTTCACTGCTGTGATTAGTACACTGTATTAGATAATTTCTGTTAGCCATTAGAGATTAACAGAGATTAAGAAGTGTTAAGGATCTCCTTATGGATCCTGTATGTTGAGAAGTGTTAAACCTGGTGTCTGTTGTTTGATCTAGTTCATCTTTTATTCCAAATATTAGTGGTTTACGACAGCAACCATATTTATTACATCATGATGTTGTGTGTCAGGAATTCAGTCAGTTATTAGTTAAGTGCTTCTTCTTCATGATGCATAGATAGGAGTCACTCAGTGCTGTTTGGCTGGTATTGATTTGGTCTGGAGTCAAAGACAGCTTAATTCTTAGGCCTGGCACGTAGGAAAGGATGGCTGGAAGGCTGGGCTCAGGTAACATAACTTGAATGTGTGGGGCCTGGAGCATCTGGAAACTGACAGGCCTCTCCACATGGCTAGCTTGGGCTTCCTCACAGCATGTCAACCTCAGTAGAGTTTGATTTCTTACATGATGGCTCAGGACTCCAGGAGACAAAGAAGGATGCTACTGGGCCTCTTAAAGCCTAAGCCCAGAACTGGCACAGCATCCCTTGGTCAATGCAGTTACAGCCCAGCCTAGATTCAGAGGAAGGAAGACAGATCCAACCTCTTGGTGGGAAAAAATTTCAAAGAATTGATGGCCATTTTCAGTATACCACATCTGGATGGATTTTTTGTGTTTAAGGATGAGTAAACAGAAAAAAAAATATATATATATATATAGTGTAGGAAAAGGGAGATGTTTCATGGAGACTCAAAGGAAGAATGTAATAGAGAAAATTATAAAACTTGAAGACAATTTTGTTTCTCAATAAAAATTCAAGAAAACATACTCTATAAAGTTTAGGTAGAGAGTAGTAAAAGGTAGCTGACTGAAATAATTAAAGAAGACCCCTCCAAAAGAAGAAAGAATAGAAAAGATCCTGAAATGCAATAGCATGTTAAAAACCCACATCATTCACCCTGAATATTAAAAGTGTTAATAAGGAATATATAATTACTTCAAAGTATATAGATGAATAGGTTCTATCACCTGCTTTGAAGCCAAACTTAACATAGTTCATTTCTGAGACTTTCAGGGCAAGTTATCCCTAGTTTTCAAGAATTTCAGCTCTTGTACAATCAGTTGCATTACCATAATCTGGCTTAATACACCATCTACTTCTTTTTTAGTTAGTTTGGTTGTTTTCTGTTTTCTTTTTTTTGGTTATCTATTCCTTTATTACTTACTTGTAGACTATAAAATTCATGTGTTGCTAATAACTTGAATATCTGCTTTTTAACGTGGTAACACAATATTCTTTTCCCTAGGAACCTTTCCTGGTGAATGATGATAAAATGATTCTATATTTCTGTTATGGAAAGGAGTGTATCTGAAAATAATAAGGTCTGGAAGCAGTCAAAACAATCAAGGTGTAGTTGAAAACCCTCTCATTACACACCAGTGGGGGGAAAATGACTGACCAAGTTGTCTAAACTAAGGCATTTCTATCATGTAACCATTATAAATGATGTTAATTTGACTATGAAATAACTTCCATTGTAACAAAAGTTAAGAATGAATCAACATTACAACTACCTAGGTGTGGATATTCATTCTACGTTGCCCAGTCCCTGGCTGATTCTCAGATTTTGTTTTCCTTTGGAGCACTTCAGTTCAAACACTGACGGTGCTATTTGTGTCTTGAATTCTACCAAAAAATACTGAAGGACTATATCATTCCATCTAGCATTTGAGTATATATACTTTTGTAGTGTTTTCTAATGGTTCCTGAATGTTTTCATTTTGTTTTTCCAAGTAAATTTTTGAAAGGGCGGGATTTTTTGAATTCTCAACATTTATCACAATTCTGGGCATTTAATAACATAGCTGAATAACAGAGTTAAAACAGCAAGTTTCTAGTTGCAGGTCTTGTAAAAGATGTGCGTGGACTATTTGACGTTTTTGATTAAAGTGGGGTTTGTGAATATCCATGTATTTCAATTTTCCATGCTATTTTTATTCTCAAAGAGGTAGTGTGGTTTAAAGGGTAAAGATCGGTCCCCTTGTGACCACCTAGAGGCGTGGGATAGGGAGGGTGGGAGGGAGGGAGACGCAAGAAGGAAGAGATATGGGGATATATGTATATGTACAGTTGATTCACTTTGTTATAAAGCAGAAACTAACACACCATTGTAAAGCAATTATACTCCAATAAAGATGTTAGAAAAAAAAAAAAAAGATCGGGTCCTTGAGCCTAGGTAATTTTGTATATCAGCTCTACCATTTCCTAGAAATGCAACCATTGTACCTCTGTTTTCTCATTGGTAAAATGGAGATAATAATAGTAACTACCTTACTACCCAGTCTGTTGTGCAGATTAACTGAATTAATACCTGTGAAGAGTTTATAAGAGTGTCCGGAATATACAAAGTACTTGTGATAGGCAGAATAACCACTCCCTCTGAAAGATGTCTGTGTACTGATCCTGGGAACCTGTAAATATAGATGTGATTAGATTAAGCATCTTCAGGTGGGAAGATTATCCTGAATTATCCATTTGAACGCAGTGTAACCACAGGGTCTTTATAAATGAAAGATGGAGGCTGGAGAGTCAGAACCAGGGAAGGAGACGTGACCAGGGGGGCAGAGGTTACAGTGATAGAGGGCTGTGAGCCAGTAAACATAGGCAGCATCTAGAAGCTGTGAAAGGCAAAGAAATGGATTATCTCTTAGAGCCTTCGGGAGTGCAGCCCTCCTGACACCTGGATGTTAGCCTCGTGAGATCCATTGTACACCTCTGACCTCCAGAACTGTACGATAATAAATCTGTGTTGTTTTAAGCCACTAAGTTTGTGGTAATCTGTTATAGCAGTAAGAGGAAACTAATACAATGCACGATAAATCTTACTATTATTATTCTTCACAACCACAAATAATTGAGAAAGGTTTACCTTTAAGACAAATATATAAAACTGAATAAGAACAGATTACAAAGTGCATAGTTTTAATTACACTTTTCTCTGAACACTGCAGCCTCTTATACCAAGGCAAAAACGATGACAAGAATTATAATAAATATTCCAGTCTTCCTGCTTTACTTTCGAAAAAAATATGTATTTTCAAATGTTTGAAAATAAATGAAACATGCAAACTACCCTCAATTTCCACATTTAAGCAGAAAATGGCCATTAGTGAGCTTGTGGTTATACTGTTTGAATATTTTCCCCCTCTCGCTAAGAAACTGCTCGTTCCCACGAGAACCCAGAGGCACCCAAGTCACATGGTGTTTTTTCCTGTAATATTTTGTCCTGTACAAACAATAGGATGCCAATTATCCAGCCTTAACATGACAAACAATAAGAAACTATGACAATTTTATTTTTGGTGAACTGATCCTATGAAATTAGAAGTTTGGAAAGAACCACATGCTTAAAAATCATCCTGTTTATCTTCTTTTTTTCCAGAGGGTTTGTCTCCACACCATCATAGGCACGCAAGAAACATTTTTCTTCTTTAAAAGGCAATGCTATAATCTTCTTCAGAAATTCTGTTTTTCCTCCACTTTCCCTACCTTCCTATACTCACATAAATTTTTTGCATAGACCAAACCCAGCCTGCCTGATGCAAGAGCTGAAAAATAGTTATTTCACTGTGTCTTAAGACAGTTTCCTCTTTCTCAGTCCTCAAAGGAGAAGTAACATTGGCATCTCTTCTCCTTGTTCTATTGTAGAACATATACTGGGCTACAAAATATATGGTAATTAGGGGAAATAGCAGGTAGTTGATGGAAATTTTTGTTTCACTGCCTTATGCATAAGTAAAGGGATTTAATCTATCCTTTAATGTTAGATTTTCTTCATTTGTTTTCATTCAGTAACTGTGAGTCACCTGGAAAATTTTCCACTATATATATATATATATATATATATATATATATATATATATATATATACATACATACATATACACACACACACACATATGTGTGTATGCACATGTGTATGTTCTAATAATGCTTCTATCTATTTCCTTGAAAATGGTTTGGACTAAAAGTCTGTGGCCTGGGAAGTTATCAGTGAAAACTGAGATTATAGCAAAAAGGCTCAGGAGTCAACTTGAATAGGCTTCAATTAATTGGAGCACCAAAATGGGTTATAAATAAAATGGGTTAGACATATCAAATGTTTTAAATCCATTAATTCATAATGATACTTCAAATATAAATGGCCACTGTTGAAGGATGCTAGTGAACCAAACTACTATTTCAAAATTTGTAAATAAAGAAAAACATCATTTGTTTAGCCTATCTTTTCGTATGAACTATACCTCAGGGTAGCCAAACAGTAGTGAGAAGAATCCTCTCTTTATTGAAGTATTCCAGTTAATAATAAGGAAGAAATGACAAAATTAGAATATCACCATTTTGCAACTCTTTATGAAATAATGGATCTAGGCAATACCAACTGACGGCTGATAACATTGTCAGTCAGAAGATAATTCTTCATCATATACCTCCTGATGGAAGCACATATCACCCGATACGAAATAGCCTCACCAAAGAAATTGGACCCACATCTCATGAAACATCCAGATCTAACTACCAATACACAGCAATACAGAGGACAGAGGAACATACTACATACACCTTGGGAAGATAAATGGCAAAATCCAAACTGAAGAAACTGTAGAACAAAAAACCTGGCTTTATAAAGAAAACTTATAAAGAAAAGAGATGAAAAGGCAATCTACAGATTAAAGCCTGTAGTTTTAAACCTATAGTTTAAAAGACATTTAAGAGATATATCAAGCAAGCGAAGCCTATGCACTTTATTTAAATCCCATTTAAAACACGTTACTTTAAAAAGACCCACAAAACGGTTATAAGACAAAGGAACCTGAATACAACTGGATATTAACTTTACCTATCACATGTTTCAGTTCTAGAATATATAATTCTTTTTCTAAGGAAACATATTTTCCAGTTCTCGAATTTTCCACTTTGTTGTATATTTTTGTGAATGTATTAATCACAGCTATTTTTAAAAACTGTTTCTGGTAATTCCAATATCTAAAACACCTGTGAGCATTTTTCTTTTCTTTTTAGTTTGGTCATGTTTCTTGGCATATCATCCAACATTGTTTATAAAAAGTTGCTGCCACTCTTCCTTTCAAAAGGAGACAACCTATTATCTGGCTAAATATGAACAGATCACCCCATATCATTCAGTTTACCTCTGTTTTACCCCTGCTAGGGTGTAGCCCTCTGGGGTTCAGATTGAGAATCTCAGAAGTCTGGTAAGACTCCAAACTCCATTTTTTTTTGTTCTCGCTAGCATTGTAAGAGCGCTGAAAGTACAACTCAGCTTTCCAGCTGCATTTTACATGGGTTCTTAGCTTCTTGCCCTGCACATCTAAAGATGTGGCACCTGCCTCAGGGAGAAAACCAACAGAGAGGGTTGGGCTGGCTTGTTTTCTTGTTCTCCCTTTGCTCGAGGATCTTAGTTTCTCAAGTCCTGGTTGTTTTGGCAGGTCTGAAATCCAGCTTTTCTCTTTCCAGTCCAGGGAGATGCCAGTCTCTGTGGGCTTGTTTGCTTCTTAGCAGGGGCCTCTATCTACTCTACCGAACTTCTCAACCTCTCGCTTTTGAAGCTGAAGAACTGGTGTATGCTGCAAAAGAAGTAGCGGCATGAAGAATGTTGACTTCCCTCAATGAGCATTCTTCCCGGGGTCCTGACCTTTCACGTCCTGTCTGCCCCAAAGGCTCCTGGACGACTTCAAGCATCCGAGATGTATCTCATCCATCTTTTCTAGTCCTTGGTGAACTGCACTATTCTGTTACAAGCTACTCTGTTGTAGCCACAAGCAGAGGTTCTCACTGACTGGATATATTGGCTGGTACTGGGGAATTATTCTTGATTATTTTAAGTCTATAATGGTATTACGATTATGTACGTTTTGATAAGTATCCCTATCTTTTAATATTTGAAATATTTGAAATACTTACATAATTGTGTTCTCTTCAAAATCATGATGGGGAGGATGAGTAGGTAATGGATGAAGATGAAACAAGATTTGCTTTGAGTTCATAATTGTTGAGGCTGGGTGATGGGCATATGGGAATGAGTCATAGTGTTCTTTCCACTTTTGTATATATGCTTAAAATTTCCTATAATACAAAGTGTAATAAATAACGTGGGCTTTGTACTCTTGGTTTCTATTCAACAGGCATGAGCTTATCCTTTGAGAAATAGACTAAGTAAAGCAACTTCTGTCAAAAACCAACCACATACTGAAAATAAAGAAAAAGACCTTCTTAATACAGAGGCACAACCAGCACTAACTGCCTCCATTACCTTCGCTGAACTCAAAGGGAATTCATGACAAAAAGAGTAATCCATTGAAAACATGGAGGACAGTGCGCACTGGGGCTTAGGAGAGAGCGCACGCTGCTGCATCCGGGAGATGGTCCAGGTGGAACAGAAACAGCACAGCGATGATCTCCAGTTCCAGTTTACTGAGGGCTCTCATAGGTCACACAGTGAGTCAGGGAAGAAGACAGCAAGGAGTATCAGTCCTGCTCTAGATGATCTTACAATTCAGTCACAGTTCAAGATTATCATTAATTTATGAAATTACAGTTAGAAAAATCATGGCCTTGCTTTCATGGCTTATCAATGAACGGTCTACTTTTCTGCACTTTCCTATGGGATTTCAAAGATTAAAAAATACGAAGAGGGAGGTATGGAACTCAGTGCAAATCCTCTTGAATTTTCTCCTTCAAGTCTCCACCATGTGGTATCCAAATAAAACCGTGTTGAAACAAACACCAGGGAGCTCCCATGAAAGCCGGATGAGCTTGTTGAGATACGGCTTTCCTCACTGGTTGCTTGCTTCAGTTTTTGCTTGTCCACCTAGCAGCAGCGGCCGGTATTAAGTCCCCGGAGGACTATGCTGGGGCAATTGTCATGGTTAACTGTATTCTAGGATGGATATACCTGTCATCCTCCTATCTCACAGGGAGACTCAGGATTTGGGCAGAAATGTTTTGAGGTTGTATGGGTTCTTTAGACCAGATAGAAGTTATTAAAGTCTGGAAAACTGTTGAGGCTACTTACAGGTTACTGTTTTTCAATTGCCTCTCTTTTGTTTATTATTCTATTTAGTTTTATTATTTTTGTATATGGGTGCTACTAAACAGACCACCTTGAAGTATACAACAGATTGTAGGGTAAGTGCAAAGCTAGCTATTATTTTTTGGCAGAGCCAGTTATTTTTATAGTCACATTTCAAATGGGGATTATCATAATTCAAACCAGAGATGAGTGTAAGTGGATCTAGCTGGTATTCTAAAGTTTGAAAATGAAAAGTTACATGAGCTAACTGAAAATACATTATGAGTTGTTGTTTGACTTTCTCAAGGCAACTCTACTTCCAGTAAGTGGTAACAGGGAACTGTAGCAAAATGTCAGTTTCTATCTTCCCATATATGCATATATATCAATAATACATATACACATGCACATATAATACATAGTAGTTTGAATATTCTTTTACATTCTGTTCTTTTACATTTTGTGAACCAGTGCACAAAAGAACAGTGTGCAGAAAAGGCCCGCCGACTGCTAAAACAGGATATATAACTAGTAATTCTTACGGCTTAGAAGATTATGCTTTTGGTACAATTTTGGAAATAACTAAAGGTATACAGAAGGCAGCAATCTTTGGTACTCAGATGTCAGGGGCCCTAGATTCTACTGTAAACTCTGCCACTAACAAGTGGTGTGATTTTAATCAAGTGGTTGCACTCACTGTGCCTCCATTTTTTCTTATCTGCAAAATATTAAGTTAGATTAAATCTCCTCTAAAGTTTTATTTTAACTTAAAATTCTATGATTTTATTGTATAATGTCATCAATGATTTTAATGAAATAACTGTATGTTTCCCTATAACTATAAAATAGTCTTACAGAATGATGTAGATTTTGGCAGGAGAATTAAGGTAAATTGAACTCTAATACCAGTTATAGTTAGTGTTCAGCAGTCATAATAACAAATGAAAAATATCTAATGTACACTGTATGATTACCATATGCTAGACACTGGGTTACATGCTTTATATACTTCTTTTACTTACATTCCTATGGGGTGGATGCTATTATTATTATTCTATTATTATTCCTATTTTACAGATAAAAATACCGAGAAAAGAAAGCATATGTAAGTTATCTATAGTCACTCAGATAGTATGTGGTAAAGCTGGGATTTGAACCAGAGTTAATTTTCTCTAGATCCCATGCTCATTAACCATTATCCTTCACTGCTACCCTACACTGTATTTTACTATCTATGGTCTTTTATTATTTTCTTATGTATGTTGTGAATCTTTTTTTTTTTTAAATTTATTTAATTAATTAATTTATTTTTGTCTCTGTTGGGTCTTCTTTGCTTTGCGCGGGCTTTCTCTAGTTGCAGTGAGCAGAGGTTACTCTTTGTTGCGGTGCGCAGGCTTCACATTCTGGTGGCTTCTCTTGTTGTGGAGCACGGGCTCTAGGCACGTGGGCTTCAGTAGTTGTGGCTCGCGGGCTCTAGAGCGCAGGCTCAGTAGTTGTGGCGCACAGGCTTAGTTGCTCCGCGGCATGTGGGATCTTCCCAGACCAGGGCTTGAATCCGTGTCCCCTGCATTGGCAGGCAGATTCTTAACCACTGCTCCACCAGGGAAGCCCTATGTTGTGAATCTTTAACAAATGGTTTTGTCTAAATATCTAATAAAAGTATTTTCAGTGGGCCTTATTCTACTCTTTGTTTTGTCATATAGTCAAAGCAACCCTGGAAAGTGAGAGTGGATATTCTTATCATTATTTTTTATGTGATCAAATAGAGCCAGAGAAATGAGGTGTTTGCCCAGCTTTCATGAATAGATTTTAGAGCTTTAAAATTTGATCTGCTCATTGCTTTTTCTGTTGAACTACTTATAAACACAATAGTTTCTACAGCAAAGAGGAAAAACATATACATGAAATTCATAAAAATTATATAATTGCATTTCTCAGCTGTTAGTACATTTGAGTTGTGGGACAGTTTCAGTCAAGTTGAAAGAAATGAGATACTCTCTCTTGATTTCAGAGATCAAATTATCTGCATTGATTATCTTGAGGGACATTGAAATGTGCTCGGCAGACCACAATAATGCAATGGTACTTACGTGTTTTGTTTTTCATTATCTATTTCTGTAAAATGGAAGACTTGGAGACTAAGAAGGATACTGAATGATCTAGTTGTCAATTCAAATAAATATGTTATAGGCAGTAGCTATATGATACCCAAATAACAGGTCAGTTAAACAAATGGTCTTGTCAGTTGTTAGACTGAACTGATCAGTGAGGCAAAGTTCCAGATCTGGGAACCCCTGTCACTACAGAATGGAGCTAAAAGCTCTGTCTGGTCAGTTGACTGAATATTCCAGAGTAAGTAGTTCAGTCACACAGACTCTTCCCATTTGCTTTCTTTTTGTAGTAGGGTCATTATTTATTTAGTAATTTACTGAAGGCTCACAATATGCAAGTCACTATGCTGGTGGCAAAGGCTTCAAAGACATAAAAAAATACAATCCTTGATCTAGAGGATTGTTTAGTCACCACAGGAGACAATCAAGATAGGAGAAGTCATAAAAGTTCAAGAGAGGTTTCTTCCAAATGACAAAATTGATAGAGTAATGTACTTAAATGTTTTGAGAGGGTATTGAAATGCTTTGGGGAGACCTTGGGTCTGAATTATAAAAACATACAAAACCTTTTTAAGAAGTGAAAACTTAGGACAATTATTCTACTCAATTTTGCTGGGAATGTAAAACTGCTCTAAAAAATAAAGTCTCTTTTAAAAATTAAGACAAATATCTATAGAGAAAAATAAAATATGCAAAAAAAGGAAGGTAATCACCTTGTACCGCATGACACAGCTGTGAACAGCATTTCATGTGCATAATAATGTAGAAAGTGAAAACTTACCTATCCCCAAATTGCAAAATAAATATATTGTAACTGAATATATTCAGTATATTCAGTTACAATATGAATAACTGAATGTAACTGAAAATTACAGTTCTATTAAACACATATTGAACCCTATATAGTAAAATTTTTTTAAGTATCTTTAGCATGCACTCTCCTTCTAGATGTTCTCTACTGTTTATTTGCATTTTCTATTGATGTACTGCTATTAACTAGAATTGTAATATGTTTTAAATGTGGACATTTATTGAGGAATATAATAAAATGTTGGGCTCCTGCCAATTAAATCTTTTAAGGTTTTTGACTAAGTGAATATTGTGAAAAAAATGAGAAGAAATAACAATATTTTGATACGACTGACTATCCAAAAGCAAATAACAGTGTGTTAATACAGTCATTTCTTGGTATCTGCAGGAGATTGGTTCCAGGATTTCCTTCGGATACCAATATCCTTGAATGCTCAAGTCCCTTATGTTAAGTGGGTTGTATTTGCATATAAGCTATGCACACCCTCCTGTATACTTTCAATTATTTCTAGATTATTTTATAATACCTAATACAATGTAAATGCTGTATAAATAGTTGTAAATACAATGCAATGATATACAAATAGTTATAAATACAACGTAAATGCTATGTAAACAGTTCCTCAAGCACACAGCAAATTCAAGTTTTGCTTTTTGGAACTTTCTGGTTTCTTTTTTCAAATCTTTTGATCTGCAGTTGGTTGAATATTGAGGGCCAACTGTATTACTATTATTTTCCAACATGCTTTTGAATTAAAGAAGGTAATTTCCCTACTAAATAAAAAGTTTGGGCCTGTCCACAAATAATGATGATACTAAGAATTATGAGGTACATACTATGTAAGAGGTTCTCGCAGAGTGTGCTGAAAGCTCAGAAGAGAATAAAACTTTCCCAACGTTAGGTAATGAGGGAAGATTAAATGGAGCAGGTGATTTGCATGAAGTTTGTACCCATACAGTGAATATAGAAAGCTTTATATTATCTGCCATACCTTTGTGACATTGCCTCCTTTTAGTAATCTTCTCTTTCTAGCTGCTTTAATGTATTTTGTTTTTGATGTTTTGCTTTTTCACTTTGACATGTTAAATATGGACTCCATTTATTCTACTTTTTAGGATTTATTGCCCTTCCTGGATTTATAATCCAAGTCCTTTACCAATATTTAGTCATCATCATTTCGACTATAGTCTCCCTGCTGCTGTCATGTTGAACTCCAATAGATGTATTTTAAACTCTTCCTTCTTATCTTCCATGCTTTTAGTTCTATAATTTCACTTTGTCTCTCTTGGCTTCATTCTAGGAATTTTATTTCAGTTCACTAATTGTATCAGTTTGTTACTGCTGCATAACAAACCACCCCAAAACTCAGTGCCTTAAAACAACAAGCATGTATTATCGCTCATGAACCAGGTCAGTAGACTGATCCTTCTGGTCTTGATTGGGCTCACTTACACATTATAGGCAGCTGTGGGTTGTCTGTGTGGCTTTGCTGATTTTGCTGGTTTCAGCCAAAATGTATGGGGCCTCATCTGGAATGAGTCAGCTCTGCTCCAGGTACCTCTCCTCCTCCAGCAGGTTAGGCCATGAATATTTTTTGTCGTGGTTACAGGGTTACAGTAGAACAAACAGAAGCACACAAGGCCTATTGAGGCCTAGGCTAAAATGAGCACATTTTCAGGTTTCATTATTACTTTTGAAAGCCCTAGGTACTTTTGCCTTTGTGGATCTCATGCCATACAAAAGTATTAAAAATTATATTTTACAACTGCCTTGGCATAAAGATGAGTATAATCCAGACTGGACTCATTACTATACGTTTGTTATTCTATTTATCTTTATTCTGCTTTTAAAAGAAATTAAGATTAACACATTTTTGTGAGCCTCTAAAAGTATTGTGGACTCTCAGCATTGTGACCACCATACCTAATGGATAAGTCAGCCCTGCGCACCATCACTTCTGCACAAGCCCGGACTGTAAGACTGGGGAAGTAGACTCCACCATTTGATGGGAGGATCTGCAAGTTACATCAAAAAGGGTGTAATTATAGAGAGGCATGAAGTGTTAAGTCCATTTTGTAATCAGTCTACCACATCAATTCTATCTTCCTGTAAATTTAATCCATTTAGTTCACCTGCTTTTTTTTTGTTTCTTACTTGACGTTTTGCTTGTTTTTATTTTCTTCTTTTGTTTCCGCAAACATTTGTAACATATTTATTTTGTACTTTGATTCTGATAATTATAATACCTAAAGTGCTTTCAAATCTAATTTTCAAATCTAGTTTTTGTTTCTGCTAGCTCTTCCTCTTTGAGACTTTTTTTGCTATAGTTTGGCAACTTTGGTTTGATGGTAGATTCTACTTACCTTTGCTTTTGCAAGATGCTCAGGATATTAAACTCAGGATCATGTGACGCTTATTTCTTGCTTTGGAGTTCTTTTGGTTACACATTTTTTTTTTCTTTGTTTATTGAAGTATAGTTGATTTACAATGTTGTGTTAGTTTCAGGTATACAGCAAAGTGATTCAGTTATACATACAAACATATATACAAATTTATATTCTTTTTCAGATTCTTTTCCCTTATAGGTTATTACAAAATATTGAGTATCGTTCTCTGTGCCATACAATAGGTCCTTGTTGGTTACCTATTTTATATATAGTAGGGTATATATGTTAATCCCAAACTCCTAATTTATTCCTCCCCCCTGTTTTGGTTATACATTGCCCAAGTAGGTAATGTAATCCATAAGGATGCAGCTAATCCTTAGGGAAGATGTTTTTCTTCACCTGGAGCTGAGGCAGAGATGATTAAGTTTCTTCGCCATCTCTCTTTTTTCAGAAGCAGGTAATTTTTCCTTTGGCTTACCCAAAGGGCCCAAGGCCTTCCTTTTTCCCTGAATAATCTTATAAAACAAAGCACTAAGTTTTTGTTATTGACAAATACTCCCTAGGAAAACCCATCTTTTCTGAGCTTGTCCACCACTATAGTTTCAGCATTTTTTTGTTCACAGGACAGTCTTTTAGTTTCCTGTGAACTTGGCTTTAAAAATAAAACAAAACAAAACAAAAGAAAAAACTTTGCTGTATTGTTTCTATCATTTTTTTGGTGTTCTGTAGTTGGATGCTTTAAAAATATATAATCTACCACAGTGCTTTAAATAAAACTCAGTCTTAAATGCTTTAAAACACACAAGCAAATAAAAATCAGTGAACAAATAAATTCTACAGCTGCAAGGTAGAATTGAATAATAGGAAGTAGACTGGAGCCCAAAGAAGCTATTGCTAGGAACTCAGGCTAAAATTCTCCTTGACTTCTTTGCAGACTATGGTATCTATTCTCTCCTGCTCTGTTTTAATCTTTACACACATATTGGGGTAGTTAGAGTTCCCATTTCTTCCATGTACCTGCTTCTGTTCTAGCTCAGTCTGCTTCCCCTGTGCATGATAGCTTGGGGATACATTATGCCCCATCAAATCTTATTTGGTTTTCATCTTCTCCCAGAACTTTATTTTACTCTATCTTGATAAAAAATTAAAAATAAAAATTGGTAAGAAAAGTTCTGTTTCTTTGCTTGTGATTGAAAATGGATTAATGTATATCTAGAGGAAAAAGATGTGAATTTAAATCCTTTTTTCTGACATTTAATTACATGGGATTCCAAGGTTATAATTTATATTCTGAATGTGTTTGCTTTCTAATTTACGTCATAAAAAACCTTTCCTGTTACAAAGGTCATATTATATAACGTATATAAAAGTACTTTGTGAATTCTGATGTACCAAGTAATAAGACAATATTACTATTTATCACCACCTATTTCAATTCAACAGAGATATAGATATAAAAACAATAACAACAACAATACAACAAAAATGACCCTTACTTTCAAGGTACTCACTTTGCAGTGCAGAATACAAGATGTAAACTCACAAATGGCCAATCATGTGCTAGGTGTGCACCTCGGGCAGAGAATGAGGTCCAGTGCTGGCACAGAGAGGAGAATAGTCACATTGCCCCAATTGGGAGGTGATGGAAGCTTTCACTAAGTGATAACACCAGAGCAAAATCCTTTTGTGAAAAGAGGGGTTCCTTAGGCAGATGATTTTAGAAAGGCATAATGGACTTAACAAAGATTTTATGGAAAAACAATGTCTTAAAACTAGCATTAAAGAATAAAACAAAGAACTCCAGAGCAAAACCAACAACAATAAACCAAGTCTAACCCATTAACTTGCCAGGCAAGAGAACACAGAACAGTGAAGAAATTCAATTCACTGAGTCATTTGCTGAAGGAGAAAATCAAGGGTCTTTATATGCTAGAGAGGAAGAGTTCATAACCCCACTAAGCATAGAAAACAAGCACTCTGACAGGGTAAGTCCATAGGTCTGTGTACACTTGGTTAAAATAGTCTCATTTTTCTTTTTTCCAGAAAGTGTCTTCAATTAGGTTCAGTAAAGATCTGGCATCCGGGTCACCCAAAGTTCAGGGAAACTTCACTTGTTTAGAGCCAGCTGTGATAAAACACAACAATCAGTTTTGATATCTCCTAGGCAAGTGCTGCTGGAAGTGGAAAATTTTTATTCACATTGGCTTGAGGCCGATGTCATATGTAAAGGGGTTGAAACTATGCCCCTAGACTCTGCCTTATAGCTCAAAATGTGGTCTGTGGACAGAGCATAGGCATTACCTGGGTATTTGCTGGAGGTACAGCTTCTTAGACCCCGCCCCCTCCAGTTCTACTGAATCAGAACCTGCATTTTAGTAGGGTCCTCAGGTTTTTCATACACACATTAAAGAAGAAATAACAGTTTTAAAACCAGGTTCTAGAATAGTGGTTTTCCAAATTTGATGTGTAACAGAATCAACTGGTGAGTTAGAGTTCCAGACTCATTGGGGTAGAATAAGGCTTGGACTTTTGTATTTTTACCAAGTTCCCCAGGAGATTCTGATACTGACCAAAGCTAAAGAACCACTATTTTAGAACATGCTTCTCCTACTCAGGATCTATAAGCTCAAAACTTGTACACATTAAAGAGATGTATTCTCTTGAAAGCTCTGGTTGTATTACAGAATCAAACTGTGTGTGCTGTTTTAACTGGAATTCACCCATTACAGTTACAAAGTCACGAGGATTTTATGACACCTAGAATTTCAGTCACCTGAAAACATATCTAGCACATGGTAAGATCATTTTTTTCCTACAAGAAAACTATAAGAAAAAATACTACATCTGTGAGAATAGTCCAGTGAGGATAATCTACTAAGAAACAAAGAAATTCCTAGGTCTTTGTAAATGGTGGGAATAGCTCTGATAACTATTTACTGGAGCAGGGAAAGGATTAAAGTTCAGCTTATATTTAGGAAACTTCTCCATGAAGTTGTACATAAAGTCATTACATTTCTTTGTTTAACAAATTAGAAACTTCCTCTTTCAGTTCATAAAAACTGGCTTTTGTTCTTAAGGTTTCTTTTACAAAAAGGTAAATTTTGGGGTGTCATACTTAAAATCCTAACCAAAAAATGACAAGCTTTCTTCCCACCACTTCTCTGTGGGGCACCCTGATGTCGGCATCAGGAAGAATGAGGTCATGTGCTTTTAATAAACCCAAATGCCATCAAATATAGGAAATTATTTGGTATTTCCTTTACCGGATACAAACCTTACCTTTATTAGTCATTTAATTATGAGTTCAGAAATGAGTTTGTGATGTGGGAGAACAATATTCATTAATAATTAGGGAAATGAGCAATGCACAAAATTTTCTGATAGGTCCAACCTTTCTTTTTCCTGCATGGTAAACATTTGTGAAGGAAATATGCTTTAATAAGATAAGAGGTTTCAGTAGAGGCATATTTGTTACTTCTCCCTGAGTAGATTCAACATGAGACTGGCAACTGTTATAAGAAATACATTTAATCCCAGCTCATTATTTTCACATACTGCTTAGAACATAAAATCCTCAGCTTGCTTTTGAAAGCAGTACAACTAAGACCCTCATTTTGCGCTTGAGGAAGAGATGAAGCCAGAAAATTAGAGAAACCTAACTGTTTACAGACCTGAGAGTCAAAAATAGTTCTCTTGGGTTTTAATGCAAAGATTGCTTCAATAAACCTTTTAGCATTTGATTTTATCTAAAGACATCTGTAAAAAGAAGCTGGGATATTCTGAAGAAGAATAAAAACTTTAAACATGCATAATTTGGGATTCCGTAATTCCACATCAAGGCCTTCATCCTAAAAATCTACTCAATAATGTGTATAAAGATGTATGTATAAGAATATTTATCGCAATGCTGTGAAACATGGAAAAAATTTAATCTGTAACTCTGACTTCAGTTTAAGAAAGGAGGATCATGTTAAATGGTGAACAATTTGGAAGGAAATTGAGCTTATTATCTATATAAGTTCACATATAAAATTTTTAATAAAGTCTAAATTAGCCATTAATGATTTAAGGTCAGAACACTCATTCTGGAGAACTTGAAAAGGTAAATCTCATATCTGAGGAAAAAAGCTGCATAGCCTAGTGATAGCATGGAAAAGCAGATGCCACCTTAAAACTGCAAGTTCCTGCTTGTTTCTTGGAATCTTGGCTCTTTCAGGCTATGGAAATAGTGTTTTCAAGAAAACCAGTCTGAATCTCAGGGGATAAGATGGTCCATTAAATATCGAGTTTATGTGAATATTAGTAAAATATTCAGAGCAACTTAAATATTCAAGTGTAGAGCATTAAACTGTGGCATAACTCTTCAGTGGCATAGTATTAGCCATTAAAATTCTTTTAGAAGAATGTTTTAAAAACATGAGAAGATAGTCACAATGAAGTTCTAGGTTTGAAAGACAGTATGTTCAGCACAATCTAAAACGTATGCCAATATATCTAGATACCTACAAAGAAGGATAAAAAGGTATACACTCAGATGCTTGCAGTGATTATCTCTGGATGGTAGGATTAGAGACTTGTTATTTGTTTTTTGAGAGGTAGAATATCATATTCATTGTTTATTGCTGGTATAACAAATTACCACACATTTAGCAGCTTAAAACTACATGAACTTATCATCTCACAGTTCCATAGGTCAGAAGTCTAGTAGACCCAGCTGATTTCTCTGCCCTGGGTCCCATAAGGCCAAAATCAAGGTATCTCCCAGCCAGGGCTCTTACCTGAAGGCTCTGGAGGAAAATGCTTTTCTAGGCTCTTTCACTTTGTTGAAAGAATTCAGCTGCATGTGCTTATAAGACTAAGGCCCCCATTTCCTGGCTAGCTGTCACCACAGGTAGTTATTCCCAGCTTCTAGAGACTGTCAGCATTTTCTGGCTCATAGCCCCCTTCATCTTCAAAGTCAGTAAGAGTGGGTGAAATCTCTCTCGTGCTTTGTATCTCCTTTGCCTTTTTTTCCCCATGGCTTCTCTCTGACTGAATCCAGCTAGAAAAATTTCTCTGCTTTTAAGGCCTTGTAAGGATTAGTTTGGGACCACTTGGGTAGTCCAAGATTTTCTAAAATTCTACTGATTAACACCTTAATTTCATCTTCAAAGTCCTTTTTCTAGTTTAGCATAACATATTCAGAGGACCTATGGATTACGATAGAAACATCTTTGTGGGGGAGGAAATTGTCTGGACTGCAACAAATAGTGTAATGGCTAATGGCATGAGCTTTGAAGACAGATGACAGACAGACCCTGTTTGTATTCCCAAAGCTGCAGCCCAATATATGTTGACTTTGGGGAAGTTAATTCATTCACATTCCAATTATCTCATGTATAAAATGGGGATCAGAATTATACCTATTTCATTGGACATTTATGAAGATTATATGAGATACTACATTAAAAGCATATGGTGCAATTCTCAATAAAGGTTAACCATGGTATTATTGTTATTCTTGATACATTTCGTTGTATTTTCTACAGTGAACATAATTAGTAATAATATGAACATAGTTAGTAATAATAAGAAAAACGATACAAATTATTTTAAAAGCAAGAAAGTTTAATCCCATTAATATGGTTATGTCTGTTGGTGAATATATATTTTCTCATTTTTAAAACAGTATTTTTCTTTCGCACTTACTAACTGAATATTTAATTTTAAATATATACGTTGAAATGCATATATATTTATTTACTGTATTCTCCAAGTACAATAGCACTCTCAGTCTTGTTCCTTGATGTTTCCTCAGTG
The DNA here is from genome assembly GCF_965194805.1 of Balaenoptera borealis. Classification (NCBI taxonomy): domain Eukaryota; kingdom Metazoa; phylum Chordata; class Mammalia; order Artiodactyla; family Balaenopteridae; genus Balaenoptera; species Balaenoptera borealis. The sequence goes on along the minus strand of NC_138867.1, from coordinate 35,300,890 downwards.
TTTAAAAAAATTCCTGGCATTCAGTAGGCTCTTAATAAATATATGTTAAGTAAATGAATTTTTAATACAGCCATACAAGAGTCTAATTAAAAGAACTTTGGATCACTTAGCAATTTTCCTTTTACATTCATTCCTGAGAAAGAAAAAGGCAAAACAATGAAAACCTCTTCATTTTTAAGCTGAAGTTTTCGAAATTTAAATTTTCACTTGTCTAAAATATTCTTCCATATTAGTATATTCAAAGTGTGATTGTTCTCATAGAACCTCTCGTTGAAGGCAAGAGAGGTAAATGTACGCAATAATAATGTAATCATGTTGCTATCTTTTAACCCACAAAGCTTGGCTCTGATTTCAATTATGAAAACTATTATATATCCAAGTCTGTGAGACTTATTTACTTTCATTGATAAGAAACCTTGGCTCTCAATATGTGTGATGGGACCAGCGAGTCATGTTTTTGTTGTGTGATACGAATTTGTCCAAAAACTCAAGAACTCACCTTTTGCCTAAAACGTCCCTATCTGCTTACTTATACCTGAAATTCCACAGTTGTATTTCTCTTAGTAAGAGTATTTGCATTTTAATACTTTACATTTAGTGTGAAAGAATCTCAGAAAGACATGCTAAAGGAGAGAAAGGAGAAGTGGTGAAGAAGGATGCTCTATGAAGCAGGAGGGGGGCCACCATTAAGCAGAGGAGGAAGAGATGAGAATAAGATCAAAAGATTGTGGGCACTGCAAGGCTCAGTTCACCTTCATGTCTCTGGAGCAGCTCTTCTCTTAAAATACCTATGAGTTAAAAGTTGGAAATCTTAGTGCGTACATAATCCCACTGTGATAAACGACGCTAGAGCCCAGTGAGGGACAGATAATAAGCCTTTGGTTTTTGGTGGGATTAAGGGATCACAGGGGGAATGCAAATTCCCTCTGTTAAGACTACATATATGTGTTCTCTCAGGTTGGTTAACAGTAGGGAGCAAGCCTGGAATAGCTGGAGATTCTGTTCCATGTGGTAGATGATTATGGAAAATGTGTGACTAATGCACATTTAATAAGCCAAATCACGCTTAAGCAGCTAACAGCTTGGCTAATGTGTCTACTCTGCATGTGTCTGACAACACGAGATGAGGATATTGTATTATAGGCTTTGTACCAGGTCTGTACCACGTCATTAGGTCCAAAGAGTCATAAAAATAAAACAGTTAATGAATACATCTTTATGGTTCAATGCAACAGACATGAAAACCCATAATTACAATACAAAGAAAAAAATTCTAAAAGAGTTTTGTTAAAAATAACCCTGGTATATAGAAGAAGAAACACTTTTGTTTTTTTAAAGAATAACATGAGGCTGAGCTCTATCATCTCCACTAGACTACTGTTTTCAAACTTCATATATTTTATTAGTAAATAGTGAAATAATTTAGTAGTTTCTATCCAAATATTTTTAAAAAATGAAATAGAACGGACAACAGACTGCATTACATATACGAAGAATAAGTCTTGAAGTTTTTTATTATTTTTTTCTTTTTTTGTGATGTCAAATATATATCTAACTGCAGGCCATGATCACAAATGTTTCAAATTGCTCCAGAAGACCAGAGGTCCTTAACCTGAGGCTATAGAAAACTGAGTCACGCACTTGAACGGAAAAAAATGGCATCGCTATTTTTACTAAAATTGAATTAAAATTTAGTACTGCCTTCAATTAAGACTGCAGGCAACACACTCCTATAGTATTAGCAGTACTTGTGACTATGTCACCAATAAGTAGGGGATTTTATATCATATTATTATTGTTGCAAATATCTCAAAATATTGTTTAGGCTCAACATTACAGAATTACAGTAGTTACTCTAATTGCCCCTCGATCTTGTTATTTAATGTGATCATTAAGAAGCACATATATTACTGTATCATAATTTTTAACATTTTGATAACTATTCCAATACATTAGGTTCCTTTGTTATATTGTTTGCTTTATTTTTATATTAATAAAAATAATATTTTAAGAATGTAATCATATAGTCACCAGACTGCCCAAGGGCCCAGGACACCAAGAAAGAAAGAAAGAAAGAGAGAGAGAGAGAGAGAAGGAGGGAGAGAGGGAGGAAGGAAGGAAGAGAAAGAAAGAGAGAGGGAGAGGAAGGAAGGAAGAAAGGAAGGAAGAAAGAAAGGAAGGAAGGAAGAAAAAGAAAGAAAGAAGAAAGAAAACTGTGAGTGGGCTATGACATGCTAAAGATAGTAGCTGTTAACTTATTCTTTGTGTCTCCAGAATTTAGTGCCTAGAACATAGTTTGTTCTAAAAAAAAAAATCATTGTTGGATGACTTCTTCCTATGAAAATAACAAGCCTGAAGCAATAATCTATGACTTAGTGGAAAGATTCACCATGAGGTAACGTTTGAATGAACTCCTGTAAAATGAGTAGGAAGAGGACATAACAAATAGTATGTGCTTACTGATCAGTAGAGAACATGACTACTGTGAAAAAAAAATTAATTCTATGTGGATGAAGGATTTATGTGAAAGAACATAATGTGTGTATAGGATAATATTTTCATGGATTTGGTTAGGTAAGGATTTCTTAAACAAGACATAGGATGTACTAATAGTAAAGTAAAAGTTTGGGAAATTTGATTATATTAAATCTAGTAATTTATTTCCATCAGAGTAATAATAAAAAGCAAAAACAAACAAACAAATAAGCCATAATGGGGGGGGCATTATTTTCAACACATATAACTGAAGGTTTAATAACCAGAATATATAAAGAATTTCTAAACTATATAAGAAAAAGAAAGTCAACCAGTACCAAAGAAGAGGCAATCCATTTGTCCAAAAGTAAAATGAAAATGAGACTTGAATGGGAACTTCACATAAAGACAAGCTCAGATTACCAATAAACAAACAGAAAGATGCTGAACCTCATCAATGATGAGAGAAATGGAAATTAGAATCAAAATGGCATACAGATTTATACAAGTTTGGCAAAAATTAGAAGTCTGACAATAATAAGTATTGGTAAGGATTATGAGCATTGAGAACTTTTATCCATTGCTGCTGAAACTGTAAACTAGTACATCTACTTTGGAAAATAGTTTGGCATTTTCTATTCAAGTTTCTGGGAGATAAGAGACTTGCAATGTTCCATTCTTTAATCTGAATAGGGCAGGCAAAAACAGGGAATGTTGGTAAAAATTACTAAGGTAGAATTCACTTACAATGTAGAAAGCTGCAAAGAGTATAACTCCTCATTTTATGACATGAAAAAGCCAGATAATCTACAAAATAATAACCTTTTTTGAATCCAATTAGGAGCTAACATCAAAGGGCAATCAACTAGCCTGAAATCTAAGGGAAGACAGACGTCTTCAAGGAGAAAGGACATGCGAACAATTGCTTACCTAAAGCATAGCATAGAAGGAAGAGACACTAGACACCATACAAACACATTAAAATCAGCTAAATTTTTTATGAATTATTGAAAGTTGAACGTGAGCTAGTGTGAGAGAATAGAACTCCTGGGGCTGCAGACTCAAGGGTATTCTCCATGGATGCTCACTGAATGATCACAAGAAAGATGTGAGAGGGGGCAAAGGGGAGTACAGTACAGAAAAAGCCTGTCTTGTGGTACAGGCCTAGAGGTGTGGGAACAGCAGCCACTATGGGAAAAGCATGAAGCTCCACACATATCCTTCTTCCCTTATCTCCTCTATGAAACAAACGCCTTAAACCACTAAGGGGAGATCAGCAAACTCTGTCTAGCGCAGAGTTAAAGACTATTGCTGCCGGCAGAGGAGAACAGCAAAACAAAACAAAACTAGAAATTCCTTTTTCTGGGGGTGGGGTAGAAATACCTTTAGGCCTAAACCATTAGAAATCACCTACTACTGGAAGAAGGGCAGAATCACTAAGGCGCACAACCAAGACTTAGACACAGCATCTGTCTTAAGACTAGGGTGAACTAGGACAACAGAGAACACTCCCCACCCCCTCACTCCAGACTGCCAGCAAAGCAAACAGTGAGTAGCAAACAGCAGCAGTCTACTGCTAGGAGAGAGTCTAGAGCATGGAGAAAAAACTTCTCTGAGGTATATACTCATGGGAAAAACCTAAAGTTGACAGTGGAAGAGTAATATTGAGGCGACCTCTCTGGAAACCAGCCCTCACCTACAGGTAATGCTAAAGCAATCTGAAACTGGTAGTGGTCTGAGAAACAACAAAACTAAGATCTAGCTCATCATCTGTCTAGATTGAATTAACTCCCAAAACTAAGGGCCAAGGAAAAGGCAGTATGTCCCTTTCTAGCCGTAAACACTATCTTCTTCAGGCGCTACTGTCCTACACAAAATATGTAGCTTTCAACCAAAAGCTGCAAGTCACAGAGAAGCAAGAAAGATACGCCACCCAGTGAAGAGGCAAAGCAATCAATCTATCCACATGTAGAGAACTATAGATGGGGAATCTGAAATACTTGTAATTAATATATGGAAAAGGCTCTACTGTAAAAGATGGGCAATGTATTAGATGGGGAATTTCAGCAAAGATATGGAAACTCTTAAGAAAGGATCAAATAGGAACATGGTAACAAAGATGAAGAATGCCTTCAATGAACTCATCAGTAGGATGAACCCTGCTGATGGAGGAAGGAATCAATAAACTTGAGGAAAGGTCATTAGAAATTACTCAAACTGAGCTTCCCTGGTGGCGCAGTGGTTAAGAATCCGCCTGCGGGCTTCCCCGGTGGCGCAGTGGTTGAGAATCTGCCTGCTAATGCAGGGAACACGGGTTCGAGCCCTGGTCTGGGAAGATCCCACATGCCGCAGTGCAACTAGGCCCGTGAGCCACAACTACTGAGCCTGCGCGTCTGGAGCCTGTGCTCCGCAACGAAAGGCCACGATAGTGAGGCCTGCGCACCGCGATGAAGAGTGGCCCCCACTTGCCGCAGCTAGAGGAAGCCCTCGCACAGAAACGAAGACCCAACACAGCCAAAAATAAATAAATAAATAAATAATAATTAAAAAAAAAAAAAAAAGAAAAAAAGAATCCGCCTGCCAATGCAGGGGACATGGGTTTGAGCCCTGGTCCGGGAAGATCCCACATGCTGCGGAGCAACTAAGCCCGTGCGCCACAACTACTGAGCCTGCGCTCGAGAGCCCGTGTGCTGCAACTACCGAAGCCCGTGCGCCTAGAGCCTGTGCTCTGCAACAAGAGAAGCCACCACAGTGAGAAGCCTGTGCACCGCAACGAAGAGTAGCCCCCACTCGCCATAACTAGACAAAGCCCGTGTGCAGCAACAAAAACCCAAAACAGCCAAAAATAAATAAATAAATGTATTTAAAAAAAAAAAAAAAAAGAAATTACTCAAACTGACACAAAGAGAAAAAAAGTGAAGAAAATAGAACATAGTATTCAAGAGCTGTGGGATGATAGGAACTAGTCTATCATATATTTAACTGACATCATAGGAGGAGAGGAAGGTAGAAGTTGGGCAGAAGAAATATTTGCAAGCACAATGGCAAAAAATTTTATAAAAATAATTAAAGCATCAAACACTAAATACAAGAAGATAAGACAGCACCAAACAGGATTAATGCCTAATTAATTAATTAATTAATTAAAAAACACAACTAGACAAATTGTATTCAAACTGCTCAAACCAAAGATAAAAAATAAAATGTTGAAGTCAGCCAGAGAAATAGGACACATTACATACAGAGGAACAAAGGTAAGAATTATATCAGACTTCTTGTTGGAAATGATGCAAGCCAGAAAATAAGGTACTGACATTTTTTCAAGTGATGAAAGGAAAAAAAATGTCAACCCAGAATTTTATTCATAGAAAAATTATCTTTCAAAAATTGAGTAGAAAGAAATATATTTCCAAACAAATAGAAACAGAGAACATTCATTATCAGCAGATCTGAACTATAAGAGATATAAAATAAGGTTATTCAGGGAGAAGACATATGATATCAGACAGAAACTTGAATTCATACAAAGAAATGAAGAATATTATAAATGGCATTTAAAAAGGAAATAAAAATTATTTTATTATTTTCAATTGTCCTAAAAGGTAATTGACACTCTAAAGCAAAAATAGTGGGAATATACTGTATGTTTATGACATATGTGAGTGTAGGAATGTATGACAACAGTAGCAGAAGGAACAAAGAGAGGAATTGGGAGTCTTCTGGTACAATGTGTTTATATTACATGTGAAACAGTATAAAATTATTTGAAAGTGGATTGTGATTCCTGAAAGGTGTATATTGTAAACCCTGGACAACTTCAAAAACTTTCTTTAGACAGATATGAATTACTAGAGTAGTCATCCAGAAGAGAAAGTGAGACAGGGGTACCTCATGGTAGTGACAGAGTCTTTCATGTAAAAGCAGTGAGACCAGCTCTGTCTTCCAGAAACTTAATTCTGTTAATGGTGTGGCCAGAGAGACCAATGCCAAGTCAAACCTCTACTGGATTTGTGGCAGGCATTCAGTCGCCAGTTTAAAAAGTCATGTTTGCTTCTGATAAGGTTGCATTTATGGCATGATTTAATAGGCTTTGGAGTTAGGCAGAACTACATTAGAATTTCAGTTATGCCACTTTCTAAGAATGTCGCTTTGGGGCAATCGCTATAAGCAGTACTCTTGTCATCTTTAAAATAGCAATATTGGATCTTAACTCACAGGTTCCTTCAAAGATTAAATGAAATAATGGATATAAAACTATGGCTATATTACATAGAAGACATGCATCAAATGTTAACTCCCTTCTTTATTCTTTTGTAAAGAAACAAAGAACCATTCAAGGTCTAGCGTGCTGGAATAACCTCTCCATTTGATAGACTCTGAAGGCTTTCCTGGAGTAATCAAACAAGAGCAGAACTTAATTTTTTCCTCTGCCTCTTCCTTATTAATGAATTTGACTTTATCTTCTTTTGTCAGTTAGTTTTTGCTGCTTAACAAACATTTTCGTTGCTCTGAAACTTGATGGCTTGAAACAACCACCATTTATTTAGCTCACAGTTCTATTGTAGCTGCAATTTGTGCTGGGTTTAGTGGGGCCATTCTTTATGTGTGATCACTCATGCTGCTGCACTCAGGTGGTAGTTCATGGCCTTATAGTCTAGCAGCTGTCTCTGTTGGCTGGGATGACAGCTAGCAGGATGAGGGGAACTGGGCCACATGTCTCTCATCACCCATTAGGACATCCAGGCTTGTCCACATGGTGGCAGTTTCAGTGTTTCCAAGATGAGCAAGAGAGAAGGAAGACCAGTGTACAGCATTTTGGATGCCTCTGTTTGCAAAAGGCTTCCTCATGTCTCATCGGACAAAGGAGGTTGCTTGGTCAACTCAGACTCAAGGGGTAAGATACAGATTCCACCTTTTGATGGGAGCTGCTGCAATGTTACATAACAAGGGTGGATGTAGGAAGGGAAAGATTTATGGTCATTTTTACAATCTACCATACTGTTGAAAACAAACTGAAAAAGCAATTCTTTTCTGTCTACTGCTTCACAGGTAGATCCATTTTAATCCTTTGATAGAATCTAGCAATAGTCTTATAATAGGATTTTCCCTGGATGATTAAAAAAAGATGCTTCATAAGGAGAGACTATTGACTGTTATATGTCTTGGGGGCGTAATATTATTTATTGTCAGTAGAGTATTGGAGAATCCTTCTGCTTTTATTCTTTGGTGCTTGGAAACTGAGGTTCTACAATAACATTATTTTAACTAAAAAAAATTTTTTTCCTGGAGCTCTACTTGTTCAAACCCTTAAAGTATTAATTAACTTATTTTAAAACCAACTATGGTCCAGATTTTGTGCTCATCATGAATAAAATTAGTACTTTACAAAACCTGATACATATTCTTTAAGAGAGAATGGGTTTAACCTTGGAGAAATGGTAGATGCTAAAAGCTGTCTAAGAAGAAAAGCAATGAAATTGCTCTAATGACCTGGAAATATACATATATATTTCTTTCTTGGCCTATTAGATAATGGGAAGAATAGGATATTTAACAAATTACTGTTTTAAATGAGTAAAACCAACATATATTTCATATTCTGAGCCGTGAGTACATTGGATTCTATCCCTCTTTCAGTAATTTATGAAACCTAATTGAGTTGTTCCAGTATTGGGGAAGAGGAATTGAGTCACCTAAAACTAGAAATTATTTGTTTGGGTAAATTTTTTTTTATGGCCAAAAGGACCAGAAAGAGAAATGGGGCATTTTGAGAAAATTTGTCTCCAAAGTACCATTTCTTAAGTGAAATTATGTAACTCAATTTACTTAATGGCAGTCACTGTGGCTAATAGTGGACTTGATTTTAATTTTATATGGATTAAATAATTTAACTTTTCCCTGATGTATTTTTGAATGACTTTATTCACAGACTGTATCCTTTTTCACATTGTCTGAAAGTTTTATTCTCTCTGACATCCAAAGTTGTACATGATTTTCCATGGATCTTGATATTTCCTTTTTAGCTACTTTTTATTTCACTGGAAAAAACCAGCAGATAAGTTTAAGTAGCTGCAGAAATTCAGTTGTTTAGATAACAACAGTGGAAGATGTACTTGCCTCAGTGGTGTCACTCATTTCCCCTTTCTTTTCTTACATTACTCTGAGTTTTGTTCTTAAATAATGTTTGGATAAAACATTAGAATTCAGTCTTTGTGCATTGGATGCTGCATAAAGTAAGTACCATGTACTACACATTGTGCCATGTGATGGACCTATGTGGCTGAAAAAACTATCCTTCACAGCTACTTAAGATGAAGAGATTGTAATACCTAGAATTAGGGAATCAAAGCCATAACTATATGCCCATCATCAAATCTGGTACTCAAAGATGCTACCGCAAACTGGCTTGATATCAGAATAACCTGAGAAACTTCAAACACTATTTAGTTTCCTGAGTTCCTTATCCAGAGATCATGATTCAGTACATCATCATCCAGGCTGAGGACTTTAGTCATTTTTTCCAAAGCTCCCGAGATAATTTTGATGCAACTGGCCTAGCACTGGTTCCAGGAAAGGCAAAAGGGGACCACTCGTCTTATTGAGGTATCTTAGATTAAATATGATAGAAGTAGCTTTGATGTGTATATTATCGTTGTGATTGTCCTCCTTTACTCAAAAAAAAAAAAGTGCATTGTTTATACCTTTGTTTCTAAAGCCCAAATTCGTTCTAATTAATCTCTGTGAATGCTGCTGATTTGTAGGCCACTAACATTCAATGGTTGCACAATTCTTGAGAAAAAAAATTCTAGGTTGCTAACTGTTGGATTTTATTTCTTCACAACTTAAAGGAATTCGCCTCCCCCTTGTTCTATAATTATTTGTGACAAAGCTCGGGAAAAAATTCCAAGAAAACGAAACTATCAGGTTCAAAGACAAGGATCATGTTCCAGTAATTCAATGAATGGGTTATGAAAACTGAAAGAGCTAGGATCAGGTCTTGAAATCTAGGAGAAGAGCAGCTGGTTGAGAATACCAAGGAACAAATAAAATTTATTGTAATATTTTCTCTGGTAGCTACTATGGGCCAGCTGTAATATGTCATTTGCATACGGTAAGCAAAGGCAAAAGGCCAAGGACAGTAGAAAAGAAACCCAGCAATAAGTTTTCATACAGTTGGAGTTCTACTTTGAGAACTTGCAATCCAGTGATAACAAGATAACAAATCCTATATTTGCTTGATATTGACAGTTGACAAATCCTTTACAATATGTTAACTCAGCTAATACCTCCAAAAAGATCTACGAGGCAGAAACCAATCTCTTCCTTTCGTAAACTTGAGGTGGAGGGTCATAGAAGTTAAGTGCTTTTTCTGAGCTCACACAACTGATGAGTTGGGATTTGAGTAAGAAAAATGACTTCTAAATAAGATATCTTTTTCATCCTTACTTTTTTTTCTTGAACTTCATCTGCCATATAACACTTAGAAGTTCACCTTAAGGAATAGTTTCTGTCCAGTCTGACCAGTACATCATCTTGAACCCTGGGCAAAGCTATAAACGTCCCTTACAAAATATCTTTGTCGTGGTTTTCTATCACCTGACAGCACCCAAACCCACTTGCTCAGCCTCTGGTCTCTGCCCTTGAGCCCCTAACCCTCTTTCTATGGAATGCCATTGCATGTGGACTGTTTCTTTAGTTCTCAACTGTTGACCTCCTCCTCTACAACTTTTACAGCTCCCTTATTTTCATGCTCTGTAGTCTGAAGACCTGGCTGGCTCCCACCTCCACGCCTGGTCTTAGCCCAGGGGCCCAATCTCTTGCACAAATACAGGAGTCACTTTCAAATTATACACCAAATGCATCTTTCCCTGAAGCTCATTATAAATCATCTGAAAACGCCATATCAGAGATACTTTTTTTCTTATTTCATGTGAATGCTCTTGAGTAACATCCTTTTAAGTAGAGGAAGGAGAAGGCCAACGCATTTACACTGCAAAATCAGCTCGGCCAGATCAGTAAAAGTTAGAATTGATGGCTTGTTTGTATTTCTTGTTTTGATATTTAGGATGCCTGAGATGGTTAGGAGAGTCAGATTCATAGGCTCAGCAGAAATCTGCAAACTGGAAAACTGATGTCTGAATCAGGAAACTTAGAGACTTACCACTGAATTTTCATACTGAAAGAAATCTCAGGGTAATTTAGGTAAATCCCATCATTATATGGATGAGGAAATGGAGTTCCAAGGTCACAAACCCACATATTAAGCTCAGGTCAATGATTCTGTGACAAAGATATTATTTAGTGTCCTAAATATTCATGGTTTTCCCCACAACTGCACTGTTCACTGTTCTTCATATTGATGACTATGATAAAATTTATATTTTGTTTCCAAGTGAAGGCTATGGGTGGGCTTAAATCACGTAAACAAGGTTGGAATTCTGGAGCAGGAGAGCAAGGCCTGGGCTGAGAATAAAGAATAGGGATACAATCAAAAGAATGGTTTGCCCATCTAAGCTTAATATCAAGGAGGAGAATTTAACCTGACAATGGACTGGTAATTAAGGGTCTAAGCACACTCAGAACAAAGCAGAGATATATTTTAAAATTTTGGATCTTCACCAAAATCAAAGGCACCTACAGGCAGTGTGGCACGGTGGTTAAGGATTTTGGTTTTGGAGACAGACAACCTAAGTCTGAGTTCTGACTCTGTCACTCAATAGCGATGTGAGAAAATTGCTTTTTCTGTGATTCCTTTTTTTCTAATTCCAAACACAAGATAATAATAGTACTGAATCCAAACACTTGTTATGAGGATTGAGTAAGTGAGACACTTGTGCTGGGAAGACAATAAACACTATATAAATGATTGCTAATAAATATTCTGCTGACATATGTACAAAGATGTTCACTGCAACATATTTATAGAATTAAAGAATTGGAAACAATTGAAAAAATCCTTTATGAGGGGCTAGTTAAATAGATTACATTATAGCCATACAAAGGAGCATATTACTGTTAAAGAATATGAGGTGTGTCCATAAGTGCCACCTATGATATATGGTGAATATTTTAAGTCAATATTTAAACAATACAACAGGATGATATAATTTTTATTGAAATATTAAAAAATCTATGTTATCTGTGTGTGTCCCAAATATCTTGGTGTTTTAACACCAGTCTGTTGAGTGGTTTCCCCTGAGGACTGACATTGTTGCACGGGTGCCAGTGGCAGGGAGGGGCCATGGGAAAAACTTATTTTCCTTTTTTTACTTCTGTAATATTTGGATTATTTTTCAGCTAGCAAACATATTTTTAAAAATAACATAAATCTAGTAAGATCTGGGGTGAAAAGAATACAGTAGTAAATAAGGTAAAGTTATGAGGAGTTAGAGGCAAGATGCTGATGCCTGCAGGAGCTCCTCAGTAATAAAGAACTTTGATATTAACTGTTACCCATAATATCTCCAAGTTGATCTTGGAAGCTCACTCACTCCCATCCTTAAGGAAAAAATGGACTTGTGTTTCTTTCAGGTCAGGAGAGTATTTAAGTGACATTAGATAACCTATAGGAGTAATGCTCCTCTTTACATACCAGGGAATACATTATGTAACGGGGAAGAAATCTGCCTCTTACCTGTGTACTGTGCGTATGTTAAGTGGCTTCTTTCACACACTCTGAAATAATGACACAGCTAGACCCATTTACTAAGCTAAGCCCTGGATATATTTCTCCAAGGCACTACTACCCAACTGGAGTCTGATATTACAGTGATTTACTGATAAGTTCATTACTGCTGTGCGCTCTTGCAAATAAGTAGAGCATAACATATGTAGGACTGAAATCTTTAGTTGTGAGTTATGAGTGTGATACAGTAAGAACCTGTGATTTGCATAGGGAAAAGAATCTGGAGGTAAACTGGTTGGGGGGTTGCAGGGCTTTGAAAATTGGAGCATAATTGAGTCCCCAAACATTACAGACAAAGTAAACAATTCATTTGTTTATAAGTATTTATGAACAGTCTAACCTCAGCTGTCCTCTTTGGTAATGCTTTCTGCGTCACTTTGAAGCACATCTTGTGACAGATTAAAGAAGTATGTCTTATAATATAAACCAGAAGCATGGTTTTATAGAATCATTCCCGCCCTGAATTTACCTTGTCTCCTAAATATTAGTGATGTTAAAACAAAGATTAAGGAAAAAATGTGAAAAGGCAGAGAAAGGAAAGGAAAGCTTTAGTTCTCCTCTTTTATGTTGATTCATTTGTTGAATATATTTATTTCACTTTATTTTACAAGTACATATAATGCCTACTTATCTTTGCATTTATCAATGTTGGGAAGCTGTGGTTTTCAAAATGTAGATACTTATACAAATCATGAGCCAATGACCCACTAATTCTCAAGGTTAAGTTAATCGCCCTGTGATTATAGATGATTCCATAATCTTGCCTCTAAGGACATGGATGACAGGTCAGAATCCCTCACAGCTTGTCTGCTCAGTGGCCTTGATCATCTCTTTCCCGCCCAGCCTATGTACGACAGTGTTGACTCCCTTATTTACCCTTATCATATTACTCTTCCACTATTAATTTCATGAAAAAATGATATATAGGGTTTATAAGAAATTATAAAGCCAAGGAATCTCATCAAAATCTGAATGTGGGAGAGAGGCACATATGCAGTCCTTTGTTTAAACATAGTGCGGTTTGATATAGATAGCTAGATAGGTAGGTAAACTTTATTTTATAGTAAAATGACTTTTATGAGCCTGTAGTTACTTTACATGAGTTAGAGTCTCCACAGTAAGTCAATTTATCCAAATATGGCATATTCAAGCTCAATATTTATTACCTATAGTTCATTTAAAAAGTAAGCACAGTTCCAAATATTTTATTACTATTATCATAGTGTAAATGTCTTCTTGGTGTACAGCCCATCCTGTATGTTACCTTTGACATTCCTGTTTCATTCTGTAGAGCTGAGTTGAGAGTTTTATTTGGAATGAACTTGGGTCCAGAGTGAGAGCACCAGTCTTCCCTATGCCATCCAACATATTTAGATTTTTAACATAGTCGTTGATGAATATTTTGAGGAAGAATTGCTTAGGGTACAGAGTATTAGTCTCCTTCTCCTACTCTTCCTCCTTCTTAAACATGTTCTACCATATCAAATTGACCAAAAAATGTGAAGGAGCTTTATAGAGGAGTTTGGGAACTATTAATGTGCTGTATCAGCTTCCTTTAAATAGGTAACAATCAAGAGGAGAGAATACCTTGTGATTAGGAGAACATGGGAATTTTGTTGTTGTTTTTTCCTTTTATCTTTTATTTATTTATTTTTGAAATTTTTGAATTTTATTTATTTTTTTATACAGCAGATTCTTATTAGTCATCCATTTTATGCACATCAGTGTATACATGTCAATCCCAATCGCCCAATTCATCACACCCCCCCACCCCACCCCACCCACCACTTTCCTCCCTTGGTGTCCATACGTTTGCTCTCCACAACTGTGTCTCAATTTCTGCCCTGCAAACCGGTTCATCTGTACCATTTTTCTGGGTTCCATATATATGCGTTAATATACAATATTTGTTTTTCTCTTTCTCACTTACTTCACTCTGTATGACAGTCTCTAGATCCATCCACGTCTCAACAAGTGACCCAATTTTGTTCCTTTTTATGGCTGAGTAATATTCCATTGTATATATGTACCACATCTTCTTTATCCATTCGTCTGTCAATGGGCATTTAGGTTGCTTCCATGACCTGGCTATTTTAAACAGTGCTGCAATGAATATTGGGGTGCATGTGTCTTCTTGAATTATGGTTTTCTCTTGGGATTGCTGGGTCATATGGTAATTCAATTTTTAGTTTTTTAAGGAACCTCCATACTGTTCTCCATAGTGGCTGTATCAATTTACATTCCCACCAACAGTGCAAGAGGGTTCCCTTTTCTCCACACCCTCTCCAGCATTTGTTGTTTGTAGATTTTCTGATGATGCCCATTCTAACTGGTGTGAGGTGATACCTCATTGTAGTTTTGATTTGCGTTTCTCTAGTGATTAATGATGTTGAGCATTCTTTCATGTGTTTGTTGGCAATCTGTATGTCTTCTTTGGAGAAATGCCTATTTAGGTCTTCTGCCCATTTTTGGATTGGGTTGTTTCTTTTTTTAATATTGAGCTGAATGAGCTGTTTATATATTTTGGATATTAATCTTTTGTCCATTGACTCATTTGCAAATATTTTCTCCCATTCTGAGGGTTGTCTTTTCCTCTGGTTTATGGTTACCTTTGCAGTGCAAAAGCTTTGAAGTTTCATTAGGTCCCATTTGTTTATTTTTGTTTTTATTTCCATTACTGTAGGAGGTGGATCAAAAAGGATCTTCCTGTGATTTATGTCAAAGAGTGTTCTTCCTATGTTTTCCTCTTAAGGGTTTTATAGTGTCCGGTCTTACATTTAGGTCTCAAATCCATTATGAGTTTATTTTTGTGTATGGTGTTAGGGAGTGTTCTAATTTCATTCTTTTACATGTAGCTGTCCAGTTTTCCCAACATCACTTATTGAAGAGTCTGTCTTTTCTCCATTGCATATCCTTGCCTCCTTTGTCATAGATTAGTTGACCATAGGTGTATGGGTTTATCTCTGGGCTTTCTATCCTGTTCCATTGATCTATGTTTCTGTTTTTGTGCCAGTACCATATTGTCTTGATTACTGTAGCTTTGTAGTATAGTCTGAGGTCAGGGAGTCTGATTGCTCCAGCTCTGTTTTTTTCCCTCAAGACTGCTTTGGCTATTTGGGGTCCTTTGTGTCTCCATACAGATTTTAAGATTTTTTGTTCTAGTTCCGTAAAACATGCCATTGGTAATTTGATAGGGATTGCACTGAATCTGTAGGTTGCTTTGGGTAGTATAGTCATTTTCACAATATTGATTCTTCCAATCCAAGAACATGGTATATCTCTCCATCTGTTGGTATCATCTTTAATTTCTTTCATCAGTGTCTTATAGTTTTCTGCATACAGGTATTTTGTCTCCCTAGGTAGGTTTATTCCTTGGTATTTTATTCTTTTTGTTGCAATGTTAAATGGGAGTGTTTCCTTAATTTCTCTTTCTGATCTTTCATTGTTAGTGTATAGGAATGCAAGAGATTTCTGTGCATTAATTTTGTATCCTGCAACTTTACCAAATTCATTGATTAGCTCTAGTAGTTTTCTGGTGGCATCTTTAGGATTTTCTATGTATAGTATCATGTCATCTGCAAACAGTGACAGTTTTACTTCTTCTTTTCCAATTTGTATTCCCCTTACTTCTTTTTCTTCTCTGATTGCCATGGCTAGGACTTCCAAAACTATGTTGAATAATTGTGGTGAGAGTGGACATCCTTGTCTCGTTCCTGATCTTAGAGGAAATGCCTTCAGTTTTTCACCCTTGTGAATGATGTTTGCTGTGGGTTTGTCGTATATGGCCTTTATTATGTTGAGGTAGGTTCCCTCTATGCCCACTTTCTGGAGGGTTTTTATCATAAACGGGTGGTGAACTTTGTCAAAAGCTTTTTCTGCATCTATTGAGATGATCATATGGTTTTTCTTTTTCAGTTTGTTAATATGGTGTATCACATTGATTGATTTGCGTATATTGAAGAATCCTTGCATCCCTGGGGTAAGTCCCACTTGATCATGGTGTATGATCTTTTTAATGTGTTGTTGGATTCTGTTTGCTAGTATTTTGTTGAGGATTTTTGCATCTATATTCATCAGTGATACTGGTCTGTAATTTTCTTTTTTTGTAGTATCTTTGTCTGGTTTTGGTATCAGGGTGATGGTGGCCTCATAGAATGAGTTTGGGAGTGTTCCCTCCTCCACAATTTTTTGGAAGAGTTTGAGAAGGATGGGTGTTAGCTCTTCTCTAAATGATAGAATTCACCTGTGAAGCCATCTGGTCCTGGACTTTTGTTTGTTGGAAGATATTTAATCACAGTTTCAATTTCATTACTTGAGATTGGTCTGTTCATATTTTCTGTTTCTTCCAGGTTCAGTCTTGGAAGGTTATGCATTTCTAAGAAGTTGTCCATTTCTTCCAAGTTGTCCATTTTATTGGCATAGAGTTGCTTGTAGTAGTCTCTTAGGATGCTTTGTATTTCTGTGGTGTCTGTTGTAACTTCTCCTTTTTCATTTCTAATTTTATTGTTTTGATTCCTCTCCCTCTTTTTCTTGATGAGTCTGGCTAATGGTTTATCAATTTTGTTTATCTTTTCAACCAGCTTTTAGTTTTATTGATGTTTGCTATTGTTTTCTTTGTTTCTATATCATTTATTTTTCCTCTGATCTTTATGATTTCTTTCCTTCTGCTAACTTTGGGTTTTGTTCTTCTTTCTCTGGTTCCTTTAAGTGTAAGGTTATATTGTTTATTTGAGATTTTTCTTGTTTCTTGAGGTAGGCTTGTATAACTATAAATTTCCCTCTTCGAACTGCTTTTGCTGCATCCCATAGGTTTTGGGTCGTCATGTTTTCATTGTCATTTGTCTCTAGGTATTTTTTGATTTCCTCTTTGATTTCTTCAGTGATCTCTTGGTTATTTAGTAACATATTGTTTAGCCTCCATGTGTTTTTGTTTTTTTCCATGTAATTCATTTCTAATCTCATAGCTTTGTGGTCAGAAAAGATGCTTGATATGATTTCAATTTTCTTACATTTACTGAGGCTTGATTTGTGACCCAAGATGTGATCTATCCTGGAGAATGTTCTGTGTGCACTTGAGAAGAAAGTGTAATCTGCTGTTTTTGGATGGAATGTCCTATAAATATCAATTAAATCTATCTGGTCTGTTGTGTCATTTAAAGCTTCTGTTTCCTTAATTATTTTCATTTTGGATGATCTGTCCATTGGTGTAAGTGAGGTGTTAAAGTCCCCCACTATTACTGTGTTACTGTCGTTTTCCTGTTTTATAGCTGTTAGCAGTTGCCTTATGTATTGAGGTGCTCCTATGTTGGGTGTATATATATCTATAATTGTTATATTTTCCTCTTGGATTGATCCCTTGATCATTATGTAGTGTCCTTCCTTGTCTCTTGTAACATTCTTTACTTTAAAGTCTATTTTATCTGATATGAGTATTGCTACTCCAGCTTTCTTTTGATTTCCATTTGCATGGAATATCTTTTTCCATCCCCTTACTTTCAGTCTGTATGTGTCCCTAGGTCTGAAGTGGGTCTCTTGTAGACAGCATATATATGGGTCTTGTTTTTGTATCCATTTAGCAAACCTGTGTCTTTTGGTTGGAGCATTTAATCTATTCACGTTTAAGTTAATTATCAATATGTATGTTCCTATGACCATTTTCTTAATTGTTTTGGGTTTGTTTTTGTAGGTCCTTTTCTTCTCTTGTGTTTCCCACTTAGAGAAGTTCCTTTAGCATTTGTTGTAGAGCTGGTTTGGTGGTGCTGAATTCTCTTAGCTTTTGCTTGTCTGTAAAGCTTTTGATTTCTCCATCGAATCTGAATGAGATCCTGGCCGGGTAGAGTAATCTTGGTTGTAGGTTCTTCCCTTTCATCACTTTAAGTATATCATGCCACTCCCTTCTGGCTTGTAGAGTTTCTGCTGAGAAATCAGCTGTTAACCTTATGGGAGTTCCCTTGTATGTTATTTGTCATTTTTCCCTTGCTGCTTTCAATAATTTTTCTTTGTCTTTAATTTTTGCCAGTTTGATTACTATGTGTCTCAGCGTGTTTCTCCTTAGGTTTATCCTGTATGGGACTCTCTTCACTTCCTGGACTTGGGTGGCTGTTTCCTTTCCCATGTTAGGGAAGTTTTCGATTATAATCTCTTCGAATATTTTCTCTGGTCCTTTCTCTGTCTCTTCTTCTTCTGGGACCCTGTAATGCTAATATTGTTGCGTTTAATGTTGTCCCAGAGGTCTCTTAGGCTGTCTTCATTTCTTTTCATTCTTTTTTCTTTATTGTGTTCCGCAGCAGTGAATTCCACTGTTCTGTCTTACGGATCACTTATCCGTTCTTCTGCCTCAGTTATTCTGCTATTGATTCCTTCTAGTGTAGTTTTCATTTCAGTTATTGTATTATTCATCTATGCTTGTTTGTTCTTTAATTCTTCTAAGTCTTTGTTAAACATTTCTTGCATCTTCTCTATCTCTGCCTCCATTCTTTTTCGAAGGTCCTGGATCATCTTCACTATCATTATTCTGAATTCTTTTTCTGGAAGGTTTCCTATCTCCACTTCATTTAGTTGTATTTCTGGGGTTTTATGTTGTTCCTTCATCTGGTACATAGCCCTCTGCCTTTTCATCTTGTCTGTCTTTCTGTGAATGTGGTTTTTGTTCCACAGGCTGCAGGATTGTAGTTCTTCTTGCTTCTGCTGTCTGCCCTCTGGTGGATGAGGCTATCTAAGAGGCTTGTGTAAGTTTCCTGATGGGAGGGACTGGTGGTGGGTAGAGCTGACTGTTGCTCTGGTGGGCAGAGCTCAGTAAAACTTTAATGCATTTGACTGCGGATGGGTGGGGCTGGGTACCCGCCCTGTTGGTTGTTTGACCTGAGACAACCCAACACTGGAGCCTACCGGGGCTCTTTGATGGGGCTAATGGCAGACTCTGGGAGGGCTCACGCCAGGGAGTACTTCCCAGAACTTCTGCTGCTAGTGTCCTTGTCTCCACGGTGAGCCACAGCCACCCCGGCCTCTGCAGGGGGCCCTCCAACACTAGCAGGTAGGTCTGGTTCAGTCTCCCCCGGGGTCACTGCTGCTTCCCCTGGGTCCCGATGCACACACTACTTTGTGTTTGCCCTCCTAGAGTGTAGTCTCTGTTTCCCCCAGTCCTGTTGAAGTCCTGCAATCAAATCCCACTAGCCTTCAAAGTGTGATTCTCTAGGCATTCCGCCATCTGTTGCTGGACCCCCACGTTGGGAAGCCTGACGTGGGCCTCAGAACCTTCACTCCAATGGGTGGACTTCTGTGGTATAAGTGTTCTCCAGTCTGTGAGTCACCCACCCAGCAGTTATGGGATTTGATTTTACTGTGGTTGCGCCCCTCCTACCATCTCATTGTGGCTTCTCCTTTGTCTTTGGATGTGGGTTGTCTTTTTTTGTGAGTTCCAGTGTCTTCCTGTCAATGATTGTGCAGCAGCTAGTTGTGATTCTGGTGTTCTCGCAAGAGGGAGTGAGAGCACGTCCTTCTACTCTGCCATCTTGGTTCCGATTCTCAGAACATGGGAATTTTGAATGTCTGTGTGTGTTGAAATGGTTTCTCCACTTCATATTCAGTATTGGCTATGCTATTGTTTTATATTCTCTGAAAGTGCAATGGATTTTAAGCCCTAATACACAGAATCAATATTTTGCTTTTTAATTATAGTTTTAAGTTTAAAAATACAAAAATAATTCTATTATTTAAGAAGTAGCCTTTTCAAACTTCTGTAAATCTTCATGATGTATAATCAAATTGAAAAAGTTTATTTTCTGACAATCACGAAGCCAGATTATGATCTGAAAATTAAGATTTAACAGATGAAATTATAACATGTAATCAATTACTGTAGGATTTAAAATAATACTGTGTTATAATAGAAACGATATGAAAAATGTACACAATATATCAGGGTTGGCAAACGTTTTTTGTAAAGGGTCAGATAGTAAATATTTTAGGCTTTGCAGGCTTTGTGATCTCTGTTGCAACTAGTCAACTCTACTATTACAGCAGTGAAATAGCTATAGACAATGCATGAGAGAGCATGGCTTTGTTCTGATTAAACTTTATCTACAAACATAGGCAGCAGGCCAGATTTGCCCATGTTTCAAAGGTTCTCTGTATTGAAATATTTTATTATATGAAAAAACTCATTATATATTGGTATGTGTAATATCATTTGATTACATGAAAACTATATGACTGAAAGATACATAGAAAAGTGTTAAAATGTGAACACTGGTTATTGCTGGTGAAATTATCTTTTGTGATATTGTACATATATGTATATCAAGGTACAAATATAAAATGATTTAAAAATAAAAAATATCTAGTATTAGGAAACAATTTAAAAACTAAAATTTTTAATATGTGCATTTAGATTCATAAAACAATGTTGAAATAATTTTTTTCTACATAATAGTCACATAAGATATACATAATTTCTTTTATGTAGTTATTATAAGTATCATCATGTCAGTTTTGGTGTTTTGGTTGTTGTTTTAATGATGGCTGTGTTCTTCATGTTACCAGTTGTAACCGAGTCCCCCTAAAAGCGAGTTCCCCTGCTGAGTTTGCGATTAACCTCTCTATCCAAAACTTTATTCCTTTTCTTGTCCCACCCTTGTTCTCCTCAGGATTGAGGAGTATCAAAGAAAACGGGGGATTGAAACCAAGCAAGACGCTGTGGGGCCCTCCTAGGTACAAGTCCCTCTGTGTCCCCTACTTCTTGTTTGACCTTCCCCACATTTCAAAGAGCAGACTCAAACAGTTAATGATTAGAACAATACAGTGTCAGGACTCCTAGTTCCCCCTGAAGGGATACAGATAACAGTCTGAGGCATATCTCTGCGTTGTTCTGTAGAAACTACAACCCCTACCTGGTGGAGCATGGAGGCTACCTGCTGCCCACAAGCAAGTAGACCTAGACTGGTTGGAATCAGAAGGTTGATGATTAAGATTCCAGAAACATTACCATGTTACATCACCATCAACCAACCATGAGTTGATCACTACCCTGTGACCCTCACCCCTAATGTTGCCTTTGTAAAACCTTGCCTGAAAGCCATCGGAGAGTGTGAGTCTTTTGGGCAGTAGCTGCCTGTTCTCTTTGCTTGGTGCCCTACAATAAATGCTGTACTTTCCTTCACCACAACCCCGTGTCAGTAGATTGGCTTTGCTGCATGTCAGGTGAGCTGATCCAAGTTTGGTTCAATAACACGATCACATGGGCATCTGTTCACTTTGGGTTTTCTTAATTATTTTGGGTTCTAGGTTCTGACTGGTTGTTTTAAAATATAGATTTTATTATTATTTAGGTAGGTAAGGCCAACATGTCAGGAGATGACAACCATTAAAATGATAGTTTGTTAAACTCACAGATCCAAAGAGAAGGCGGTATGCCATGCCATTGAGAACTACACAGCGAAGCAACAGGATCTGCTAAGAGGTACATGTGTGTAGGGGGGAAGCATTTGACAAGAGCCTTTATTGTGGTTTCCAAAGGAAAGAACAGGTGAAGCAGGGAAGCAGGTTTAGGTTGGATGGTTTGAATAATTTCACTAGGCTCTGAGGCATAAGGGCTGTCCCTAGTGGTCTGCTACCTGGCCCTGGGGTAATTGGGAAGGTGGATAGTGGCTGAATGTGAGAAACTGATTAAGGAAGTGGTTGGGGTATGGGCTCTGGCTTGATTTGCATCTTAAAGGCATGCTCCAGGAAAGTAGTTTGCTATCTCCAGGAATTAGATATCTCGGGGAAGGGGAAGCCCTCCAGAGTCAGCAAGACCCCAAGATATGAAAGCATCAGAAAATAAAAGGCGTCATTAATATAGTGGTATACTAGGTGTTTGGACAAACACATTGGTTACAAATGATTTAATAATGTAGAACCATTTGGAGAGAAAATGGTCAGCATTTTACTTTGCATTTAAATAATCTATATGAAATGTACTGAGAACTACGTTATTGGTTTTCTGTTTTGAATGGTCTATTCTCCTTATCTGAATAGTATCTCAGCTGATGGTATATTCAGGCTCTGGGACATGGTAGCATGTGTCATAAATGTAGTGAATGTACCAGGAGTATTTAGGTTGCCAGTTCTGCCATGTACAGTGTAAAATTTCTTATCACAATGCCTCAATTTTGAAATGTGTAAATTGAGAGTGAATATAGCTTTCCTGGTTGCCTAATGGGGTTATTTGTGAGAGTCAAATCAAATAAGCACTTGGAAGACCCTAATGCATTACAAAAAAAAACAGCACCACAATTATTGGCTTTGACCCTTTCATCACTTTTTGTGTGCATGCCTACTGGATATCCCCATAAGCATATCTGACTAGTGCCTGAAAGTTAACAAGTCCAAATTTTTTCTCCTCAAAAAAAGGGAATTTACTTCTCTTTAAGGCATCATCAGTTCTTCCAAACAGGCCAGACACTTGGGCGAAATCTTTATATTTTCACCTCTCTGACCTCCACATGCCAATCAGTTGTCTAGTCATTTGACTATATATTACTGGTATCTTTGGATCTTATACTTTCCTCTCCATCTCCACCACCTCTATCCAAGGTCACATCATTACACTTCTCCCTTAGCCGGTGATAGCCATCTCCTTACTTAGTCACTTACCTCTAATTTCTTACCCGCTATTTCTAACCTAAATTATTCTCAACCAGGGGGACTTTCCTGACCTACTGGATCAAAATGTGCTATCTCCTTGTCTCTGGGCCCTATATGCTTAGCTTTCATTTTCCCTATTAAAAAAAAAATTTTTTTTCCCCATACAGTATGATATTAAAAGAAATTCTTGGGAAAACTCAGGAAAAACCCTGACTACATGTATTAAATTGTGGCCATCATTCTGTGTAGAGTAAGGCAGCCACAAAGAGGGATGATGAATAATGTATGCAAATATTTTCCTTGAATGCATGCTTCTTTAATTTATTTAGGGAGAAGTTATTCCCTTTGTCCAAAGCCTGATGGGATTTCTCTGGGCAAGGACTGGGAATTTCCCTGGGCAATTTCTTCTGAGATTAGAGTTAGGGGAGTCTGTGCTCTAATTTCATTTTTAGTTACTCTTAGCCCAGGCAAGCTTCTATAACTAGGAAAGTACCCTCTTGTCCCTTGCTGGGAAGGAAGATAAATCAAGCTCTTTGTCTCTTCTATAAGTGCCCAGGGACCATCATCATCATCATGTTCCCAGTCTCCCTTATCAAAGATATTTGATCCACAGTCACAGAAATGAGCAAGGCCACACTGAGACTCTGGACCCTTCTGAAAAGTGATGTTATCGCCTTCAGGCTGAGGGATGAAAGCAGTGTGAATAATAGGGTAGTTCTGAGGAGTAAATGGGATGTGAAACCCTTTGACTAGAGTTAACCTAAAACAATAAAACAGCCAGTTATTTTACCAGCAAAAGTGGCTTATTCGGGAACAGCAAAGAATTGAAATTCAGGACATGCAACTATGGATGAACCACATGCAAGTCCTGTAAAGGAAAGGAGAAATAAATTCCTATAAAAGAAAATGCTCTTCTATAGAGGAGAAGGGGAAGTTGGGAAGGACTAATAGAAACAAAAAGTTCATTGGAGGAAACTAGGAGCTCAAAGTGGCTTTTCATTGGCTGAGTTGTGACAGTCTCTCATTGGATGAGCTGTTTCCAAGCAGGGAGAAAATCTTTCTTCCTCCTTCTGGTGGTAGTAGTGTCACTTTCTGCCAGAGTTGCAAAGTCTGTCTCTTCCTGTTGGGGTCTGTGTTGGCATAGAGTGGTACATTGGTGAGAGCTCCAAATATATTTACTTTTATATATTTATATATAAATATAATACACACACTTATGTAATGATTAGAAGCTCAAGCTCTGAAGACCTATTTCTTGGATTCAATTTCTGTCATAGGCTGTTAATCCTTGGCAAGTTCTTTAACCTCTGGATGACTCAGTTTTTTCATCTGTAAAGTGGGGAATAGTGAGGATTCAATGAGTTCATAGACATAAAATATTTGAACAGTGCAGTTGAATTATAGGCAGTCATTAAATCTTTAATATTAAGCATGAGAAGGAGGAAGAGGAAAGCAAGAAGAGAAGGAGAAATTATCTTCTTTATGGCGATACTGAAAAGCAGAGATCATGTCTTCTACACATTTATATCCTTGCAAGATTTAGCTGACAGTGGATACTCAGTGTTGTTTAAGGACATGGGTGAATAAGTAACTGAATACAGAGAACTACCAAATTATAGTCAGCCGTAGCAGACTGATGCTTTGCTTATATTACAGTGGATTCATTAGTTACTTTCGGTGTCGTGAAAACTTGACAGATGTGAAAATGTGACCTCCCAGACTTTGGGGTACATAAAGAATTTGGCAATTGTGATGGAGGATCTGGAGTGAGAAGCACCATTCTTGTCATAATGATATATTTCCTCTAGTTTCCTGCACACTGTGCATATGTCTGACTTAAATAAATTCAGTATCAAATTCCATAGTCTGATAAGACCCAGCCCTCTCTCCTGCTCCCTGGATCTTGAGGAATGTGCATCAAGATTGTGGAGCAGATGCCAGGTTTGAATCTGGAGTGACCATAGGGAACATTTTCATGGTCTCTTAACACAGAGGAAGTTAATCTGATAAACTATTTATTGTTAGGTATTAGAGAATGCTGTGTTATCCCTTGGAAAAGCACTTGCAGTTAGAGGATCAGTGAGTGCTAGGGGTTTCCTAGTATTTCATTTATCCATTTATTCACCAAAATATGTGCCAGTGTTGAACATTCAAAGGTTAATAAAAATGGTCTTTGGCTTCAAGGAACCTACAGAAACAAATGATTGTTACATTTTAGACATGAATACAGTAAATATTTTGGTTGAGTTTTTTCTTTGCAACCCTCAAATGGCACCTTGTAACTACTGGCCACACATACTGGAACACTATCCTAGAATCTAAGACAGCTCTGGAAGGTAGAATGTAAAGAAATAATGATCTACCCAGGGATTCATCCCACCACGTCACAAACAAAGCTCACTAAATCTATTTATTTGTATTGTCTTAGCTAGAGCTATTCATATTGATTTTGCTCGGCTCTTATCTAGATCTACAAGCTACCAATTTCATATGCTTATGATTACTTGGAGTCAGAAGGAAGCAGACCAGCTCATGTGTGGCCTAAAATAATATCTGAAAACAGTATTTTTAAAATGAAATAACAGTTATATAAAATGCTATTAGTTTGCTCATTACAAAATTAATATATTCTCATTGTAGAAAAGGTAGATAACAGTAAAAGATAAAGAAAACAGTAGACTGTCATCATCCATAAAACAAATTGCTAATATTTTGACCGATTTCATTCTAGTATTTTGTGTAATTATGAGCATGACTTCATATATGAATATTAATGTATGAATACATAGCTATTTTATTATTATATATTCTGCTTTTGACTTAATATTTGTGTTGCTATGAAACTATCACTGGTTTTTCTACAAGACTTTTAAACTTTTTTTTAAATATTTGCCAAATATTTCATCAAAACCTTACCATAGGGACTTCCCTGGCGGTCCAGTGGTTGGGACCCCACGCTTCCACTGAAGGGGGCATGGATTCAATCCCTGGTCGGGCAACTAAGATCCAACATGCTGTGCAGCATGGCCAAAACAAAAACAAACAAACAATAAAGAGAGTACATGGATGGCTTCATCTCCATTTATTTTGCTGGCTATATCCTTTTCTTGCATTCACAATTGATTATAAAACTGCAATTTTATTTTTCTATTTTGTCATAGGTATTTAATGGGAAGTTAGGAGAGACTATAATGCGGGATGCTAGCTAAATGTCATATTAAATCTAAATTCTGACCTTTTTAAAGTAAAGTAGTTATTCTTAAAATAATCTTGGTGAATACATTTTTTTCAACATATGTAATTTTAAGATAAACTTTGCCTAGTGTCATTTAC
This sequence comes from Balaenoptera borealis, assembly GCF_965194805.1. Lineage (NCBI taxonomy): Eukaryota > Metazoa > Chordata > Mammalia > Artiodactyla > Balaenopteridae > Balaenoptera > Balaenoptera borealis. The sequence goes on along the minus strand of NC_138867.1, from coordinate 35,274,774 downwards.
TTGACTAATTGATATAAGCACGTCTTTGTAATTCAGGAACTGGTAGAGCTGGCTGAGGGATTGCTCTCTGAGTGCTGGGATTGGGACAATAAAGGAAGAATATTAAAATAACTTCTTAAAGACACAGTTACTTTGAATTGCTTACAATTTATAATTATATAGAATTAGTAATTTGTTCTCTGTACAGATAATGTTGGGATTAGTGGCTCTATTAAGCAAATGGAGGATTACCAAATTGCTCCAGAGGAAAAAAGAAAAGGACAATCTATTTCTCCCTTGAAATATATATTCCCCAAAGTAAGTATTTTCAGATTAAGTCTCCTATGCCTTTCATCACAGTTGCCACCAGATAATGATCTTGGTCGAGTTTGCCTTCTTAGGGGAACAAGGAGACTTGTATAACATAAACACACATATACTAACCAAACAAGGTTTAGATGTAGAAGTGAATTCCATATGTGAATGTGGAACCATGACTAAAACTGTAACTGTACTGAAGACACAACCCACTACAAAAACAGCACGCTCATCTGCTTGAACTCAGGCATTAATGTCTTTTGTCCTTTGACTTGAAAGAGATATACAGATATCTTCCAGGAATATTAAGATGATAAAATATTGCGCTTGAGTAGAAAATTTCCTTTTTTTATAGAATATAGTTATTGAAATAAACATTCTTTATTATGCAGCTTCTAATTTATTAGAAAAATAATGAATTACACTATGGAAATGATTTTTCTAACATTTCTTTAAGAGCTTGATGCAAACTAGAATTAATTATATAGTTGACAAACAGCAGGAAGTCAAAGACCTTGAAGGTTGTGATAAAAAAACAAACCAAAGCAATCCAAACAAAACAAAACAAAATCTCTGTAAATCATCTCCATGACCAATGCTTGAGGTTATTCCCCATTTATGAGGTGAAAAATCATGGCAGCTCATACTGACTTTTGCTTTATGTGCACACATAAAAATTGTTGGATTGCCAAGGTGCGTCAGTTCTTGAGGACTGACACAAGGCTATGAGGAGAAAGTGAGCTTTATTCTCAGAATGAGGGAATGAATAGATCTCCGGGGTTAACCCGAAAGCATGCCTAGAAGAACTCAGTGCTAACTAAGCTGAGAGAGACATTGCATGAAATCGGAAGGAAAAGCAGGAAAAACCATCTTGGTAGCAAGAGACTATAAGGGAGTGGATGCAGTGATGGTGAGGTGAAAATGAAAAGTAACCACGTACAAAGCCGAAGGATGAGGAGCACATGGGTAATTTTAGAAAGAAGATCAGATGGCAGGCAAGGGTTGAGTCTTCACTGGCAGCATTGTTAGACTTGGATGTAGGGTATCCTGTGGTGATAAATCTTTTGTTCTATGTGTGGTAACTATTTTGAGTCTGAGTTTTCACTTTCCTGCCATGATCAGACATGGTAGAATATCAGTTTCTCTCTACAGATAGAATCTTTAATGTCTTGGGTGAAGACTTTAATATCAGGGTCACTTTAGAGTCCCAGACTCTGCTAGCAAATGAATAGCCTCAGGTCTAGGATGCTAGAGAGGACGTTGATTGGTTACAAAGGCTGTCTTCATACACACGTGTGCATGTGCTAACACACGTGTGCATATCACAGTTTAGGGTATGTGCAGATGAATGGTGATTGAGGAGATGAGTTAGAAAGAAGTGGACAGATATGGAGTTTGGGTGTCAATAATAGGCAAGAGATGGGTGAACAAAAGCCGAAAGAGAGGGTGAGATAATGTCAGATTAAGGTTCTACCAGGAAGGAGAAATTAAGATAGGACATAATCATAAATCAGAGCATTTAAAGATATGCGTGTTTATCTAGAATACAGAAGTGAGTAGTTAAAAAAATGAGAGAAAAAAAAATCCTATATTGTCAAAGCTGATTAATATTTTGAACGTTGAGGAGTTCTGACAAAGCATTTATAATTCTGAGTCTACAGCCTGATGTGAACAGTGTATCTAATAAAATATTTAATTGGGTCACACATTGCTGAAGATAAATCTGTTATTTAACATAATTTGTATGTTTAGATTAATTGTGACTCATTAAGGTTTGAGAGAGAAGTATCACTTGCACTCAGGGCTTACTCATGCTCTGGGAACACTACCAAGCAAGCAGGAAAAAGAGTCATTTTAGGAAGTCTTTAAGAGTTCATAAATAGTAAGAGCTGCTTCACTTTTGGAAACCAGGACAGAAATACAGGATGCCCATGTGCAGCAGGATTTTAATTCGACATCGTTAATATTTTTCACATCTAACACTTTTTCCCCCTATCATGAGTAGGCCTTTGCTATATCTCCAAGATGTTTTTCTTTTATGGTTCCCTCCACTCTAATGTAGAATGAACTTTCTAAAAATATTTCCTGCTTGACATCTTTCAGTTGCTCCTCAAAGCCTTCCTCTGAACTAACGCGGCTTACAAGGATGCTCACAATATAGCTCTTCACTACATAATCCAGTCATCGTGAACTGAGCAAAGTCTCACCCGTGCTAGGCTTTCTTTACACACTTTGAGCATCTTCTTCATTCATCTGGAGTACTTTCCTCATATGTAACTTTTTTTTTTCTATCTCAAGTTTTTCAAATTTGGTTCCTATATTACCTTTCAATGAAGGCTTCCTTGACCTCTCACTTTGCCCTCAGCTTAAGTGAATCATGGCACTCACTTCACTGTGTTGTCATTGTCTTTTTTAATCTGGTTCCCTGACTTGAATAAAGGTTCCTTAAGGCTAAGAACTCTGTTTTATTCATCTTTGTATTTCAATTACTTGGCACAGTAACTGGCACTACAGGCCACCCAATAAAAGTTTATTGAATAAACAAATAGTTGGTGACCTGTCAAGAACCATATTTTGACCAACAAGCAGTGCCTTCTGGAACCTACATGTGTTTTGAGTTAGCATAGTCCTTAACAACCATCCTCCCTATCCCTTCATTTGAATTAAACCTCAACTGAGGTGGAGAGAGGGGGAGGGTTAGTATTTGAAGATCACACTATCTGCTTCTGCCTTTAAAAAGTCCTCATCCAAATAGCTTCTGTAAGCTATTTTTAAAAGACATTTGTGTGTTCTTTTCCTTACAGTGTTAATAGGTTGTAATGAGTCATCCCAGTTCTTTTCCGCCAGTCACACTTGTGACCAGTAGTAATTTACCTCCATGACATGGAAGTACCTGGGTGAAGACTGCATCTACAAGATGCCAGGTCAGATTAGGTGTTGATCCTAGGACTTTTGAATTGAAATTTTTAAAGGAGCTATTGAAACTCTATAAATCTCATACCTATACTTATGGTTTTATTTACTTAGTTTTGTTAATTTATATTCTTTAGTTTAGACCAATAGATATTAAATAAAAACCACAGAACTATGAAGAAAAGTCACAGTGATAGAAAAATCTGTTATAAGAAATCTTAATTATTCTCTCTAATTTCACATTTTGAGGATGCTGAAATTGGGGACCAATCTGTCCCATTATTGTGATCCTTTTGCTATCTCTTTTCTGGATCTGTTTGCTATGTCATTTTTTTGAAATCCATTTTACATAATACCTGTGGATTATTACAGTACATTTTTCAGTATACGTTGACAGCAGATGGAAAAAAATGACAAAATAGTATACTTATTTTTATCAGATTGATCATTTATGTGATCATTCAAATGACTCATTGAAAAGGGGAGTATTTCTTGGAAGAAAAAATGGATCATAAGTATAGCCAACTAATGCTTATCTTTTTTATTTAGTCCATTTAAGGGGAAACACTATCTTCTTATAGTCCAGCAGTCTGTATTAGTAAGTCAAAGGGTTTAGTCATGAAGTGATGAGACTCAGCTCTGTTACATCCTATTAAAATAGTTAGTCACCATTTCCTGAGTCAAATGCACACTCTATTTGGCCTTCCACAGATCACCTACAAGTGATGGTGGAAAGGAATTGGAACTTTTAATCATTTTATTATTGTTGTTTTTACAGGGACATCCAGTGACCGAGTTTTTATTTTATAGCAGATCATAAAAAGGATAAGCAAAAGACAAAGTTGTTATTCTACGAAGATAATTTTCTGAGAGAATTTTAACTTCTGAGGTCCCTTAAGTCTTACTCTGAGGCCAAGTTATGAGGGTAGGACTTGGGAAAGACAAGTGTCCATTTTGATGATTTTACAGTAACCTGTAGAAAGGAAGTCTGGAAATAAGATTTGATGATTAAAGTTAGAATTTATTATTAAATATGTGTTAGATGGAACTAGTAATTATATTGCAAAATACTAGGATGACCACAGCACTACAATTTTGAATTTCAAACTGAGTTCAGTTGTCCATTAATTGTACTCAAGGTACCAAAAATAACCAGCACATTGTCTGGCCCTTTTTGCATCCAATAAATATTAATTCTATTCTTTTTTGTCTGAAGTTGTATGTTTCATCTTTACCCACAAACTCCCCACCTCAGATCTGTTTTTCCTCTGTTCTAACACAGTAAAAGAAGAACTGATATAAAATTTCCATTTTCCCTAAAGATCTGTGTTTATAGCTTGTGTCAAGTGATTTTTTTTCCTGGCCCAAGGTATGTCTTTGAAAGTCAAATCTGAATATGTGGATTTCAGCCTGAGTTGTGCAAATATCTTTTTTTAATCAGCCGCATTAGACTCCTAGAAGTCAAACCTAAAATGGGAACAAAAATTTTTTTCTAAATTTCTTTTGTCTTATGTACTTGGAATATTAAGTGAATTGATACTTACCAATTTTACTTTCTAACAAATAATAAACATATATTAGAGTTAGGAGATGGGATATTTTAATAAAGATTTTAGATATGCAAAGAATTTATGTATTATTAATTTAAGGGATTAAAAAATTTATTTAAGAACACTCAAAACACTACAAATCTATTGACCATGAGTTAATCAATTTTAATTATTCTGACAATGCTTTGGCATCTTACCAGTCTTCTTGGTATTGCCAAGGATGTTATTTGCCATTGTATTATAAATAGGGGAAAACACTGATTACAGTAGATTTCCAGCTGAAAGAATTCCAAATAAACTTTGATTGTACTTGTACACACACACACACAAAATACATACACATATACATACATATATTTATGTAAGCAGACTAGAAAAAAAGCAAATGAAGTTTCTATCTGGTCTCATCACCTCTAAAGACATCTTATTAGTAGGTACTAAGTAATTTACCTCATAATAAATCTATCAACCAATAAGTCTAATTACCTTGAACAAGTACAGGCATGCCTCAGAAATACTGCGGGTTCATTTCCAGGCCACTGCAATAAGTGAATGTTGCAGTAAAGCGAGTCACATGAATTTTTTTTGCTTTCCGGTGCATATAAAAGTTATGTTCACACCATACTGTAGTCTATTAAGTGTGCAGTAGCATTATGTCTTAAAAAACAATGTAGATACATTAACTAAAAAATACTTTATTGCTAAAAAAGTGCTAACCATCTTCTGAGCCTTCAGTGAGTTGTAATCTTTTCGCCACTGCAGGGTCTTACCTCAGTGTTGATGGCAGCTGACTGATCAGGGTGGTAGTTACTGAAGATTGAGGTGACTGACAACGTGAAGTTTGCCACATTGATTGACTTTCCATGAACAGTTTCTCTGTAGCATGCTGTGCTGTTTGATAGCATTTTACCCACAGTAGAACATCTTTTAAAATTTGAGTCAGTCCTCTCAAACCCTGTCACTGCTTTATCAACTACCTTTATATAATATTATAAATCCTTTGTTGTCATTTCAGCTACCTTCGTGGTATCTTCGCTAGGAGTAGATTCCATCTCAAGAAAGTACTTTCTTTGCTCATCCATAAGAAGTAACTCCTCATCCGTTAAAGTTTTATCATCCATTAAAGTTTTAATTGCAGCAATTAAGTTCCATCTTCAGGCTTCACTTCTATTTCTCTTGCTATTTGTACATCTGCAGTTACTTTTTCCACTGAGGTCTTGAACCCCTCAGAGTCATCCATGAGGGTTGGAATCAACTTCTAAACTCCTGTTAATGTTGTTATTTTGACCTCTTCCCATGAGTCACAAATATTCTTAATGGCACATAGAATGGTGGATCGATTAGTTCTCAGCTCACTTTGCCCAGATCCATCAGAGGAAACACTATCTATGACAGCTATGACCTTACAAAATGTATTTCTTAAATAATAAGACTTGAAAGTTGAAATTATTCCTTAATCCAGGGGCTGCAGAATGGATGTTGTGTTGGGAGGCATGAAGACAACATTATTTTGTTGTCCATCTCCATCAGAGCTCTTGGGTGACCAGGTGCATTGTCAATGAGCAGTAATATTTTGAAAGGAATCTTTTTCTGAGCAGTACGTCTCAACAGTGGGCTTAAAATATTCAGTAAACCCTGTTGTCAACAGATATGCTGTCATTCGGTCTTTGTTGTTCCATTAATAGAGCACAGGCAGGATAGATTTAGCATAATTCTCAAGGCCGTAGGGTTTTTTTTTTTAATTATTTTTGGCTGCGTTGGGTCTTTGTTGCTGAGCGTGGGCTTTCTCTAGTTGCAGTGAGTGGGGGCTACTCTTCGTTGCGGTGCGCAGGCTTCTCACTGTGGTGACGTCTCCTGTCGCAGATCACGGGCTCTAGATATGCGGGCTTCAGTAGTTGTGGCTCGTGGGCTTAGTTGCTCCGCATCATGTGGGATCTTCCCGGACCAGGGCTCGAACCCGTGTGCCCTACATTGGCAGGTGGATTCTTAACTACTGCACCACCAGGGAAGCCCCGTAGGGTTTTTGGAATGGTGAGCATTGGCTTAAACTTCAAGTCACCAGCTGCATTAGCCCCTAACAACAGAGTTAGCCCGTCCTTTGAAGCTTTGAAGCCAGGCATTGATTTCTCCTCCCTAGCCATGAAAGTCCTGGATGGTATCTTCTTCCAATATAAGGCTGTTTCATCTACACTGAATATCTGTTGTTTAGTGTAGCCACCTTCATTCATTATCTTAGCTGGACCTTCTGGATAACTTTCTGCAGCTTCTGCATCAGCGCTTGCTGCTTCACCTTGCACTTCTATGTTATGGAGATGGCTTCTTTCCTTCAACCTCATGAAACAACCTCTGCTAGCTTCAGACTTTTCTTCTGCAGCTTCCTCACCTCTCTCAGCCTTCACAGAATTGCAGAGAGTTAGGGCCTTGCTCTGAATTAGGCATTGACTTAAGGGAATGTTGTGGCTGGTTTGATCTTCTGTACAGGCCACTAAAACTTTCTCCACATCAGCAATAATGCTGTTTTGCTTTCTTATCATTTGTGTGTCCCTGGAGTGCACTTTTAATTTCCTTCAAGAACTTTTCCTTTGCATTCACAACTTGGCTAACTGGTGCAACAGGCCTAGCTTTTGGCCTGTTTCAGCTTTTGACATGCCTTCCTCACTAAGCTTAATCGTTTCTAGCTTTTGATTTAAATTGAGAGACATGCAATTCTTAACCACTGGACCACCAGGGAAGTCCCAAAATCAAGATTTCTTAAGCCATTTAATCCCTAAAATATTAATGTCTTTATTTTCTAACCATCTGGTGATGTTTACTCCTAGTTTTTGCTTTAGTAGCTTTTTATAATAACATTCTTGTGCATGAGATTTCATTTGACAAAAAGAAAAGGTATTTGCTTCATATTTTTAAAGAGCCTACTCTAGCATCTTTTCCTCAAAAGATGAATGCATAAGTAGTTTGGTGGACAACATGGAAAATCACATGAATTTTTTTTCCTGTGAAAAAGCAGCAGCTGTTTGCTTATCCCGTGAGAGCTATGATCTCTTCAGTATTCTAAGCAGAGAAAAATCCTATCTTCCCCCTCATGTGGTCATAAAATGCATGTTACCAGTAGCAGCAATCTTCTTGTTAATCTTTTTGTTCATGCATGAACAGATTTATCTATAAAAGATTGCTTTAGCTTTCAATGTTTTGTATCAGTTCAGTTTTCTCTAAAATTGAAAATAAAGTGTTGTCTTTTTTTCCCCCAGCAATATGAGGGTGGAAATAAGCATTTTAATCAAATTTTCAGGATGTTGTTTTCCCTCTATATGACTGGCCAAGCCAACTGAACTGACTAAGCATGCCTGGTTGTATTTCCTAAAGCAGAGCCAATTTTGCTATTTTGAAAATTAAGTCAGGGTTCTTAGAATTATTTTAAGTTAAAGCAACAGGACCTGCACCTATTCTCCAAAGTATTAATTTTGATGCTTTGAAAGACTGCAGTCTTCTTGTGCCATTAAAACCTTCACAAAATGTGAAAATATTTATGAATCACAAGTACTCATTGAGAGGTAGCGTGTCTGTTTATTGAGAGATTGTTGGAAAAAAACAAAATCTTGGATAAATAGTTGATAAATCTTACTTTAGTAATGACTTTATATCCTTTTAATATTGAAGTAATAGAATATACTACTCAATTGGATGCTTCTTGAGTAGTATTAGGAAGAATTACTAATACTACTAGTATTAGGAAGAATTACTTGCCCTACCTTAGCATTGTTGCTTATAGTAATGGTGTGGTTCTCTAGACCTCTGTCCTTCATTAACTCCTCTTCTGTGCAGTCATTTCCAGTACTGGGTCTTCTTCTCTACTCACTGCCTCGCTGTCCTGCCTGTGCTGTTGGTTTGCTCTACTTGACTGAGCCTTGCATTGGTCTCTGCTCTTAAGTTCTAGTCTCCCTTGTTCTCTAACCTTTGTCTAGAACAAGAGCCACACCCTGAAGGCCAGCCACTCAACCAGGCACTCTACTACTCTGCCTTGGTCTTGTTAGTTTTCCTTCTCAAAAATATCCATCCTAGTAGCTGGGATCCTGAACTCCAGGGACAGTCTTTCTATAATATTTGTCTGACCCTCAAGGCCTGAATCCTCTCTCATGGTACCTTGTCCATACAGTTAGCAATCTACGTGCCAAAAATTGAATTGTGGCTAGAACTCTGATAAGCAAGGAGATGCCCCTCCCCAATTCCCCTCTAAGAAAGGACCTCCAGTTGCCATCTCCTTCAAGGTCAGCCTCAGCTGTGCAGAGCTGCTTCATCCAAGACCATTTCCTTCCTGGATCAGCCTGTATGCAGTGAGGTAGGGGATTAACCATCTGACCATTCTGGCCTGATAACAGGATAACCCTGATGAGCAGCATTTGCTCCAGAGCTCCGCATATAGTTGGCTGAAGATTGTAGGGTCTGCATGACAGTTCACCTTCTCCCTCTGCCCAATCTCGCATCCTCTTCCTTCTTCTCAGAGACCTTGATCCCTGGTAAATATCTTGCACCTCAAACATCTCAGCATCTTCCATCATAGTACTTGACCTCCTGTGCCCTTCAAAATATCCATTCTCTTCAGTGTCCCTCTCTTTCCCATCTGTGAGTTGCCTCAGGCTCACTGTTAAGCCTCATTTTAGTCTTAATACCTGACAGCTGCTGACCCTGAGGAGTGTACTACTGAGTGAGGAAGGCAGTGTAAACATACTAGCGCCTGGAAGTGTCAAGCCCAGTGTGTCATTCTCACTGGAAGAATTAAGCCTGTGGAGTAAGAACGCTGTGCCATAAGTTGCTAGTTGATTATAACAGAGGACCTGGATCAGAAAACCCAGAAATGGGCTCCTGCAATATGCTGGGAGACCTCAGGAAACCACGTGGTAGTGGAGGCAACCAGGGCCTTGGGGAGGGACTCACCTTGAGAAAGATGAAGCATAGCCTGGAAGGAGAAACCACCATGACATACGTGTGACAGGACTGCATGTGAAGTAGTAATGGGTATATATTCTGCTCCCAGGATTCCCTCCACATGTACATACCATACCCTTTTGCCTGGAGATGTGATACTAGAAATATCACAGGGGAAGAATCATAGGGGAATACAGGAGAGAAACTTCAATGTCTTGAGTTTTAACCACAGAAGCATTGTTCCAGGTATAAGGAAGGAAAGATTAGAGGAATATTTGATCAAGCAGGGTTGTCCACATATTCTGCCTCTCTGCTTCTCTCCATCCCCCTACATGAAAATCTGAGCTTGGAAGGGGGAGAAAAAGAAACTGAGTGAAGGTAGGTGCCCCTTTCTTCTTGTACCTGAGTTTCCTAGTGGGGGCTAGAGGCCAAATATCAACCTTTAAATGTAGGGGCTTAAGAGTAGAGGAGATAGGTATAGTACCTGAGTCTAGTTCTCGAAGAGACATTGCATTTGCTCTTTGCCACAACGATATAGAGGCTGTAGGCAGAACAAAGTAGAGAAGGCCCAGTGATAGCCTCAGGGCTCCCACAGAAACTGGCAGAGGGAGTTACCTAGCATCTCCTATTGATTTTTTTTTCCTTAGAAGTGTAGCCCTGACAGTTGGAGTCCTGAAAACCACATACGATGTCCTACAATGACTATCTTAAAATCTTAATCCTGATACTGGTATGTTACCTCCCTAACTAGAAATGTGAGTGTCCCATGTTGCTTGGACTATGATGGGCTCTCCCAAGCCCTTCAATCACTGGGACTGGCCCATTCTCCCCAGTCTTGGATGGCAGGCTCAGCGAACGTTGTAAATGAACGTGCCAGCAGATGCCACCTGGAGGAGTGGCTTCACTCTAGAACTGTCGTCCAGTATTTTAGCCACTAGCACATTTGAAATGTGACTAGTTTGAATTGAGATAGACTGCATGTGTAAAATATACACCAGATTTCAAAGACGTACTACCTTTTCTAAAGTGCCTCCTAGAAAATTAAAAATTAACACAACGGTGGCTTATATTATATTCCTATTGGATAGCACTGGGCTAGACGTGCCATTAAGCAAAGTCCATGACAGAGTTATTTAACATCTCAGTAGCAGTAGCATATAATATGCAGAGACTACGAAGTGGACAGATCTCCTGTCAGTGCTTCAGTTTGGTGAAAGACCCAGAGTTTTGGGCTCTAATTTAGAGATAAGTGATGTCAGAGAGGAAATTATAATTTTTGACTGAGTTTAAACTTGAAATGACTGAAAAATCTCTTCAGTTACTGAGTATGCCTGGAAAGTTCTAGGGAAACCCTTTTGTTTTCAGGTACAGTTGGATTTATAAGATAGAAAAGAAAAATAAGGAAGATCACATTTTTTGCTGATCCGAGTTTATGGCTCATGACAAACATACCCTGTAACTAGTAGTTGTATGAACAGTATGAAAAAGCTGGGCCTTTAGACAGAGGAGAGCCAGAGTCTAATGGGTTAAATATGAGAACACACAATGTCACAGGCATAAGGATTCATGAAACAGGTAATATCATATGAAGGAAATGAGGCTAGACTTACCAGGGTCTGGTAAGTGCAAGTACATATCCAGGATTCAGGGCCCAGCAAGCAGAGCGGTCCTAGTCCATTTCATCTGAGGTATCAGTTGACACTGTCATATTTTGAGAGTAGCTGGCCATAGCCAGCTGTCCCACTAACATTTAAAAGACCTATTTGGGGCCTGACGAAAAGCAAATTAAAATTCATTGTAGTATAAACTCTACAGGTCTACGGGGCTCTGAGAAGACCCAGGGGAGGAGTGATTAGTGGAGACTGAGGTTGGTGGTGATGAGAGGGCACCTGATTTACATTGGCAACATTTCAGACCTAAAGAACAACAAAACCACCCCAAGGCTGTTAGGCTACAGAGTCACAAAAGTTGGCTTACTCTCTGCAGCCTTGATTAAATACCTGATCAAATTAAATCAGTGAGAATAAGCCAGGAGTCTTGTTCTGTCTCATTTAAGTCAATCAGTCATGGCTACTGAGACCTGGAGGGCATAATTTGAATGTCATGTGTGCAGGCAGAGTACTATTAGGGTGAATGTGCAGGTGTCCCGTGAGAATAGACATGACCACCTGGTTAGTGACTGGTTTCAGAGAACCTAAATGGGTTTATCAGAAGAATCCACATGTCTTGGCAGAGTAAGGTTAGCAGTGTCTCAAGTCCCAGTCTTATGTCTTAAATAAGATATAAGGGAGCTTTCAAACATTTTAAAGGATGGGGAGGTGGGAACTAAATTAAATTGAGCCGTCAGGTGAAAGCCAGCATTATTTTAGTTTCAGAATATTTCAAATCATGGGATTTACTTACAGGTAGAGTTAAAAATGGTTAAGGTATCAGGATTCCTTAGAATGGTAACTTCACATGGTTTTAGGTTTCTCTGCATTTTATTCCCCATCCAGGCATAGGTCTGCGTTTGGATCAGTAATATTGGCATTAGTTCAGGCCAGAGCCATATACTGAACCCTGGAATAAGCAATGTCTCATTAACACACCTTAAAAACATTCTGCTCTGAAGATTTGAAATGGATGTTTTCCTGGAAATAAATGCATGTGCTTATAGTAAATCCATTAGAGAGATGGATAATTTGACCACAGGTATTACATGCTATAAATATTAATACTCTGTTTTGGTTGATAGATGAAAACAAGGGTAAAATATTGAGATGAGAAAATCTCACGTTAATCACTGGGGAATTTGGTCAAAAATTGATTCTTTGGGACTTGAAGCTGGAAAATCAGAGAAGAGGCAGAAATGATACCTGTGTCAGAATAGAATTAAGCCTAGTTACAGTTAACGACCAAGAGGCAAATATATTTCTGTATTTGAAATTAGTCATGTTCAAAGGATCTTACACCTGGAAAAGTCCATTGTGATGATTTTATCCAACTTTTGTCTTGCAGGCCTAAAGAGCAAGGGCTTAGCTCAACATCCTAATGGTCAAATTAGAACCAGGCTCCCCTGTTCAGCCTGATACTCTTTCTACTGTACTACAGAATTTCCTTGATTTCCTTATTCTTCTTTTCTTCTGAGAGATTAATTCTTTCAAATAGTAAACATAGGTGCTAGAAAGCTTAGAGCATCTCAGAAACTGAAAATGTTAAGCTATTCTTATCTCCATTGTGCTGACAAGATTACGGGCACTGAGATGTTCAGTTACCTGCCCAAGGTCACACAGATAGGAAGGTGTGCACAGCAGGGGTTTCAATGCATTGGTGTCCACCTGGCTCTAGAGAGCAAATGTTCAGCACTATGTAAATGTGCGAAGTGTAATTGAATCCAACAAGAAGAGGGGAGTAAACATGATGAATAGCTTTAAGTGCATAATTTTTTAAATGAAAAATGCTACATTCTAGTATTTCACAGGAGAAATAGCATCATGCAATAAAATAAGAAAATGTAAATAACGGATTCTGTTATGACTTACAGCCCTGGAGTTGTTAGCCTTTTATTAGGAGTATGTTACCACATTGTTTAAAGTCCCTCTCTTTGTTTGAATCTAGTTGGGATCATGAAAGAATCCCCCATCTTTTGGGCAGGAAAGTACTGATGAAGTTTTTTAAAATACAAACTGTACCGAATCTAAGAAGAGCTGTGACTTTTATACTTCAGAACTAAATAGATTTACAGAGTAGCCAAGCAAATCTTTAAAATATGGTTTGAGGTAGAATGAAGAACAGCTTATACAGAAGGAAAAAATATCACAAAGGAATAAATGTACATTATTTTTAGTCTAATGATATAATGTGGTATATAGTAAAGTATACTTCATTTTTGATCTTCTTAAAGTCATAGTAATTTTTAACTTTAATGGTAATTTTCTTCTCCTCCAGATCCTTTTTGGGAACAAGATAGATAGAAACATTTTGTAGGTAAATGGAGAATGTGAGAAATGATTTTCCAAAGATCAAACTTGTATGTGTCATTAGAGACAGGAAATGTGCTCAGAATATCCAAGTAGTGCAGGAAACCTAGGGGGCCGAAGCATCTAGGTCCCTTAATTCTGTATGATGACTTAAAAGTAAAAAGACAGGAGTGTCATGTGGAGCATGGGGACCATTAACAATACTGCAGACAGAATTTTCAGCTATTATTAAATTAGAATGACAAGATGCCTAGTTTTGTGGTTACAGTTACAATGCTAGTGCTGTTTACTTGCTTTATTATTGTTGTTATGTTCAGTTTTTACTTTGCAATTCTAATTTATACATTTCCACAGTATTCTCTTCTAAATTTAGTATCAAGCAAGATTCCAATATAGCTAAAAGGAAAAACCAAAGGAATGTATTGTTACAATTTCATAAATCACTGAAGCATGATCACTGAAGTCAGTACCCTCTTACTGACTCTGAGTGCCTATTTTTTCTTTATACATTATACCACACTGAAGCCTGAGTGGCAATGAATGACTCAGGATTCATGATATGAATGTAAGAACAGCAATAAAGCTTTTGAGGGCCTAAGGTAAATAATGGATGTGTGTGGGGGGCAGATAAATTGTGGTCATCAAAAGAGAGGAAGAAAAAATATTTTGGGCACCATATCAGTGGGGGCACAGTAAAGGAAATAGAAAGGGAGCTTAGTATTTCAAAATGGGAAAACTTTGTATAGAAACTTTCTAACAACGTTCTGGAAGGGCTAGAGGAATACAAGAGAGAATAGGAGGAGAAAAAGGGAAGAAGGGATGATACCCTGCATTAGAAACAGCTAATACCCCTAGGCTGGAGCTCCTGGGGCTGTTCCTGCTGCTGCACTGCTGGAAATGCTGGACCAACAGGAAATGTTGCCAGTGCTGGGGCACCAAGAGTCTACATAAGCCAGCGCTGCTGCTGCTAAGCAACCTCTAACTACTGCCACTGTTATCAGTATCAGAAACTGGAAGCTTCTCTCTTCCTCGCACCTTGTGTTCTCCTACTAGTGCTTCCCATTAGCAGGACCCTCCCATTACCAGGAAGCCAGAAGAAAAAGGATCTGGGAAATGTAGCTTGAGTCTTTCAGCTCCAGTTATAAGGTCAGAGTATGAAAGGATAGGTGAGCAGCTGTACTCCTACTGGAAATAAACTGCAAAATCACCATCAACTTGACTGCAAAATCTTTAGCATGCAAAGGATTCTGAGAAACAATAATAATGGTTTCAGGTCTTACATTTGCATCTTTGATCCATTTTGATTTTATTTTTGTGCATTTTGTGAGAAAATGGTCCTGTCTGATTCTTTTACATGTAACTGTTCAGTTTCCTAACACCATTTATTGAAAAGACTGGCTTTTCCTTATTGTGTATTCTTGCCTCCTTTGTCATTAATTGGCCATATAAGTGTGGGTCTATTTCTGAGCTCTCTATTCTGTTCCACTGATCTATGTGTCTGTTTTTGTGCTAGTACAATACTGTTTTAATTACTTTGGTTTTGTAGTATAACTTGAAATCAGGGAGAGTGATACCTCCACCTTTGTTCTTTCTCAAGATTGCTTTGGCTATTTGGGATCTTTCTGGTTCCATATAAATTTTACAATTATTTCCATTCCTGTGAAAAATGTCATTGATATTTTGATAAGGATTACATTGAATCAGTAGATTGTCTTGGGTAGTATGGACATTTTAACAATTTTAATTCTTCCAATCTATGAATAAGGTATATATCTTTCTATTTATTTGTGTAGTTTTTAATTTCTTCATCAATGTCTTATAGTATTCAAAGTCAGGTCTTTCACCTCCCTGTTAGATTTACTCCTATTTTATTCTTTATGATGCAACTGTAAATGGGGTTGTTATCTTACTTTCTCTTTCTGGTAGTTCCTTATTCATGTATAGAAACACAGCAGATTTCTGTATATTGATTTTGTATCCTTCAACTTCACTGAATTCGTTTATTAGTTCTAATAGTTTTTTGGTAATTTTTTAAGGGTTTTTGATATATAGTATCCTGTTATCTGCAAATAGTAACAGTTTTACTTCTTTTCAACTTAGCTGACTTTTATTTCTTTTTCTTGCCTAATTGCTGTGGCTAGAATTTCCAGTACTATGTTGGGCATCCTTGTCTTACTCCTGATCTTAGAGGAAAAGCTTTTAGCTTTTCACTGTTGAGTATTAGGTTAGCTATGGGTTTGTCATATATGGCCTTTATTATGTTGAATTATGTACCCTCTACACCCACTTTGTTGAGAATTTTTGTTATAAATGGATGTTGAATTTTGTCAGAAGCTTTTTTTGCATTTATTGAGATGATCATATGATTTTTATCCTTTGTTTTGTTAATGTGATATATCATATTGATTGATTTGCAGATATTGAACTATCCTTACATCCCTGCAATAAATCCCAGTTGATCATGGTGTATGGCCCTTTTAATGTATTGTTGAATTCAATTTGTTAATAATCTGTTGAGGATTTTTGCATCTGTGTTGATCAGGGATATTGGCCTGTAATTTTTTTTTTTTTCTTTTTAGGTGTCTTTATCTGGTTTTTGTGTCAAGGTAATGCTAGATTCATAGAATGAATTTGGAAGCGTTTTTTCTTTTTTCATTTTTTGGAATAGTTTGAGAAGGATAAACTCTTTTTTAAATGTTTTGTGGTATTTGCTTGTGAAGCCATCCGGTTCTGGACTTTTGTTTGTTAGGAGGTTTTGAAAATTACTGATTCAAATTAATTGCTAGTGATTTATCTGTTCAGATTTTCTATTTCTTCCTTATTCAATATTAGAAAACTTTACATTTCTGGGAATTTAGCCATTTCTTCTAGGTTGTCCAATTTTTTGGTGTATAATTGTTTGTAGTGATCTCATGATTCTATTTCTGTGCTGTCTGTTGTAACTTCTGTTTCATTTATGATTTTATTTATGTGAGCCTTTTCTTTTTTTCTTGCTGGGTCTGGCTAAAGGTATATCAATTTTCTTTATCTTTTTAAAGAACCAATTCTTAGTTTCATTGATTAAAATAATTTTTTTTTAGTCTGTTTTATTTCTTTCTCTTCTGTTCTTTATCATTTCCTTCCTTCTACTAACTTTGAGCTTTGTTTGCTCTTCTTTTTCTAGTTCCTTTAGGTATAAGGTTAGATTGTTTATTTAAGAATTTTTTGTTTCCTGAGGTAGGCATGGAATGTTGCAGATTTCCTTCTTAGAACTGCTTTTGTTGCATCCCATAGATTTTGGAACATTGTGTTTCCATTTTCATTTCTCTCAAGGTATTTTTTTCTCTGCTTTATTTCTTCATTCACCCTTGTTTGTTTAGTAGTATGTTGTTTCACCTTCATGTGTTTAGTTTAGTTTTTTAAAAAATTTTTCTCGGTTTTTTTCTTGTAGTTGATTTCTAGTTTTATATCATTGTGGTTGGAAAAGATGCTTGATACAATTTCAATCTTCTTAAATTTATTGATCACATGTTAGGCCATGTTGTTATCCCTAACATGTGATCCCTCCTGGAGAATATTCCATGTCTGCTTGTCTTATTCTGTTGTTAAATTGATTTGTTTATCATTATGTAATGACCTTCTTTGTTTCTTGTTATACTCTTTCTTTTAAAGTTTATTTTGTCTTATATAACTATTGCTACCCCAGCTTTCTTTTTGTTTCAATGTGCATGGAATATCTTTTTTCATCTTTTCACACAGTCTCTGTGTGTCTTTAGATCTGAAGTGAGTCTCTTGTATGCAGCGTTACATGGGTCTTTTTTTTTTAATCCATTCAGTGTCTTTTGATTGGAACATTTAGTCCATTCAAATTTAAAGTAATTATTGATAATGATGTACTTACTGCCATTTTGTTAATTGTTTTCTATTTCTATGTGTGGTTAGTTCTTCTCTGTTCCTTTCTTCTCTTGTTCCCTTCCCCTGTGATCTGATGACCTTTTTTTAGTGTAATGTTTGTTTTACTTTCTCTTTACTTTTTGTATATTTTTTAGGTTTTTGGTTTGTAGTTTATCATGAGGTTCTTGTATAACAACCTATTTATATACTAGTCTATTTTAAATTCATGGTCACTTAAGTTCAAGCACATTCTAAATACTGCACTTTTACTGCCCAACCACTACCACATTTTATGATTTGACATCATATTTTACATCTTTTTATTTTGTGTATCACAACTACTTATTTTAGATATAAAGATAGTATGAAGGATAAAGACAAAACTAGTAAAATCATCTAGTGGATCCACTACCTTTACTATATGTTTGCCTTCAGCAGTGAGATTTTTTTCATTTATAATTTTCTTGTTTCTAGTTTAGGCCGGTTGTTTTCCTTTTAAACAAGACCCTTTAACATTTTTAAAAAGGTTAGTTTAGTGGTGATGAGCTCCTTTAGCTTTTGCTTGTCTGTAAAACTCTCTATCTCTCCTTCAGTTATGAATGTTAACCTTTCCATTGTTAGGTTCTTGGTTGTAAGTTACTGCCTTTCAGTAGTTTGAATGTATTGCGCCAGTCCCTTCTGGCCTGTGAAGTTTCTGCTAAAAAATACACTGAGAGTCTTTTTTTCTTTTTAATTAAATAATTTATTTATTTTTAACATCTTTCTTGGAGTATAATTGCTTTACAATGTTGTGTTAGTTTCTGCTGTATAAAAAAGTGAATCAGCTATACATACACATATATCCCCATATCTCCTCCCTCTGCTGTCTCCCTCCCACCCTCCCTAACCCACCCCTCTAGGTGGTCACAAAGCACCAAGCTGATCTCCCTGTGCTATGGGGCTGCTTCCCACTAGCTGTCTATTTTACATTTGGTAGTGTATATATGTCCATGCCACTCTCTCACTTTGTCCCAGCTTACCCTTCCTCCTCCCCATATCCTCAAGTCCATTCTCTAGTAGGTCTGCGTCTTTATTCCCATCTTACCCCTAGGTTCTTCATGACCAGTTTCCTTTTTGTATTTTAGATTCCATATATATGTGTTAGTGTATGGTATTTGTTTTTCTCTTTCTGACTTACTTCACTCTGTATGACAGGCTCTAGGTCCATCCACCTCACTACAAATAACTCAGTTTTGTTTCTTTTTATGGCTGAGTAATATTCCATTGTATATATGTGCCACATCATCTTTATCCATTCATCTGTCGATGGACACTTAGGTTGCTTCCATGTCTTGGCTATTGTAAATAGAGCTGCAATGAACATTGTGGTACATGACTCTTTTTGAATTATGGTTTTCTCAGGGTATATGCCCAGTAGTGGGATTGCTGGGTCGTATGGTAGTTCTATTTTTAGTTTTTAAAGGAACCTCCATAGTGTTCTCCATAGTGGCTGTATCAATTTACATTCCCACCAACAGTGCAAGAGGGCTCCCTTTTCTCCACACCCTCTCTAGAATTTATTGTTTGTAGATTTTTTGATGATGTCCATTCTGACTGGTGTGAGGTGATACCTCATTGTAGTTTTGATTTGCGTTTCTCTAGTGATTAATGATGTTGAGCATTCTTTCATGTGTTTGTTGGCAATCTGTATATCTTCTTTGGAGAAATGTCTGTTTAGGTCTTCTGTCCATTTTTGGATTGGGTTGTCTGTTTTTTTGATATGGAGCTGCATGAGCTGCTTGTAAATTTTGGTTACTCCTTTGTCAGTTGCTTCATTTGCAAATATTTTCTCCCATTCTGAGTGTTGTCTTTTCATCTTGTTTATGGTTTCCTTTGCTGTGCAAAAGCTTTTAAGTTTCATTAGGTCCCATTTGTTTATCTTTCTTTTTATTTGCATTTGTGTAGGAAGTGGGTCAAAAAGGATCTTGCTGTGATTTATGTCATAGAGTGTTCTGCCTATGTTTTCCTCTAAGAGTTTGATAGTGTCTGGTCTTACATTTAGATCTTTAATCCATTTTGAGTTTATTTTTGTGTATGGTGTTAGGGAGTGTTGTAATTTCATTCTTTTACATGTAACTGTCCAGTTTTCCCAGCACCACTTATTGAAGACGCTGTCTTTTCTCCACTGTATATTCTTGCCTCCTTTATCAAAGATAAGGTGACCATACATGTGTGGGTTTATCTCTGGCCTTTCTATCCTGCTCCATTGATCTGGGTTTCTCTTTTTGTGCCAGTACCATACTGTCTTGATTACTGTAACTTTGTAGTATAGTCTGAAGTCAAGGAGCCTGATTCCTCCAGCTCCGTTTTTCTTTCTCAAGATTGCTCTGGCTATTTGGGGTCTTTTGTGTTTCCATTACAAATTGTGAAATTTTTTGTTCTAGTTCTGTGAAAAATGCCAGTGGTAGTTTGATAGGGATTGCATTGAATCTCTAGATTGCTTTGGGAAGTATAGTCATTTTCACAATGTTGATTCTGCCAATCCAAGAACATGGTATATCTCTCCATCTATTTGTATCATCCTTAATTTCTTTCATCAGTGTCTTATAGTTTTCTGCATACAGGTCTTTTGTCGCCTTAGGTAGGTTTATTCCTAGGTATTTTATTCTTTTTGTTGCAATGGTAAATGGGAGTGTTTTCATAATTTCACCTACAGATTTTTCATCATTAGTGTATAGGAATGCAAGAGATTTCGGTGCATTAATTTTGTATTCTGCTACTTTACCAAATTCATTGATTAGCTCTAGTAGTTTTCTGGTTGCATCTTTAGGATTCTCTATGTATAGTATCATGTCATCTGCAAACAGTGACAGCTTTCCTTCTTCTTTTCCGATTTGGATTCCTTGTAATTCTTTTTCTTCTCTGATTGCTGTGGCTAAAACTTCCAAAACTATGTTGAATAATAGTGGTGAGAGTGGGCAACCTTGTCTTGTTCCTGATCTTAGAGGAAATGGTTTCAGTTTTTCCCCATTGAGGACGATGTTGGCTGTGGGTTTGTCATATATGTCCTTTATTACTTTGAGGAAACTTCCCTCTATGCCTGCTTTCTGGAGGGTTATATCATAAATGGGTGTTGAATTTTGTCGAAAGCTTTCTCTGCATCTATTGAGATGATCATATGGTTTTTCTCCTTAAATTTGTTAATATGGTGTATCACATTGATTGATTTGCGTATATTGAAGAATCCTTGCATTCCTGGGATAAACTCCACTTGATCATGGTGTATGATCCTTTTAATGTGCTGTTGGATTCTGTTTGCTAGTATTTTCTTTAGCATCTTTGCATCTATGTTCACCAGTGATATTGGCCTATAGTTTTCTTTCTTTGTGACATCTTTGTCTCGTTTTGGTATCAAATGATGGTGGCCTCGTAGAATGAGTTGGGGAGCGTTCCTCCCTCTGCTATATTTTGGAAGAGTTTGAGAAGGATAGGTGTTAGCTCTTCTCTAAATGTTTGATAGAATTCACCTGTGAAGCCATCTGGTCCTGGGCTTTTGTTTGTTGGAAGATTTTTAATCACAGTTTCAATTTCATTGCTTGTGATTGGTCTGTTCATATTTTCTATTTCTTCCTGGTTCAGTCTTGGAAGGTTGTGCATTTCTAAGAATTTGTCCATTTCTTCCAGGTTGTCCATTTTATTGGCATATAGTTGCTTGTAGTAATGATCCTTTGAATTTCTGCAGTGTCAATTGTTACTTCTCCTTTTTCATTTCTAATTCTATTGATTTGAGTCCTCTCTGTGTTTTTCTTGAAGAGTCTGGATAATGGTTTTTCAATTTTGTTTATCTTCTCAAAGAACCAGCTTTTAGTTTTATTGATTTTTGCTATCGTTTCCTTCATTTCTTTTTCATTTATTTCTGATCTGATCTTTATGATTTACTTCCTTCTGCTAACTTTGGGGTTTTATTGTTCTTCTTTCTCTAATTGCTTTAGCTGTAAGGTTAGGTTGTTTATTTCAGATGTTTCTTGTTTCTTAAGGTAGGATTGTATTGCTATAAACTTCCCTCTTAGAACTGCTTTTGCTGCATCCCGTAGGTTTTGGGTCGTACTGTATTCATTGTTATTTGTTTCTAGGTATTTTTTGATTTCCTCTTTGATTTCTTCAGTTATCTCTTGGTTATTAAGTAGTGTACTGTTTAGCCTCCATGTGTTTGTATTTTTTACAGTTTTTTTTTCCTGTAATTGATATGTAGTCTCATAGCCTTGTGGTCCAAAAAGATACTTGATATGATTTCAATTTTCTTAAATTTACCAAGGCTTGGTTTGTGACCTAAGATATGATCTATCCTGGAGAATGTTCCATGAGCACTTGAGAAGAAAGTGTATTCTTTTGTTTTTGGATGGAATGTTCTGTAAATATCTATTAAGTCCATCTTGTTTAATGTATCATTTAAAGCTTGTGTTTCATTATTTATTTTCATTTTGGATGATCTGTCCATTGGTGAAAGTGGGGTGTTAAAGTCCCCTACTGTGATTGTGTTACTGTCGATTTCCTCTTCTATGGCTGTTTGTATTTGCCTTATATATTGAGGTGCTCCTATGTTGGGTGCATAAATATTTACAATTGTTATATCTTCTTCTTGGATTGATCCCTTGATCATTATGTAGTGTCCTCTTTGTTTCTTCTAATAGTCTTTGTTTTAAACTCTATTTTGTCTGATATGAGAATTGTTACTCCAGCTTTCTTTTGATTTCCATTTGCGTGGAATATCTTTTTCCATGCCCTCACTTTCAGTCTGTATGTGTCCCTAGGTCTGAAGTGGGTCTCTTTTAGACAGCATATATACGGGTCTTTTATTTTTAATCCATTCAGCCAGTCTATGTCTTTTGCCTGGTGCATTTAATCCATTTACATTTAAGGTAATTATCGATATGTATGTTCCTATTACCATTTTCTTAATTCTTTTGGGTTTGTTATTGTACATCTTTTCCTTCTCTTGTGTTTCCTGCCTAGAGAAGTTCCTTTTTTGCTTGTCTATAAAGGTTTTTATTTCTCCGTCAAATCTGAATGAGATCCTTGCTGGGTAGAGTAATCTTGGTTGTAGGTTTTTCTCCTTCATCACTTTAAATATGTCCTGCCACTTCCTTCTGCCTTGCCGAGTTTCTGCTGAAAGATCAGCTGTTAACCTTATGGGGATTCCCTTGTGTATTATCTGTTGTTTTTCCCTTGCTGCTTTTAATATTTTTTCTTCGTATTTAATTTTTGATAGTTTGATTAATATGTGTCTTACCATGTTTCTCTTTGATTTATCCTGTATGGGACTCTCTGTGCTTTCTGGACTTGATTAACTATTTCCTTTCCCATATTTGGGCAGTTTTCAACTATAATCTCTTCAAATATTTTCTCAGTCCCTTTCTTTTTCTCTTCTTCTTCTGGGACCCCTATAATTCGAATGTTGGTGCATTTAATGTTGTCCCAGAGGTCTTTGAAACTGTCCTCAGTTCTTTTCATTCTTTTTTCTTTATTCTGCTCTGCAGTAGTTATTTCCACTATTTTATCTTCCAGGTCACTTCTCCGTTCTTCTGCTATTGATCCCTTCTAGAGAATTTTTAAGTTCATTTACTGTGTTGTTCATCACTCTTTGTTTGCTCTTTAGTTCTTCTAGTTCCTTGTTAAACGTTTCTTGTATTTTCTCCATTCTATTTCCAAGATTTTGGATCATCTTTACTATCATTTTTCTGAATTCTTTTCCAGGTAGACTGCCTGTTTCCTCTTCATTTGTTAGGTCTGGTGATATTTTGCCTTGCTCCTTCATCTGCTGTGTGTTTCTCTGTCTTCTCATTTTGCTTAACTTACTGTGTTTGGGGTCTCCTTTTCGCAGGCTGCAGGTTTGTAGGTCCTCTTGTTTTTGGTTTCTGTCCCCAGTGGCTAAGGTTGGTTCAGTGGGTTGTGTAGGCTTCCTGTTGGAGGGGACTGGTGCCTGTGTTCTGGTGGATGAGGCTGGATCTTGTCTTTCTGGTGGGCAGGTCTACATCCGGTGGTGTGTTTTGGGGTGTCTGTGGCCTTATTATGATTTTGGGCAGCCTCTCTGCTAATGGATGGGGTTTTGTTCCTGTCTTGCTAATTGTTTGGCATAGGGTGTCCAGCACTGTAGCTTGCTGGTCGTTGAGTCGAGCTCTGTCTTGGCGTTGAGATGGAGATCTCTGGGAGATTTTCACCGTTTGATATTACATGGATCTGGGAGGTCTCTTGTGGACCAGTGTCCTGAACTTGGCTCTCCCACCTCAGAGGCACAGCCCTGAACGCCTGGGTCGAGCACCAAGATCCTGTCATCCCCATGGCTCAGAATAAAAGGGAGAAAAAAAAAGAAAGAAAGAAGAAGATAAAATAAAATAAAATAACATAAAATAAAATAGAATAAAGTTATTAAAATAAAAAATAAAACATAATTATTAAAGTTTTTTTAAAGTAATAAAAGAAAAAAAAGAAAG
The DNA here is from genome assembly GCF_965194805.1 of Balaenoptera borealis. Lineage (NCBI taxonomy): Eukaryota > Metazoa > Chordata > Mammalia > Artiodactyla > Balaenopteridae > Balaenoptera > Balaenoptera borealis. The sequence continues at coordinate 35,250,789 of NC_138867.1, read as the reverse complement.
AAGAGAGCAACGAAACCCAAAAAGGAATCCACCAATGATAACAAGTGCTAAAAACTATACTAAAAAAAAAACAAAACGAAAAAAAACGGACAGACAGAACCCTAGGACAAGTGGTAAAAGCAAAGCTATACAGACAAAATGACACATAGAAGCATACACATACACCCTCATAAAAAGAGAAAAAGGGAAAAAATTATATATATCGTTGCTCCCAAAGTCCACCTCCTCAATTTGGGATGATTTGTTGTCTATTCAGGTATTCCACAGATGTAGGGTACATCAAGTTGATTGTGGAGATTTAATCTGCTCCTGAGGCTACTGGGAGAGATTTCCCTTTCTTTTCTTTGTTCTCACAGCTCCCAGAGTTCAGCTTTGGATTTGGACCCGCCTCTGCATGTAGGTCGCCTGAGGGTGCCTGTTCTTCGCTCAGACAGGACGGGGTTAAAGGAGCAGCTGATTCGGGGGCTCTGGCTCACTCAGGCCCGGGGGGAGGGAGGGGTACGGATGTGGGGCGAGCCTGAGTTCTCACTGAGAACTCAGTTTTTTGCAGTTCTCTTTTGCAGTTCTCTTTTGCAGTTCTCACTGAGTTCATTCATTCTCCTGAGTACAGTGAGCATCTTTTTAACTATTTCTTTGAACTCTTTATGTGGTAAATGGCTATCTCCATTTCATTTAGTTCTTTTTCTGAGGTTTTACCTTGTTCTTTCATTTGGAAGGTATTCTTTTGTCTCCTCATTTTGCCTAACTGTCTGTGTTTGTTTCTATGCATTAGGTATATCAGCTGTGTCTCCCAGTATCGAAAGAGTGGCCTTATGTAGAAGACTCCTGTGGGGTCCAGTGGCACACTCCCCTGGTCACGAGTCAGGTGCTCCAGGTGTATCCCCTGTGTGGATTGTGTGCCCTTGCCTGTTGTGGCTGGGCTGCATTTATGTGGGCACTCTGGTGGGTTGGGTTGGCCCCTGGCCAGCTGGCTTGTGGCTTGGCTACAACTGCTGTGGGCATGCTGATGTTTGGGGATGGCCCCCCAGCGTGACTGTCCATGAGGGCTGGTCATAGCTGTTTTTGGTGTGCTGGTATGCAGAGCAGCTCCCCCAGAGAGGGAGACACTTGGGAGGAGCACTGGTGCCAGCCATGGTGGCCCACTAGGTGGGGTGGACAGCAGCCAATTTGGAGGGGTGCCAGTGCTTGCTGTGGCAGGCTACCTGGTGGAGCAGGGCAGGAACTATATTGGAGGAGCTGGCTGGGGCAGGCAAGTGGGGCAGGGCTGGTCCTCAGGGGCATGCTAGGGTGGGGCACACAGTATTTTTGCTTTTACCAAAAAACCCCAATACCCTACTCACATAGGTGTTTTGTAGAAGAGAAGTAGCCTAATGAAAATTTTTGGAAAGTGGTGATACCGTTCAGTTTACACCATTTTGCTTATGATAGGTTTCATAGGAACACTCTTCTTTCAGATAGCAGGGGAAAACTGTATTAAAAAGAACATTCCTTTTGCAATATCCACTTGAAGTGCTTAAAAAAGACTTAGCACACAATGTCATTTTAAAAAACTATGCCAGGAAATTGTAATACTACAATACCAAATATAATAGTAAATACTAAATATTATAATTCTAAACAAAAATCTCTCTTCCTCACATACAGACGATTGATTGGCCAAGGCTAGACAATGTCTGTAGCTCTAGTTCTTATGAATTGCCATCTTTCATCAGTATAGAGGCACACACACAGACAAATGTACACACATTTGTAATTTTTCTTGTGCAAAGTAAAGAAATTACAAGACTGCTCTTTTTAGGCTGCTAACAAAATTCAAGTGATTTCAAACTAGAGGAGGGAAATAGATGGAATTTATTGTTGTGACATTGGTATCTGTCCCTTCTTTATTCCTTAGAAGTGATTAATTGGAGGAAACACTTTAAACAAGGGAAAACTGATGGAGGCTGTAGGCCAGTAACGGGAAAGAGAGTGAATATTTTGTAATAATTTAGATTTCACGGTAAACTTCAATGAGCCCTAGAGTATCAGTTCATGTTTAATTCATTTGGCAAAAGGTAAATCACAGGTAGATAAAAAACCTTTCTACTCTTTATGCATTGAAGTATACCAAGGTAAAAATAATACATTTTAAAATAATATGTTTTTAATAATAATACAGTGGGGTGGTTCTATCTGGTTCTAGTGTATTGAATGGAAAGTATTCATAGTGGCAAGGTCACAGTCTCTAGACTAAGATATAATTCCTTCAAAACCAAGTACGCTTAGAGGATAAAAAACCAGCTTCCCAAAAGGGAGGAGAAAAATATGCTTCCTGATGGTTGGCAGAGCTGTGATCCAGAGAAGATACATGATCTGGTCAGTCTGGTGTTTCTCCAGTGTAAACCACATGCCAATATGGGGAAAGCGAGGGTACTTCTATGTGTTTATTATGGTCAGTGTCACACTGAATTGGCTGAAGCAGTGGCCTTACATTGCCTTGTGATCATTAATAGTTCTTTCTCATAATTTTATGAAAACCCAATGGACAGGAAAAAAACAAAGCCAAGCAATTAAACCTGAGATTGCTGAAAATATTTTACTTGAGTTATTGAGAAGTCTGATCTGTGCCCATATTAAGGGGTTGAGTTTAGCATAAAGCCTGCGAAAATCTCTGACAATTTTACATTGCTAAATGCTGGTCCCCATACCAAAAGGTTATAAAATTCTGGTAAGATATTTATTTCTATAACTTTTAGGTCCTGAGCAATGTGAATATGAAAATATTTTCATCAAATATGATTCACAGTTACTCTTTGTAATGTCCTAGGAAGGATCAAGGTTTTTGTAATGATTTCCATGGAAAATTATTGTGTGGGAGTCTCCCTTGTGTGGGTTTTCCTATATTGACTCTATTCTATAAACTTATAAAATTTACTTTGAAACATTTCCTTAAGATTGCCAATTCTGCCAATAATATCAATAAAAATAAGTAAGTGGAGTATGCAAACTTTGCCATCGATTACACTAAGGAATATATGACACAATCACGGGCAATTGATTAACTTAGATATCTCTGAACTTTACTTAGTTAATTCAGAAAATATAGCTAATAACACCCAACTGGTACAAATATTATGAAGAAACAAAATAATACACATAATATGCCTAGCTCACAATTACTAAGTATTTAGTAAATGACAACTCTTATACAAGGTTCATATTTGCCCTCTATAAATTTCGTTCTACTTCAAATATCGAAGAAATGACTCATCAAATTAATTTGCTTAATAATGACTATGACAAGAAGCTTTCATCTAGCTTTCATGTGAATCCAACTAACTTTTTGTGTTATCTCAGCATTCAACAGACCAGTTGTTCATAGACCTGAATAGGTTTGCATCTGCTTAAAAAAAGCTATTTTTCTTTAGGTGATGTAGGCATCCTACCCTTAAAAAGATAGGTGGGGGTGGGAGTGGGGCAAGTCTTTAAAGGATGAGATTTAATGTCTTGGTGAAAAATGTGCCCTTGTTTTTTGTCCATGGTTAATTTCATTATCTATATTTTAGGTCCTATCTTCTGCCTTTCAAGGAAGTTGGTTGAATTACTTGTCCTTTCTTACATCTTTTGTGTTTTCCCCAATACTGTTTCTTTCTCATTAGCTTGCATCTTTTCTGTCTTAAAAACAGACCACAAATAAGCCTTGATATCTGCTCATGTCCCTTCTACCTTAAAATCAAACCTTAAGTAATACACCTTGACATGTGCTGTTCCCTCAGCACACACACACACACACACACACACACACACACACACACACACACACTAGATTAAAGGGATTCTCCAGATGCAATGTAGAAGGTTGAGGTTCTCAAACTTTAGCAAGCTTCAGAATCCCCTGGAGGGTTTTGCTGTTGCTTTCCAACCCAGAGTTTCTGATTCATGAATTTTTAGGTGATGTTGATCCTTCTAATCAAAGAGTCACCAGGGAATAAGGCACATGGAGACATTGCTAGAAATTAGAAAAATAATATTCATCCGACTTCCTTTCAGGAAGAGCTCTGTATGTGTACTGGATAGGACTTCTTTTGCATTTCCTTTTCTCTAATATAAATTATACTTTGCAGTGTGCTGGTAATTTGGCTGTCCAAAAATAAAACAGCCTGATTTGAAACATTTGCCGATTTCCATGGTATGAATACTCCCACCATGCCTTATTTCAAACTGCAAATGTGACATTAGAGAACTAGAAACTGGGAATTAGGTGCATACTTTCATGTCTCTTGGAAGCAGGTTTGAGCGAGGTCCAGCATACCACTACATGTAAATGTAGACATCTTTTGTTGACGGAGAAACTATGATGGATAGAGGTGGAACTCAGATAGTCTCACTTTGCCTGTGAAATTTCCCTTCTTTATCTATCGTCTATCTTTATTCTCCTCCTCCCTCCATTGATCTTTGTTCTGGAAACCCCTAATGTGACTTTACGTTCAATGCCAAAAGTTGTGTATGTATGTATAGATTGTCACTTGGAGGGGGCTAATAGCCCATAACTTATAAAAATTTCTCAATCTAGGGTCCAAAACAGAAGGGTTCGGTTGAAAAGACTGGAGATGGGGATGGGGGGCAGACACCAGTACACTGTGGAGCTTCCAGGACCTTCTATTTCAATCCCACCTTTGTCTAAGCCCAGAAATTAAATGGTAATGACACTCTCGTTACCAAAACTTCTGATTTATAAACTTTCCAGATGTATTTATGTATTTTTTTCACCTAAAAGTTCTCCTCCAAGTCCCCAAGAAATAGGGAAATAAGGAATGCTACGGACAGTGAGGAATGACAGTGGTGACCATTCTCTTTCTCTACTATGTGTCCACGGTTCAGGCTGGTTTCTGCAGAGGAGCTGATTAGGGAATAGAAAGCAGGCCTATGCCAAATGATGGGGAGCTTGATAAATGCTCGATAAATCCTTCAGACCTGCTTGCTTGAAACAGCAGGGGTGCTTTTTAATTGTTTTATAAGATCATCGTGAACTAAGCCCAAAGAGCACAGGAATCATATCCCACTCCAAAATTCCAGGTCCCCAGTACTAGTCAAGGTGTGCTAATTTTTACTTGAAAAACAGACCAGAAAAACTTACATTATTCTAAAATGCAGTTTATAAGGTGGAAGAAAGAATGAGAACAATTCTGTGTAGAAAGTTTGCAATCATTTTAATTCTAAGAATGTAGATTCTGTTTCTCATTTATTTTATACAAAGTAGAAGATGGCAGGAAGTGGCTAAATGTGAAATTCTGTTTGGAAAAGCAGAGGCCTGGTACTGGTCTGGAATTTCTCCTTGATTCTACAGTTGACAATGAGTTATCTTTTTGGAAAGTGTTGAAGGTGGTGGATTACTGGTACAAAGTTGAGAAATAGTTGCTTGGGGGTTATCTAGATTAGTTGAGGGCTGGGCAGGACTGAGTCTCAATCTTAAAATACTATGTGGCTCAGCCCCAGTCATATTCCAATGAAGATAAGGCTACTGATTAAATAATAGAGCTCTTATGTTCTGTAACTTCCTCAAGGTATATTGTCTGAACTTGTCTTTTCCCCAGTAGTTATTTAAGGTAAAAAACCCTAGCAAACGCAAACAGGATTTATAGGTTCATTGTAGGACGTGAGGATCTAGGGAAAATTTATGCTTCAGAACCTCATTTCTCAAGTACATGGAATCCCAGGGAAGAAAGTTTTGTTGTGGAAAAGAAGAATAGGCAAACAAATCTCAGAAGACTCCAGAAAAACCAAAACAAAACAAACAAAAAAAACAAGTGAGGTTTAACTTTAAAGAATTGATCACGAAATCATGTGTTCTCATCAGAGTCTGCAGGATTTTCCTCGTCTTGTTGAACCCACAACTCTTCCCCTTTTCCACTTATACTGTCTCCAAGCAGTATACTGTCTCTTTGCTAAGCTTCATTCCCTTCGTGTAGCTGTTCCTTAGGATCTTTTTCTCTCTGTAATGTGAATGACTGATAAAAAGGTAATAATATGAGTCACTTTCAGGAAAATTCCCATTTCAAAAAGAAATCTTTTAGAGATTCTGTGAAGATAAATGATGACATCTGTAATTACGGAATTCCTGTATCAGTGGCAAGAGGATAGAGGATTTTCTTTTGAGGACGACTTTTACAAAGCTCCTTAATTTGTACCACATATTTCTAAGGCTGGCCTTGATTAGGACTTATAGACATCAGTATATGCTCCAGTTAATTTCTATTTAATGAAAAGAAAGAAAAACCCCCAAAATCCAACTGAAAATTCACTTTTTTCCATTTGTAAATTTTAATTTAGTGTTTAACCTCTTGAGTGATTTTTTTGACTACATGGACTTCAAACTTATTTCCTCCAAACAACGTAAATATAGTTTAAAATGCATCTCAGATCTCAAATAAGCTTTCCTTTCTTTTCCATACACAGTGCAGATAATGACGTAAACATGTCATTTTAATTCCTCCCCCCAGGCATGATCTGATGGGTCTTTTCTTCTCTTTAGTTTCTCCTCACCTGCCGTTGTCCATTATCATGGAATTTCATTGCCAACAGTATTCCCCTATTTCCAGAAACAGAAATAATTACAACTAAGCATCTCCATTAAAAAAAAACCTATTTATAGTGCTGGCAACAGGCTTAAGGAATAGCTGAGTCACTGGGTTATTGGGAGAAATTTTCTTTGGACATTTCGCTGATATCCCTCTTGGTTTTCCTCACTGGCCACACTGATTGTGCCCTTGTTTCCCAAATAACAATTTAGGTAAATTTAGTTCTCCTTCTGTTGATATTTAGGTGTCTTAGCCGTTTCCTTCCTTACTCTTTTTCCATCTTCAAAAGTTAAATAAGTGGACATTATCTCTGAGAGGTATCTACTTATCTAGACAAGTTCTGCAGGAGAAATACCTATTTACAATCTCCAACATCAGTGGAACCAGAAAGGCTGATGGAAATTTCCTAGTGATCTTCTGGTTCTGTTTTTTTTAACGTGAATAAAAAGACTTGCTCATAAATTACTTAGGTACTTGCAGTATATGCCTCTGTAGGTATTTTGACTATAAAATAATTTCAGCTTTTAAGAGGCCTAGAGATTTCCCTGGCGCAGTAATTAAGAATCTGACTGCCAATGCAGGGGACACGGGTTTGAGCCCCGGTCCGGGAAGATCCCACATGCTGCAGAGCAACTAGGCCTGTGCACCACAACTACTGAGCCTGTGCTCTAGAGCCAACGAGCCACAACTACTGAGCCCACATGCCACAACTACTGAAGCCCGCGCACCTAGAGCCCGTGCTCCGCAACGAGAGAAGCCACCACAATGAGAAGCCTGCGCACCGCAACAAAGAGTAGCCCCCGTTCACTGCAACTAGAGAGAGCCTACGCGCAGCAACAAGACCCAACGCAGCCAAAAATAAATAAATAAATCAATTTAAAAAAGAGGCCTAGACTATTTTAGCTACCTGAGATTATTCTATTGATCCTAATAAAATACTTATGTCTATACCAGCCTAGTGTTGTTTCAGTAACAGGATGATATTACAAAACCTGACAGATCATTTCTAACCCTGTCACCCCATTATATGCCTTGCATTAAAAATAATAGTAACAACTTCTTAGGCTGATAAAGTACAGTTTAGCCACAGCTTAATTTTCTGATATCTTCTCTTACTATTGAGCTACTCAACAAGTGAAATGAGCTCATGGCTTTTCCCATTAAAATCAAGATTTTAATCATGGTTTGAGACAAGAGTGATTCAGAACTTGCCTTGCTGATGGTACTCTTGCAGTTATCCTTTTTCATGACCTCTTGACACTTTCCTCAAGGCCTCTATCAGATCACATTTCAATTATGATGTCTCTGTGGTCATCGCCTCTGCCATCGGTACCCTCATCACTCTCTAATTATCCTTTGGAGAGGCTGAACAGTATTGGTTCAGACAGACCTAAGTTCACACCCTAACCCTGCCTATTACTAATTTCATGACTTTGAACAGATTGCATGTCTTTTTTGAGCCTTATTTTTAAAAAATCTGTAAAATGTAGATAACGTTTTCTTTTAATGTGAATTTTCAATATAATTGAAACTGCACACCTGGTCTCAGATTGGCACCTCAGATGGGATTTGAACCCCGCCAAAACTCAGATTAGGACTTGAGCCCATGGGCTGGGACTCAAACCCCCTGTCTTGTAATTAAAATCATTCACCTGGTGTCGGGACTTACTATTTTCCAGTGGCATCTTCTGCCACCCCAGTAGAGAGTAACAAAAATATCTTCAGATATGTTGCCAAAGGGCTCCTGGAGGGCAAAATCTCCCAGATTGAGAACCTATTACTTTAGGATAACTTTGCTGCAATGAAAGCTACACATACCTTTTGCTTTCCAGCTGGGTTTGTGATTGAAAAGCAGAATACAGACAACTAAAGTTGATTGCTGCTCATTAATCACTAAAGATAATTGATGCCATGTATTTTGGGGAAGACCACAGTATCCCAGTATAGCATTTTTACTAATGTTTACTGTATACAGATGAGCCTTTGTAAAAACAAACTTACACTTTAAGAATTTTCATTCCCAAACTGACTTCGCGTGAGTGGTAGTGAACTCAAACATGAGCAAAAGTAAAGGGTTTTGATAGTCAGATCTCTAGCCAGAATTTTTAATACCTTTAGTGTTCTCATCAGAATATGTTCTGCCTTCTTTTTGAAGCATTTGCTTGACTCTTCTGGATTTCATTGTACTTTCTCTTACCATCATTCCCATCTAAACCTTGGGCATCAATTACATATTGCCTTGTATTATTTTCTGATAGTACAAAAATATTAGCATTGGCTACCCAGTGAGATTACAAGCTCTCTGCGGGCAACATACTTCTCTTTTATCTCTCATGACATCAAATATAGTGTCACATTCATTAAAAAGGAGCATAGTCTTTGGAGTTAAACAGATGTGGACTCTACTTAAGGTTCTATCACCCAAAGGCTGGATAAACTTACACAACTACTCAATGTCTCCATGTAGAGTAACCTTTACATGCTGCGTGTTTGAAATATACAACTGATTTCCATGCAGTCAAAGCAACCCTCTGATTAGAATTTAACTTTCTATCTAATATTCCAGTTTGCCTGGAAGGAAAGAATATACTGGTCATGCTAACCTGGTTGTCTGGATCCATGATTGCTATAGTACTTACTGTGGATTAATACTTAAGTACCCTAATTTTGTTCATTCATCTCTTGTGAGCCTAGTTCATCTAAGGCAGTGTTTAAGAGATGAACCTCTCCCATTATACTGACAGAATCAGAGTTCTGAACCATAAAGCCAAGGACTTAGCATATGGGAAATGACAGAACAAATACCACATTACGAGGCTACTTAGAGGCCCTTCCTGGAAACCACCAATCTCCCTTCAGAGTCTCTTCAAATTTCAAGTCAGTTGTAAAACTGGATCTTGAAGGATTACAACGGTGAACGTGATAGAGGATCTACGCTATAGGCGTTCACCTTCAAGAAGTTTTTAGGTTGTATACCTGACAAATTTATTCTGTTTTTTAATACTCAGAAGTGATTTAAAGTGATGCAATAAATGCTTATAGGTTTATTGGTTAAAATAACTTGAGAGAATTGAAGTAACATTGTGTATGCAGAATGATTTCGTATAGCTTGATTTCAAAGCTTTGGACTTAGATAAACAAGTCAAAATTTCTCTAATTTCTCTGTATGACATTCTTAGCTTTATGGTGTATGTTACCTAGAGAGCAAATATGGGAGGATTTTGTGAGCTGCCATATGAAAACCTATGGCTCTGTATTTCAAAGGTATCTAATATTAATAAATCTGAAAATAACCAACTGTCTATATGTAGTATATTAATAAAATATATTTTAGGAAGGGACATTAGCAGAATTACATATTGATAATGGAAATCCTTATTTAACTCTTGGTCTTCTTTGCTATCTTAGTAAAAGTTTTACCTTATTTTGGAGGCACAATTTAGCCAAACTTTTAGTTCAGTAACTTTTTCTATCCTCTTCAATGCCATGTTGGAGAAACGGCTATTGTGGTATTTCCAACAATAGCACAGCATATTTTTAGAAGGAATGACACCAATAAGAACAATTTATTGAGCACTGACTGTGTGTCAGGTCCTATTCTAAACTCTCTTAAATCATCTCATTGGATTTTCAAAACAACTATATAAGGTAGACATTGTCTGGCTGTGCAATTGAAGAATATTAAGAAACTTGCATGACACATAGTAAGCGGTAGCACCCTAAAAGAGAGTTTTGATATTCAAGTTCATCATGCCATCTTTCACCAACCCTAGCTCATTAGACTTCTAGGTCATAAGAAAATGTACTGATGCAGTAACTTACTAGCTATACCTTGTAGGAGGTAATGCAGCTTAAAAAGGACATTTCTGACCTTTGCCTAAGCCTGCTTTTGTAATAAATTCTTTGTCTTCTTTTCCCATCCAGCTAATACTATCTTTACTTTAGAAGAAGACAATTGAAATGACGTGGTCTGAGGTGACTTCCAAGCCAGGGTTTCCAGACTCCATTCCCGTGTTCTCCAGGGGTTGCATGGAAGTGGCTCAGTGTTGTCGTGATAAAGGGAGGTGAGGGGGGAAAGTCAGCGCATCAGTTCACTGCTCCCCACAATCCGCTTAGACAACTTCACTTCTCTTTGCTTTCAGTCTTCTGTATATTTCGTTGTGGGGGGCGGGGAAGAGGAGTACCGGTTACCTATCTTTTTAAAAAAGTTTTAAAATCACTCATCTGGTTGACTTCTGTGCTTAACAGAGGAAACTGAGGCCTGGGGAGTTTAAGAAATTGGCCCTTAATCTCACATCTTATGAGAGAAAAAGCCCAGGTCTCCAAACTCCCAGTCCAACCTGCTCTCCACCACCCCATAATTGCTGCCCTACAGAAATCCAGTGCCAATGTGTTATATTTGGCTCATCAGAGCCTGGGCTGACTGACACTCTGCAGGCCATTCTGGGCTTGCTGCGGATTCTCCTAACCCCCATCTTTACTGCAACAGCAGAGGCTCATGGAATTTGTTCTTAGTCCCAACCTCTGCTTGCAAGTACCTGACACACGCTCTGTCCTGCATTCTTTGAAGGCGTCCCTGAGTTTCAACACTGTACCTACATGTTGTTTAGGGTAAGATTAGCTCAAATATTTTATGAAGACAATTGAACTTGGAAGCACATCTAGGCAACCTGCTTCATTCAACAGATATTTTTGATGACTTCCATGTGCCAGCATCTTTTTGAACACTGAGGATACACTAGTAAACAAAACAGATAAAAATCCCTGATGTCATTGAACTTACAGACAATAAGGATCAAAGGGATAAATCGGGCATAGAAGAAGGAACGGGAAATATTGGGAAGGTGCATTGCTGTTTTACGTAAGGTGATCAGGACATCAAGAATACAGTGTTTGGGTAGGGACCTCAGGGAGGTAAGGGAGCAAGGTGTACAGATGTTTGGGAGGAAAGTGGCCCAGGGGAAAAGAACAGCAAGTGCGGTAGCACTGGGAAGTAGTAGAGTGTTCCAAATGTTTGAGCAACAGCCAAGAAGCCAATGTGCATGGAGTAAATTGAGCAGAGTGAGTGAAGAGGAGAACAGTAGGAGGTGATGGCAGAGAGGTGAGGAGGTGAGGGTGGGAGCCATGGTGTCAGATCCCAATTTGTAAAGACTTTGACTTTTGTCTGCTTGTTTATTATGAAAAGTACTCGTGCTTAATCATAACAGATTTATTTGTCTCTGGTGAGGGTAATGGAATAACATAGCTTAGCTTTTTTTTTTTTTTTTTAATTATTAGCACCTTTTTAATTATTATTTATTTATTTATTTTTACTTATTTATTTGGCTGTGTTGGGTCTTCGTTTCTGTGCGAGGGCTTCCTCTAGTTGTGGCAAGCGGGGGCCACTCTTCATTGCGGTGCGCAGGCCTCTCACTATTGTGGCCTCTCCTGTTGCAGAGCACAGGCTCCAGACACGCAGGCTCAGTAGTTGTGGCTCACGGGTCTAGTTGCTCCGCGTCATGTGGGATCTTCCCAGACCAGGGCTCGAACCCGTGTCCCCTGCATTAGCAGGCAGATTCTCACCCACTGCGCCACCAGGGAAGCCCCATAGCTTAGCTTTTATTGGAGATGTAGCCACAGATGAATTACTGATCTTACGATAAAAATCTAGGAGATGCTATGATTTCTTAACTTCTATGTATATACAGGAAATTGTGTTTTTTAAAGTCTAAAGATGTGGAGATGTAAAATTAATACAAAACCTACCAGGTAGTTTTGTCAAACAATCCTTATTATGTTACCTATATTAATAAAAAGATATAAGTGTAATATTTCCTATTTCATGTTATAAAATGCCTTCTCTTGTTATGATTTTTGTTTGTCTCTAAAACATTGGGCTCTTTCTCAAAATCCTACATCCATATTCACTTTCTTTCTTGGCCTTCTTCATTGCTCTTTGCAATTTCCAACAAATTATAAAAGAATGGACATCCACCCATAGAACTAAATTCTTCATGGCACAGATAGTACATAATTCAGCACCAACATATTTCCTTCTTTTTATAGTTCGGAGAAGAGCATGCATCTGGAATTTGAACTGTGCACTTTCTAACTTCACTGCATTAGCTAACACAATTTTAGTTTTTGGTTAAAGGGAGATCATGCTGAGAAAATATTTACAGGGAAAGGGAAGTTACAGGGAAAGGGAAGTTGCAGGGAAAGATTTACAGGGAAAGGGAAAGATATATTCATGTTACTACCTGATGGATAACGATATTTTTCTCTCCAATAAGGAAATGGATATTTTCAAGATAGGAATGGTGGTTTTCAGGATTGCTATTATTTAGAGAGAAGACTTGTATATATGTATGAGAGAACTTCTTGAGTTTTAATTTTGTCTTGATTTCACTGTTGTTATAAATGACTTTATGATTCATGCTTACAGATTAAAAGATCAACTAGTTCCAGAAGGTGATTCATTCTATAAACAAAATCGGTTTGTATGTCTCAAGTAGCCAGTTAGGCTCAAAAGCCACTGTCTCATTTTGTGACAGTCTTGTTGGGTGTCCAAGAAGACAACAGAACTGAATATTAATTCTGTGTCCTATGGAGTCTGATTCTTAATTTAACTTGCATTCTGGGTGCTTTTATGACTTCAGTTCTTCCAACAGGCTGGTAATGGACACTAAGAATAATAATATCCTTAGCCTGGATAGATTCTCTCTGAGCTTATCTAATTATCTTCCAGTGACTGTCAGTTTTCACCACTAACATCTTGGGTGAGTGACTAGATTTCTGTTCATTTAGCTCATAACAAGAACAAGAACTTAGATTGACTCAGTGCTTACTATGCACTAGGTGCTTTATACCCATAATTTCTTTAATAAAGGAGATTTAATAATCTCACTTTATGGAAAAGAAACAAAAGTTTAGATATCTTAGTAACTTGCTCAATGTCACAAAGCTATCAAATGGATGGGCCAGGATTTGAACCCAGTTCTGTTTGATTTCAAAGCCCAAGCTTTGGTACAAGGTTACTGTGTACAAGGCAGATGCTTCGTAAATGAAAATTTTCTCAAGATACTGGTTAAATTGTTCAATTCATTGTTAGAGCTGAACAGTGAAGATACATTTTGTCAGTTTATTTAATACCAACAAAAACAAAAAGTGTCTCAATGGTATATCTGTTGATTTGAAATAGAACATGGCAGATAAACAAAAGAATTTTCCCCCTACGTTTGTAATCATGAATAAAAGGAAAGTGAAGTTTTTATTCAGTCTAGTCAAAGATAAGAGGCTCTTGTTATGAGTTAAGGGTACTTCTATTTTTCTTTTCTCAATTAACCGTAACTTCTCATATTCTCTGGTTAGAAAGTTATACTGTATTTTGAAGGACTAAAATGGGAAATTAATGAGACTCACAGCTTTGTTTGAGATGACTAATGGAATATTCTGTACTTGAACCTGTACTTGGTTTCCAAGTAAAGGTAGATGGCATGGCACTGAAATTTCATGATACAATTTGTTCTTTTCCATCCTCTTTCTCTAGGGCACTCACTTTTAGAGTTGACTTTCTATAGCTAAGGATATATAAAGATAATTATTTCCAACAGTCAAAGGAATAGCTACTGTTCTTTTACCCAACTCCTACCTCTGGAACCACAAAGGTCTAGGCACCATTTCGCAGAGATTCTAATTCATGAAGTGTGTAATTTAGAAAATCTCTACTGGTGACTTGGTTAAGTGTCAAGAACCACTGTCTAAGAAAATCAGTTCCAGATTTTTTATACATGCCTCTGTAAAATCCTAAGTACATTTAAAAAATTCCATAAAAGTTTGTGTTTTTTTCTTCCCGTTATTCTCAAACCCTGTGTGTTCACCATGGACAAGTCTCCATACTGCCTTCCCAGAGTTGAACAGGATGGGGATAAATTATAAACAGTCTTTATATCCAGAATTTCTCAGCTCTTAGCAGCATTTCAGGAACACTTGAGTCCTAGAGAATCCCTTTTTATCCATATATCAGATATAGAGGAAGTATTTTCAAACATGAGCCCCCGGACTGTGTGTGTGTGTGTGTGTGTGTGTGTGTGTGTTGGTTTACTAGGGCTAGGGTATTCTCTCTTAGTTCTGGAAGCCAGAAGTCTGAAATCAGGGTGTTATCAGAGCTGTACCCTCTATAGAGTCTCTGGGAAAGAACCCAGTCCTGCCTCTTCTAGCTTCTAGTAGATGCTCAGCATTTCCTGGTCTGTGGTTGTATCACTCCAACCCCTCCTTCATCTCATGTTGCCTCTCCTTTGTTTGTATTTAACTTTACTCTGTGCCTCTCTTATGAGGATAATTGTGCTGGCATTTAGAACCCACCTGGGTAATCCAGGATAAATTCCTTATCTCAAGATCTTTAACCACATTGTCTACCATAGAAGGTAATATTCACTCTCTTGTCACATAATATTCATAGGTTTCAGGGATCGGGAAGTGGATATATCTTTAAGAAGCCATTTTTTTTTCAGCCTACCACAGTCACTCTTATGATCAGATGTCCTACCCAGAGAGTTTGAATGACTATATTTCTCTTCAAATTTCTGTGTATGTCAAATTAACCATATTTCATAAAAAGTGAAAACCTGGATTGGTCCTAGGACGTTAATTAATAATGGAAAAAATAAAGTAAGTTGGGTTTCTTTACATTTTCACTGAATTCACTGTATTTTGCCACCTATATTGCATATAATTGTATAAATACATCATTCATTCATTTTAAAAACATCTATAGAGCACCAGCTGTGCTCTATAGATACGATGCTTAACCCTGGGACACAAAAACTAAAAAAGGTATAGTTCCTTCAATTGAGCAGCCAGTAATCTAGACAAGAAGATATTTGTATCATCATTTCATTCAATTTCTAAGTGCTATTATACTCCTATAGCCAGGCTATGGATTCACTCTTTTAATCTGCCACTCTTCTAGTTTGATATTGTTTATCCTGATTTTAGAGAGAAGAGAACCAAAAGAAAATATTAGTTTAAGACTATACACATGGTAGGAGATAAAGCTTAGATTTAAACTATTGCAGTCTGATTCCAGAGCTCAACTATCAAGCACTGCATGTACTACATTGATTATTTGATAGAGCACTCTATAATGGAGTTTCTAAGAATAAGTATTCTCCTTTTCTAACTGCTGTTCAATTATTTTCTTCTAGGTATACTCAAACTTTTCTATGTGGCTTTGTCTTTTCTGATGCTTGCCTCTTGGGTGTTAGGGTTTGTGAAAGTTCTCTTGTGACTTGAATTATATGGGTTCGCCCTCCTCCAGGAACTAAGACAAACAAGAGTTTGGAGGCATGACATCCTACTAGAAACACCTCTCTGCATCTCCCTTTAACTTAGATGTGAAAATTGATGATTAGAGATGGTGAGAAATTGTTCTTTTGTAAAGTAGCTTACAGATTCACCAATGATAGGGAAACTCCTGCATATTTGGTAATGGATTTCCATATAGCTTGTTCTGCAACTTTTGTGAGAACATATAAGAGTGGTCTTATTTGGCATCTAAAGAGTTGACTCATCAGTTCTCATTTTCACAATCTTGATCCATCTGCCTAAGTAATAGCTAAATTTTCTTTAAATAACTGATACCACGAGAGGTCTTTTCTTCTGCAGGAATAATCCTTATATCTCTTTCTAATCACCAAAAAACCTGACACAGTAATAGGTATTCAGTAACATTCAATAAATTCATGTCAAATTGGATCGATTGTTTATCTAGTAGTTTTAGCAAGTATCAGATGATGAAAGAAAAGATGGTGGATTTGGTACAAAGAAATTTCCCAATATACCTCCAAATGGACCTATAATGTCGCCAAGGGGTACATTGTAAGTAACCAAAAAAATGGTTCAATGGCGTTAGCAGTGACTTTTAACTGTCACTATGGTTTTGTTCAAGCCTGGGTGAAGTATGCATTTTAGGAGGGACAGGATTAGTGGTGGCCCCCCCATTCCTAACTCATTCCAGCCTCTAGTGACAGCTTGCACATTGGAAGCATCAACTTGAATGACGCTGTGGTGGTGACTTTTTGATTTCTCAGCTGGTTCTGCCCATTGTTGTTATGTTCAGGGTAACAATAGTTTGTGGATCTCCTAATAAAGATGTCAAAGAACTAACAGGTGTGCAATGTGGTTAATCATCAAGAAACATGGAGTGTCACTTTTACTTCACAAACTTTAATTGTAATTGGAAGAAGTAAGTAATTCAGTTACTATTCCCTTATTCAAATTATGTTGTCAGATTTTCAGTCTGTGCTTCTCCCAAAGAGCTTTCAACATGCTGTTTAATGTGGTCTGAAAGAGAGGGCTGGCTGGAATACTAATTTCCTACATTTGTGAAAACAGCTCTCTTTGGACCTAGATATGGAAATGAAATTGTGATCTGGTGCCATTAGTATATATTACTGTGATACAAATGACTCTTCCACAAGTGACACTACTAAGTTCTCACTGAATATTTTTCTAGAACAACGTCTTCCCTCTTTCAAGAATAAAATCATTCTGGATATTGAAACTTCTACTTTGGAAAATCCTGTTCCCCTATGTTCACAAGGAAACTTCCTCTCCAACCTCATGAAGAACCGTACTGGGTAAAATTCTTATCTTCCTCTTCACCCTCATCATTCAATCAGGAATAGAAAACTTTTCCTCCCTTTGTTATTATCTCCAGCTTCCTTTCTATCTTCACTGTTGTGTCTTCCTCTCACTCCTTATCCTTTCCTGTCTCTCTCTCTCTCTCTTTCCCACACACACACACACACACGCAGACACACACACACACACGCAGACACACACACACACACACACACACACACACACACACACACACACACACACACACATACCAGCTTGCTCTCAAGCAGAATCAGCTGTTTTTCTCTATTTCCAATTATCAAATTGAAAACTTCAGTGGCATATTTAAATGTCTGACCCATCTAAATCCTTCTGTTTGGAAGATCTATGGCTGTCTCAGGCTTCTATGACGGCAACTGGGGAGTTAGTTGTATTTAGGGTGGGAAATAGAACTCCTACTGTATTTTCCACTCTAGCAATACAAGAAAACATGGTTCCTTCTACAGCTTTAGAAAGTTGATACCTAAACACTCCTCATTCAGACCCTTGCGTGTGTCCTTTAGTAGTTGGAACCCAAAGGGGATAAGGAGTGAAAAATTAGGCTTCTCTAACCTCTGACCTGTAGGAATCAATATACTTGGAAGTGGCTGCCTAGAGAATGATTTGGGAGCTGTGTATTAATCTGCTCTCAGAGGGTTTAGATATGGTTTATAAGCAAAAACCAATCAATCAATCAAAAATATGTCCTTGAGTATGTCATCCACACACCTGTTCTTGGTTAAGCACTTCTTTCTCAGCATAAAGCTTCACAGACTTGAAGAGAGCCTTCCTGTTGGTTACTTTAATGTGAAAATACGTCATCTCCTATCAATCAAAATTTATGCTGCCTTCTATTACAGCGACAACTGTGGCCATATCGGATTAACAGCCAAGTTGTTAACATAAGTCTAAAACCCCCGCATCTCTCTTTTTCACTATTTCTTTCTCCGTGCATCTCTGTGTTAGCCTTTGAAATGTAAATAGGAAAATTTCTTTCTCCAGAGTGGTTAGCTTTAAACCGTAGCCAATTTAATTATCCTCTACTGATCAGATGTCTCTACCTACATTTAGGTGTGGCTATCAATTGTCAATTATTTTAACAATCTTACCTAGTTTACTCTGACGTTACCGCCAGATCTTTTCAAGAGTAAAAACGTAACTTGAAGCTATAAATCCAAACATATCAGTAGGTTGTTAGTTTGGTTTATTTGATACAAAGCCTCTCATTTCATGGTTAAATTCTACTGCACACAACTCTCTTCTGAACAAATTTGGATGAGAAGCCAATGACTATGGCTTGTGGTCATCCAATGGTGGGGTTGAAAATATGTGGTGGTCATATTTTGGAGAGAGTTTGTTTGCCAAGTGGAAATGGACAGGATTATCCTGTGTCATTTGTATCTACAGGGTCTTTCATCCATATTACTTCTCCATAATGTGGCTTTAAATTATCTGCTAGGAATTGATTGGGACATTTGATATTCTTTCTCTTTCAGAATCTTTGTTTTCTATTTATCCATGCCCCCCCCTTTTCTTTACAATAATAGTAGCGATCATAGCAGTATGTATTGTTATGGGTACCTCTGGTATACTGTTGTTCAAAATACTTGCTTCTCTTCCCTGGAAGGATTATACTTTAGAGCTCATTTCTGCAGGAGGATTTTGCTTTTCTGTCCTTTTGAATTTATTCTGGCACAGGCTCTGGATAGTGAATTGTGAGTTGTAATAATGTGGGATATTTCTGACCAGAAGTTTTCCAAATCAGCTTGTAGTTATCAATCTCTTTTCTCCCTACGAATCCCAGATAGAGGCTACCCTCAGTCTGCGAGAACAAGAGAGAAAACTGTTGTAAGTCACTGACATCTTTCAGGTTGGTTGTTACTATGGAAAAACGTAGACTAAATTGACTAATAAAACCCCTTGACTTAACAGTTACAACTCTGGGAATTCATTCGCAGCAATAACTTAACAAGTGAGAAAACATACAGGATCAGTGATACTCATCACATTGTTCCAAAAATTTCAAAAAATTAGAACCAAAATTTAACAGTGATTTCATTAAATGACAACACATCTATACGATGGAAAACTATGCAGTCATTAAAATTGTTATGGTATATATTTACATATATATACTTTTATATAATTATATATACATATCTATATCTTTATCTGTTTAAAAGTATCATGCAAGGATATCCAAAATATATTGGTAAGTAAAAAATGATACAGTACGAATGATTCTATTTTAGCAAAATGATATGTTCATCAAAAGAATATGCACTGAGTACCAAAAAATATTTATAGGAGTAGAATCATTATAATAAACATTGAAGACAGACCAAAAAGAGAAGTCATAAAATTGTGAGGAGAAGGCTTACGGGCAAGAGTAGAATAAGAGAAATGCTGTGCTAACAGCTTTACCTTTTGAATAACATAGAGAAGGCACAGAAGGACCATGCTGTTAGCTGTCAATGCTCTTTCTTCCTCTCCTACTCACTGCCTTTGTAAATGCAAGCCACAGATGCAATTTGGTTGGAATGCATCTGTGAACATGAGCCTAACGATCAATAAATTGAATGTTGAAGCTGAAATCAGCTCCAGGGTAATGTATGATTTAAATCAGAGTGTATCAAAATAAATACCCACCAAAGGCTTTACTATCTGCAAAACAGCAAAATTCTCTGTCTTGTTTCCTCTTTACTGATTACTATTTATTCTTTACTTATTTGTTGTATTTACAGGTTCTAAAATTAGAATCACTAAAGTTACTCAAAACACTTGCTGGATGAAGTACTGATCTGACTTTTTCTAAAGCTTATATCTCTTGCTTTATACTTGCCAAAATCTTCTCAAGCATTTACTTCTGAATTCTATGACTTAAGTTTTGATCACATATACCATGACATGGAACAATATGGTTGGTTGAATATAGCACTTGCTCCCATGACTTGTGCCTATCCTGGGCCTATTTGCCTTCAGATGTTTCCTTCTTTGGCTCTCTTCTGTATCACAGGAAAGCTGACCCCTATAGGCTGCAATTCCCTGGCTCCCATAACAGCTAGTTTCTCACTGGGATTGGCCAAGAGGAGGCACCCACAGATATTTGAGGGTGAACAAATGAAAAAGCCAGATATTCCTTTCCTCCTATTTCGCCTGTGCAGTATTTTGCTATATAGCTCTGTGACTCCAGCATCTTTTGATCAAGGTCACTGGGTTCCAGATTCTATGGAGTGATTCTGGCTCTAGGATTCAAATAACATTATCTTCTCGAGTTGAACCTCCAGCCTAGGAATGTTTGGTGGCCTTGGACTTCCATTACCTGTGTAACCAATCTCCTGCATTAAATACCCTTGGTTATGAGTAATTAAATGAGCTTCTGTTTTTCTGTTTGCAATCTGACATAAAAAGTTAGTTATTGATTGTTTAGTTTGAAATATGATTTGCTGTAATCATGTGTAATAAGGGAAAATGAGATTTCATTTATAGTAATTTTTTAAAACTTTCAAAGATGTTATCTGCAGTAAATATCAAAATTGAAGGAAACAATTTCTCAAGGATTCAAGATTAATTTTTTTTTTTCAGTGAGGATGGGGAAGGATTATGCTTATGTGATTCTAAATAGGTAGAACTTCTCCATGTAAACAAAATCAGTGTTGCTTACTTTAAAGGTGCCATTGCTGCTATGGACTTGACTTATTACACTTGAGATGGAGATGACCACTTTCTAGTGGTATGAAGGACAATGCTGTCTTTAAAAAAGAGAGAGAGAGAGAGACCAGTTTAGGCAAGACCTTCAGTTCTCTTTGTGTATGGTCCTTACAGATCTGTGAAGGGTCTCACTCTGCTGAGCCTGATTCTGACCTGGCTCTCATCCTGGCCCTTGGCTCTCCCTCTCTCCAGGTGGAAAGATGAGAACTCCAGTTCCAGACCATATACTCTATGCCACATCTCTGTTTTTAGCCACACCCACGAGAGGCTTTATTTCCACATTTCATTCCTGCAGTCCTTGAATTTCATTTTGTAATGTATATGTTCTCTGAAAAAGAGGTGAACATAGGCAGACTGGAGATGTGCCCTATCTCTGTACACATACTTCATGTGATTATCTTTTCTTCAAAGTTGTAATAATGTGAAATAAAACACTCTTTACTTATGCTAGGAAAGGCAGTATTATATAACGTTTACGAACTTGGGCATGTGGATTTGGATCCTTACTTTGCCATTTAACCAGTTCTGGAAACTCAAGCAAGGTACTTCAAATCTCTGTCTTCATTTCATCTGTAAAATAGAGATGAAGAGATTTACACTACCTAACAGGCATCTTTGAGGACTGAATCTAATGTTTTATAAATAACTTATTGTAGTGCCTGGAACATGGGAATATAGTAAACACTTAAGACTTGTAAGTCATTACAGTGATGATGGTGATGTTGGTGCTTGTATAACAGAGTCTAATGAGAAGACTGATTAATATTTTTATATTAGGTATGGCCTGGTATATTTTAAATTCTTGGCAGAACTGGCATATATTTATGAGCATATTTCTATATATGAGTTTTTATACACGTGTCTTGTTTATAGAATAAAGGTCAAAGAATACTTAGGATCTTCCAGAAAAGAAAAGGAGTTATAGCCAAATAAGGTCCTGTTTTCTCTTGTTTTCCTTAAGTCAAGTAGGAATCTATTGAAGGACCTGGAAAACAATAAAGAGTCCGTGCAGTGCTACTTAAAATGTTCAAACTAACTTTGAGATGCAGCACAGACATTCCCCTGTCTAGTTGCAGCATTCTTCTGAGTGTAATACAATGCAGGACAACCACGGTGAGTTATGAAGAGCCTCTTTTCTAACTGCGTAATAGTCAAATAGAAGAGAATGGGCAATTCCTTTCCAACTGAGGATATACTTCCCACCTTCTCCTTAATCCTCTTCAAATTCTACCTGATTTGAAGAGTAATGCAACCATCCTAAGACCTTAAATTTGCTGAGTTCAATCTGACTTAAATTCATATATTCTGATATCTTATCCTACTGCCCTCTCTTTCCTCATTTCTTTTGTAATTTCATCCTTCTTTTCTTTACTTCTTGAACTCAAAATAATGTAGTTTCCTAAAGTTCTATCCTAGGTCTTCTTCACTTGTCACTCCATGCTTTCTTTTCCTAGGCAATCTAGGATAGCCACACCCATAGTCATCTCTCCACTGACAACTCAAGCTTATGTATTTTAACCCTAACTTCTGAGCACTGGCCCATACAGTCAACCAATAGCATTTACATTACTATACTTTCCACGTATTTCAAAACGAACATGTCCCAAATAGTATTCATTATATTCACCTACTCTAAGTGGATTTTCATTCATTATTTTTTGTCGCAGCGAGTGGTAGCAAATTCCACAAGCTTTACAGGTCAGAAACCTCAGTGTTTCCTTCTCCATCACCTTCATACCTAAATCATTATTATGCCTTATTGATATTATACAGACATTTCTTAAATATTTTATCAATTCACTTACTTCCTTCTCTACTGCCGTCACACATCTTACCCTAACAACCTGCTACAGGTCTTCCCCTACTTGTTCTTGCCCTTTGTGTTCCAATTTTCTCATAAAAGCCAAACATCTTTTTTTTTTCAACTTTTTCTTTTGAAGTGATTATAGATTCATAGGTGCTTATAGAGGAATGTACAGAGAAGTCCTATGAATCCTTCCTTCAGCCTCCCTCCATGCTAACTCCTTACACAACTAGAGTACAATATCAAAAACAAGAAGTTGACATTGACATAATCCATAGAATTAATTCAGACTTCACCAGTTATTCACGCAGTTGTGTGTGTGTGTGTGTGTGTGTGTGTGTGTGTGTGTGTGTGTAGTTCTATGCAATTTTATCACATGTGTAAGCTTTGTGTAACCACCACCACGGTCAAAACACTAGACTGTACCATCACAAGACTCCCTCATGTTACCCCTTTATAACCATACCCATCCCCTCCCCTGTTTTGAATCCCTAGCAACCACTCATGTGTTCTTCACAGAATACTGCTGGTGCTTCGATCTTGGATTTTTAGCCTCCAGCACTGTTTCAGCCACCCCAACTCAGTCCCTGCTGGTGCCATCTACAGGTATAGAAGGCCCTCCCCTTGTCCACCTGGTATCACTGGGCCAGCTTTTGCACTGGAATAGGAGAGTGGAAGCCACTGGGACTGGCCCTCCTATGATCCTGAGTGAATGGCAGGGAGATGCAGGCAGCGGCTGCTGCTGCCCCTGCCACGGACAGGACTGCCACAGGAAGCCGGGTTGGGCAGTGAGGACTGGGGTGGTTGGGCCTTCTTGCTATTGATGCTGCCAGTGGATTGGACCACTGCCAGGCCCAGATTGTAGAATGAGGGTTACGACTCTCCACTGTGTCTGTCATGCTTTCCTTCCCCAGTCCTCGGCCAGAAAGGACAAGCTTTTCTTTTGGGTCGTTTTTGTTTTGCCTATGCCTGTGGGTGGTTCTGGGCTTTAGACCTCTCCTGTGCCCAGTCTAGGAGCATACGGGAGATGAAAGGAAAATCTAGGAAATTTCACCACGTAGTCAGTCCCCATGTCCTCAAGTTCTATTCTCAGCAGTCTGCCTTCTTTCTTCCTTCCTAGCCAGTGCTGTTGACACTCTTTCAGCTTACTTTCAGAGTTCTTTCTTCATTGTCTAATGGACAATTTCCTGGGTATTTTGTTGTATTTATAGAGGAGCACAGAATAAAGAATTCTACACCATCTTGCTGTAGAACAGGAGCCAAAATAATCTTTTAAGAAAGTAAATGTGTTTGGATTGCTTTACCCCTTATCAGCATCATTATAAATCATCAATAGGCTTTCTGAATTCCAGTCACATGGTCTTCTTTCAAATTTATGCATACACCATATTCCATTTCTACTCAGATACTTTTCTACTGCTCTTCTTTCTGCCCAGGACCATTTTTTTTTCTCCCTTCACAATCTCCCATCTTCTATTCTCAAGAACTCCTTGCCTATCCATGAATTCCTATTTATCTTTTAGAACTCAGCTCAAATATTTAGTCAAGGAAGTCCTCTCTGACTCCCCATACCAGATCAGACCCTCTTACACTATATACACTGTTGTACTCCCTCTGTTCTCCTTGATGTTCAGCCGTTGCATTTATAATTAAGCTAATGGTTGTGTAGTTAATTGTTTAATACTAAACAATCTCTATCCATTGCTAGAATGCAAGCTTCTTAAGGTCAGAGTCGATCTCTTTCATCACTGATCTCCCAACCTCCCTCCCGGTACTCACCAAGTGTCTGACTACATAAAAAGTTTTCATTACTTAAATTTTAAAAATTCAGTATGTGTCTGGGATTTTCCATTTTCAGAAAGCTTTGCAGTCATTAAGTAGATAAATATCTAAACAGTTCTGAAGGTTTAAGGAATTAAAAGTCACACAGTAGTTAGGAAACAGTTGTCCTCTTCTCAAAGCTCAGTTGGAGAAAATTCCTCCCACCTACAAGGGGGAGTTTATAGTAAAGACACCTTTTTTTCTTTTCATGGCAGGTCAGTAATTTAGTTCTAAAGTGTAGCTTTCCCTAATTTCTTCCACAGTTATTTACTCCAGTCAGCCAGGCATGGGGCAAGAACCTGGTGAGACAATGGTGAACAAGACAGACCAGTTTTTCTTTGATGAAACTTGCAGTTGGAAAACACAGAGATGATCTTCAGGGAGAAACTATGAAGACCCACAGCTATTGTGTTTCTTACTTGAGAGTTGGTGTCAGTTTCTAATATTTCTAATTTTTACTCAACTAAAAGAAACAGAGAAAAATTATTTCTCGAACAATGAATCACAGAATTAAGAAAAAAATCAGCATTTTGGAAGAAAAATGTTGAGAAGTCCATAGGCCAGTAATTTTCCCTAAATCTGTAGGGGATTTGGTGCATTCTGTTTGGATTACTTACTAATACAGGAAGAGGATCTCAAATAACAATGTGTTGCACAATGTTATTCTGGAAATCTCATGTTAAAAGTAATGCCACCACCAATGTAAAGTTGCTTTTATTTCCTCAGCAAAGTTTATAAACTGAATTTTTGTTCCAGTAAATACACTGCAACAGTAGTTGTAAGTAGAGAGGAAACGACAGTTCCCTAACATTTCCTAACATTAAATAAAACAAAACTCCAAATCCTCAAAGATTGTTGCCATCTTTCCTTCAGTAATAAATACATTAAACCCAGTTCACTTGTTTGCTAGCATTCCAGTAAGAAGAATAAATTCTAACATTACACTTTTTGGTCTTGACATCTGAAAATGTGGTTGAAAAAGATGCTGATGATCACTGTTTTCTGAGGTTAATATTTTGGATGTAGCCTTTCTATCTTTGTTGGAATTGCTATGTTAACTATGGTGGATATTTTGTATTGGTTGGTTAAAAGAGAAAATGACCCCACTTTAGACCATTATAACAAACTTCTGAATCTGCAATAACCTTAAATAATCAGTCAACTGATACATGAATAATTTGATCATCTTTCTACCATTGAATTGATAGATTGTGTAAACTTACAGATTAAATGAAATCAGTTAATAGTGTAAAAAACTGTATTTAAAACCTGACTTATTGGGCTTAAGGTTGATATTTAATTAAATCTCCTTCCCTATCCTAAGTTTGGAACTGGAGTTGAACAAATGGAGGTCAAAGTAGCAGCTAAGCTGTGTGACTTAAATGTATGACCATGAGCAGAATTTCTCTTATCTTGTTTTAATCTAAACCTTATGATGATCTACTCAAGTGTTGTTGTTTAAAAATAGGTGCACAGATTCTTTGACATTTCTGCCTTCAAAAAGTGGAATCCACTTCCTCTCCCCTTGAGTGTAGATAGATTCAGTGACTTGCTTCTAAAAAGGAAAATATGGCAGACATGATGACTGTGACTTTTGACACTCAGTCAATAAAAGGCACCGTTATTCCCTCCTTGTTCTTTCTCTTAGACCATTCACTTTGAGGAAAGACAGCTGCTGCCATGTCATGAGGACACTCAACCAATCCATGGCAACGTCCACATGGTAAGGAACTGGACTTCCTGCCCACAGCTATGTGAGGGGACCTCTTGGAAGCAAACACTGAGAAATCTGGCTCCTGATCACAGGTAATTTCTAAGGCTTTGCCTGGCAGACCTGATGAGAGAAAGCTGTCCTCTCCAGGCCAGACCTGTGTACAGCCAATGCATTACGGTCTCTGAAGGGAGTTGCAGTCAAGGACTCAGGCCCCCTGGCCAGTCACGTCCTTCATATATTTGCATTCTTGGTTTTCGGTGGGCACCTGCATTCAAGCTCTCTTTATCTGAGGCCTTAGGCAGAGGTCAACTCCAGGTGCCTCTCCTGAGGTCTCCTTATTGCGGGGAGGAGGAGGAAATCTTGAATTCACTTAGGAGGGTGTTAGGAAGGCTACTGTAAGGAACTAATAATTGAGCTCAGATCTAAACGATACCTAGGACTAACTAGATGAAATAGGAAACTTGTGAATAGGTAAGAGGTGTCTCACCCGAAGGAGTAACATGCGTTTACCCAGAATTCCAGCCTTACAACCATGAAGCTTTGTAAGGTAAGTAGAGAGAAAAAGCAAGATGAGCCAAAAATTTCTCCAGAATGCTGACCCTATAGGCAGTGACCCTGGTGTGCCTACTTTTTGGAAGCAGGGGGTGCACAATGCATCCTGCTTCTCAGCAGGAAGAGTCCAAAGAGAGAGGGGAAAAGGCTAAATTGTATATGTTCAAGTTCTTTTCTCAATTTCACCCTTAGGAGAGTCATACCTCTTCCCCAGAGAGGGCAGTTAAGGGAAAACCACTCCACAAATGGACCAAAATAGGGTCTTAGTGAAGTTGTATTTTCCACATTTTTTTACAATGATCAACATTCTGGGAAATTTTACAGGTCATAAAATCAGTAACTGTTACTATGATATTTTGGACACCCAAAATATCATAAAATAGGTGCACAGATTCTTTGTGATTTATGATTCTTAGCAGGGCAAAAAAAAGTGAAGCTTTTGATGAGTAAGGTTATAGACATGGTCTTTTGTCAGGAATAAAATCTTAAATTTGTTGCTGTAAGTAGTCAACTTCTCTTCTACTTAATGCCAATTTATCTGTGGTCAACTCATTATTTTCTCCATTGAGATACTAAAAGACCAGTAATTAACCTGAAGGAAAAGAGAAAAGTGTGAACTCCATAAAAGTACCTTTATCAAGTTCTTTGCATTCTTTGGTCTTCATCTGTCACAATACCACACTGAGCTAATTATTCATTATATCCATTTAACAAATGGATATTCGGGGACTTCTCTGTTTTGGGATCTGTGTTAGATATGGTGGACACAATACTGAGCAAAACAAAAAGACATTATTTCTGAAGTTAAAAGGTTTATAGTCTAGTAAGGAAAACAGACATCAATAAAATAATTCCAAAAAGTCAATGTAAAATTACATTGGTAATAATTGCTAAGAACAGATGCATGGTACTGTGGAAGCCATGAAGAAGGGATGTGACTTAGGTGGGAAGTAGAAAAGACTCCTCTCCTTGGAAGTAATATTCAAATAGAAATCTGAAAGACAAGTAGTAATAGCTAAAATCAGAAGGGTAGAGATAGGTAAGAGGTTTTCCAGCCTGAGAAAATAGCTCAGGTGAATGGCACCTTGCAGCAGGAAGTGTGGTTAAACATCAGGGGTAGATGAGGCCTATTATGTCCACACCCAATTAAGAACTTGAGTGTTGATCAGGCTTTTTCAAGCATCATATTTTCCTGGACAGAACAACAAGTGGATGCTAGTGGTGGGAATTTATTTGCCTAGAGTATTCAATTAGGATATTGAAAAAAATGAACCTTAAAATTCCAGTGGCTTAACGTGATAGAATTTTCTTTCTCGTTCCTGGAACAGTCTATTGAGGATGTTACTGCTTGGTGGTGGCCTTCCACGTAGTGTTTCAGAGGCTCAGTATCCTTCCATCTTGTGGCTCCACCATCCACTAGCCTCCAACAGGTGGAGGGAGACAGAGGGAAGAGGGCACAACCATTTCTTTTAAAAATCCAGGCTCCGAAGTAACACACATCATTTTGCTCATATTTTATTGTTGTGAACTAGTCATGTGACTGTACCTTTATGCAAGGGGGTGCCAGGGAATATACTCACTGCCTGGGAAGATGCCTCTGAGAAACACCTACCATATTCTAGAAGGTGGAGCATAAGTTTTTTCACGACGGCTAGCATCTTTGCCATACTTACTGAATGAATGCAAACTGCTGATTGGTTATGTCATTATACCCCCGACCTTGAATTTCATAACTCTCTGGGCAATTATGTGAAACTTTCAAAACAACATATTGATTTTTCAATGTGAAAAATAAACACATATGCTATTTGGAATTTTGGAATGAGGTATACAGATCTTCATGATCACAGATATTTTTATGATATATTTATAAGAGGAAAAATCACTCCCTAGCAGGAGGAGAGAAATTAGTTAGAATTGTTTATCTTGTTTAGAAACATGGTCTTTAATAATGTTTCTCAAGCCTTGAGCAACTAGTTATATGGATGGATCCTAAATCGAATGCAAGTGAGTACAGAGGACATTCTTAAATAAGCAGTTACGATTTCCTTTCTAACTGTAAACCTCTTCAGTTATAACAGGAAACTAAACAGAATTTGAATGTGTGAAAGGTTCAGTTTGAGGTATTTTATTTTTATCATTCTTAAAAACTCATGGGTTCATCTGAACTTTTTTTACGGTAAAATTTATAATGGGAAAGTTTTTTATGGTCAAAATTTATAATGGGAAATACCACGAAAGTGTGTGTGTGTTTGGTCCGCCCAAAAGGAGCTTTAGAGATCAGATAAGTAGGTGAGAAGACTACTAAAGCAGAGAAATTACTGCACATTGTGCCACCCTAGCGCTGGAATAGGTGGCAAATGTGACTTTAGCCCCAGAAACATTGAGAGCAGGAACAATATCTGACTCATCTATTCAAGGGTGAAAAACTAACCGGAATTATTACTTTAGCCTAAGAGTGATAAAGCACCAGGTGCTGAGATCCTGACCTGATGTACATAAATTAAAAAACAATGGTAAAATATTATATCTGTGTAGTGCTTTTTGATTTCCAAAGCACCATCTGGGGTTGATATTTATCACCATTGCGACACAGCAATAAAGATAGTCAGACAGTTATAAAGTTGAGCACTTCAGAGAAGTTATGTATGCACAAATCTTTTGGTTAAATTGCCCCAGGAGTTGAGTGTTCCTAGTATTTATAAACTTCCACTTGACTTTGAGTTTATGTCACTCCTTGTTCTCCTGTTGATGGATTGCACTTTAAGTACAACCCTAATATACTAATACTCATGAATAACATTTTTGACTGGGTGAGCTAAGCTATTATATAATTGGACTTTTTACCGCCAGGCATTGAAGTAATCTAGGATCCTTACATAGTCTTGGCTTCTAGGTTTTTTCCTGACCCTTAGAGTTTTATGTCCTTGGCCAAATTTCTTATCTCTTTCAGTCTGTTTCTTTATCTGTAAAATGAAGATAAGGATACTTGTTCTTATCAGTGTCATGAAACGCACATGGGTAATTTACAAAGATGGTGACCAATTGTTATAAATCTTAAATGTTCTACAAATATAAATTATTATTTGGCTTCCTCTTCCTTGTTGGTTTTTATAATCCAACCTAATCCAAAAATAAATGGATCTCAACCATGGGCTTGAGCCTAAATGAATTTGGTTCTTGGGATAACAAACTTGTTTTATGATTTCTTAACCTTGACTTAACTTGACCAATTACCCTAATTTGTCCAGGGTTTTCTGAATTTTAGCAATGAAAGTCCAATGTCCTGGTAAACCCCTCAGTTCTGGGAAAACCAGGATGGCTGGTGACTCTACCTTGACTTTCTGATTCTAAGAATCCTTCTCAGAAGCAGTTTTTAATCTTCTCTTATTAATATGAGATCTTTCTTTGGAAAGAATATCCCTTCCATATGAGTCCATTTGTTTTTCAGAATATGGATTATATCAGACTTTCAACCAAATCACATGGCTAAATAGTACGTAAACTGTACGTAATACAGTTCACATGTCTACATAATGACATAGAACTTTTATACAGAGATATGTGATCAGTTAATTGTGATAACCTCCACTCCAGCACTTATTATATTTAATTGAACTATTTAACCATCTGTTTCCCTAATCAGATCTTATCAGGAATCCAGTCGTGTTCATCCTTGATTCTGTAGCATCTAGCATGCTGACTGGCACACTGGAGACACCTAGGAAGTACATAATAAACTGAAATATGGAACTTAAACTTGCACAGTTCAACCCTTATGAGAGTCAGATTTTTGATGATCTATAAAGTGTACATAATAAAAGCTTCATTTAAGCCTCATAGAATTTAGTAATACTTAAATTAAAAAAAATGAAAAATGTTACTTTTATAAACTATAAAGTATAATAAAATTTAAGTGAGAAAGGATTGTTATTAATATTTAATAACTTTAACCTTACAGTTTGTCTTTCGGTCTGTCATGACTCCTGGATTCTTGATTTGATCTTTGAATATTAAATTTGTGCTTCTATCCAAGAGTTTATATCATTTATCCTATACATAAATCACCACAGGACAATGTGAAACAGACTCTCCTTGACATGGATATAGCCACTTATAAATTAATATCATCATATCAAAATATAATAAGAAAAGTAGATGCATCTAAGTTCAGTCTAGTTTATTTCCTGAAAGACTTTGCTCAAAGGTCATCTATGTGTGTTTTGTTTTGTTTTTGGCTGCACCACGAAGCTTGTGGGATCTTAGTTCCCCAACCAGGGAATTGAACTTGGGCCCTTGGCAGTGAGAGCGCGGAGTCCTAAACACTGGACCACCAGGGAGTTCCCTAAGGTCATCTATATTAATGCTGTGCAATAGTTGGTAAACCAGGGAAACCTCAATAAATTACGTATTTATTGCAAAAGGAATTAAGTCTTTATTGCAACATGATTCACAGTTGTCTCTTCAATTTATTCTGGATTAGAAAGTGTTCTTCAAATGCTATCACATCCAGGGCTTGATTTTGGTGGCCCATCACAGGTACTCTGTTCCTATGGAAATTCCCACTGAATTAATCCTTGGTTCTGAAAATCCATCAAGAATTCAGAGCAGCTTGATCAGTACGGAAGATAGTCTTTGCCTCTGGATTTGGATTAATTAATTAATTTGCAGATTGCATTTTATTTATTTATTTTAACATCTTTATTGGAGTATAATTGCTTTACAGTCGTGTGTTAGTTTCTGCTGTATAGCAAAGTGAATCAGCTATACATATACATATATGCACATATCCCCTCCCTCTTGTATCTCCCTCCCACCCTCCCTATCCCACCCCTCTAGGTGGACACAAAGCACCGAGCTGATCTCCCTGTGCTATGTGGCTGCTTCCCACTAGCTATCTATTTTACATTTGGTAGTGTATATATGTCAATGCTACTCTCTCATTTCGTAGCAGCTTACCCTTCCCATCCCTGGTGTCCTCAAGTCCATTCTCTACGTCTGTGTCTTTTTTCCTGTCCTGCCCCTAGGTTCATTAGAACCTTTTTTTTTTTTTTTTTGATTTCATATATATGTGTTAGTGTACGGTATTTGTTTTTCTCTGACTTACTTCACTCTGTATGACAGACTCTAGGTCCATCCACCTCACTACAAATAACTCAATTTTGTTTCTTTCTATGGCCAAGTAATATTCCATTCTATGTATGTGCTACGTCTTCTTTATCCATTCATCTGTTGATGGACAGTTAGGTTGCTTCCATGTCCTGGCTATTGTAAATAGTGCTGCGAAGAACATTGTGGTACATGTCTCCTTTTGAATTATGGTTTTCTCAGGGTATATGCCCAGTAGTGGGATTGCTGGGTCCTATGGTAGTTCTATTTTTAGTTTTTTAAGGAACCTCCATACTGTTCTCCATAGTGGCTGTATCAATTTACATTCCCACCAACAGTACAAGAGGGCTCCCTTTTCTCCACACCCTCTCCAGCATTTATTGTTTGTAGATTTTTTGATGATGGCCATTCTGACCGTTGTGAGGTGATACCTCATTGTAGTTTTAATTTGCATATCTCTAATGATTAGTGATGTTGAGCATCTTTTCATGTGCCTCTTGGCCATCTGTATGTCTTCCTTGGTGAAATGTCTATTTAAGACTTCTGCCCATTTTTTAACTGGATTGTTTGTTTTTTTGATATTAAGCTCTATGAGCTGTTTGTATATTTTGGAGATTAAGCATTTGTCTGTTGTTTCTTTTGCAAATATTTTCTCCCATTCTGAGGGTTGCCTTTTTGTCTTGTTTATGGTTTCCTTTGCTGTGCAAAAGCTTTTAACTTTCATTAGGTCCCATTTGTTTATTTTTGTTTTTATTTCCATTTCTCTGGGAGGTGGGTCAACAAGGATCTTGCTGTGATTTACATCATAGAGTGTTCTGCCTATGTTTTCCTCTAAGAGTTTTATAGTGTCTGGCCTTACATTTAGGTCTTTAATCCATTTTGAGTTTATTTTTGTGTATGGTGTTAGGGACTGTTCTAATTTCATTCTTTTACGTGTAGCTGTCCAGTTTTCCCACCACCATTTATTGAAGAGGCTGTCTTTTCTACATTGTAAATTCTTGCCTCCTTTGTCAAAGATAAGGTGACCATATGTGCATGGGTTTATCTCTGGGCTTTCTATCCTGTTCCATTGATCTATGTTTCTGTTTTTGTGCCAGTACCATACTATCTTGGTTACTGTAGCTTTGTAGTATAGTCTGAAGTCAGGGAGCCTGATTCCTCCAGCACCATTTTTCTTTCTCAAGATTGCTCTGGCTATTTGGGGTCTTTTGTGTTTCCATATAAATTGTAAAATTTTGGGTTCTAGTTCTGTGAAAAATGCCATTGGTAGCTTGATAGGGATTGCATTGAATCTGTAGGTTGCTTTGGGTAGTATAGTCATTTTCACAATGTTAATTCTTCCTCCAATCCAAGAACATGGTATATCTCTCCATCTGTTTGTATCATCCTTAATTTCTTTCATCAGTGTCTTATAGTTTTCTGCATACAGGTCTTCTGTCTCCTTAGGTACGTTTATTCCTAGGTGTTTTATTCTTTTTGTTGTAATGGTAAATGGGAGTGTTTCCTTAACTTCTCTTTCAGATTTTTCATCATTAGTGTGTAGGAATGCAAGAGATTTCTGTGCATTTTGTATCCTGCTACTTTACCAGATTCATTGATTAGCTCTAGTAGTTTTCTGGTAGCATCTTTAGGATTCTCCATGTGTAGTATCATGTCATCTCCAAACAGTGACAGTTTCACTTCTTTTCCAAATTGGATTCCTTTAATTTCTTTTCCTTCTCTGATTGCTGTGGCTAAAATTCCAAAACTATGTTGAATAGTAGTGGTGAGAGTGGGCAGCCTTGTCTTGTTCCTGACCTTAGAGGAAATGGTTTCAGTTTTTCACCTTTGAGAATGATGTTTGCTGTGGGTTTGTCATATATGGCCTTTATTATGTTGAGGTAGGTACCCTCTGTGCCCACTTTCTGGAGAGTCTTTATCATAAATCGGTGTTGAATTTTGTTGAAAGCTTTTTCTGCATCTATTGAGATTATCATATGGTTTTTTATCCTTCAATTTGTTAATATGGTCTATCATATTGATTTGTGTGTTAAAGAATCCTTGCATTCCTGCGTTAAACCCCACTTGATCATGGTGTGTGATCCTTTTAATGTGCTGTTGGATTCTGTTTGCTAGTATTTTGTTGAGGATTTTTGCATCTTTGTTCATCAGTGATATTGGCCTGTAGTTTTCTTTCTTTGTGATATCTTTGTGTGGTTTTGGAATCAGGCTGATGATTGTAGCCTTGTAGAATGAGTTTGGGAGTGTTCCTCCCTCTGCTATATTTTGGAAGAGTTTGAGAAGGATAGGTGTTAGCTCTTCTTTAAATGTTTGATAGAATTCGCCTGTGAAGCCACCTGGTTCTGGGCTTTTGTTTGTTGGAAGATTTTTAATCACAGTTTCAATTTCAGTTCTTGTGATTGGTCTGTTCATAGTTTCTATTTCTTCCTGGTTCTGTCTTGGGAGTTTGTACTTTTCTAAGAATTTGTCCATTTCTTCCAGGTTGTCCATTTTATTGGCATATAGTTGCTTGTAGTAACCTCTCATGATCCTTTGTATTCCTGCAGTGTCAGTTGTTACTTCTCCTTTTTCATTTCTAATTCTGTTGATTTGAGTCTTCTCCCTCTTTTTCTTGATGAGTCTGGCTAATGGTTTATCAATTTTGTTTCTCTTCTCAAAGAGGCAGCTTTTAATTTTCTTGGTCTTTGCTATCGTTTCCTGTATTTTTTTTCATTTATTTCTGATCTGATCTTTATGATTTCTTTCCTTCTGCTAACTTTGGGTTATTTTTGTTCTTCTTTCTCTAATTGCTTTAGGTGTCAAGTTAGGTTGTTTATTCGAGATTTTCTTGTTTCTTGAGGTAGGATTGTATTGCTATAAACTTCCATCTTAGAACTGCTTTTGCTGCATTCATAGGTTTTGGGTCATCGTGTTTTCATTGTCATTTGTTTTTAGGTATTTTTTTATTTCCTCTTTGATCTCTTCAGTGGTCTCTTGGTTATTTAATAGCGTATTGTTTAGCCTCCATGTGTTTGTATTTTTTACAGTTTTTTTTTCCTGTAATTGATATCTAGTCTCATAACGTTGTGGTTGGAAGAGGTATTTGATATGATTTCAATTTTCTTAAATTTACTAAGGCTTGATTTGTGACCCAACATATGATCTATCTTGGAGAATGTTCCCTGAGCCCTTGAGAAGAAAGTGTATTCTGTTCTTTTTAGATGGAATGTCTTATAAATATAAATTAGGTCCATCTTGTTTAATGTGTCATTTAAAGCTTGTGTTTCCTTATTTGTTTTCAATTTGGATGTTCTGTCCATTGGTTTAAGTGGGGTGTTAAAGTCCCCTACTATGATTGTGTTAATGTCAATTTCCCATTTTATGGCTGTTAGCATTTGCATTATGTATTGTGGTGCTCCTATGTCAGGTGCATAAATATTTACAGTTGTTCTATCTTCTTCTTGGATTGATCCCTTGATCATTATGTAGTGTCCTTCTTTGTCTCTTGTAATAGTCTTTATTTTAAAGTCTATTTTGCCTGATATGAGAATTGCTACTCCAGCTTTCTTTTGATTTCCACTTACATGGAATATCTTTTTCCATCCCCTCACTTTCAGTCTGTATGTGTCCCTAGGTCTGAAGTGGATCTCTTGTAGACAGAATATTTATGGGTCTTGTTTTTGCATCCATTCAGCCAGTCTGTGTCTTTTGGTTAGAGCGTTCCATTTACATTTAAGTTAATTATCGATATGTATGTTCCTATTACCATTTTCTTAATTGTCTTGGGTTTGTTATTGTAGGTCTTTTCCTCCCCTTGTGTTTCCTGCCTAGAGAAGTTCCTTTAGCATTTGTTGTAGAGCTGGTTTGGTGGTGCTGAATTCTCTTAGGGTTTGCTTGTTTGTAAAGGTTTTAATTTTTCTGTCAAATCTGAATGAGACCCTTGCTGGGTAGAGTAATCTTAGTTTTAGGTTTTTCCCTTTCATCACTTTATTTATTTATTTATTTATAAATTTATTTATTTATTTTATTTTATTTTTGCCTGCGTTGGGTCTTCGTAGCTGCACGTGGGCTTTTCTCTAGTTGCAGCGAGCCAGGGCTCCTCTTCATTGCGGTGAGTGGGATTCTCATTGCGGTGGCTTCTCTTGTTGTGTAGCATGGGCTCTAGATGCGCAGCCTTTAGTAGTTGTGGCATGCAGGCTCAGTAGTTGTGGCTTGCGGGCTCTAGAGTGCAGACTCAGTAGCTGTGGCACATGGTCTTAGTTGCTCCATGGCATGTGGGATCTTCCTGGACCAGGGCTCGAACCTGTGTCCCCTGCATTGGCAGGTGGATTCCTAACCACTGCACCACCAGGGAAGTCCCCTTTCATCACTTTAAATATGTCCTGCCACTCCCTTCTGACTCGCAGAGTTTCTGCTGTAAGATCAGCTGTTAACCTTATGGGGTTTCCCTTGTATGTTATTTGTTGCTTTTCCCTTGCTGCTTTTAATATTTTTTCTTCGAATTTAATTTTTGATAGTTTGATATGCGTCTTGGTGTGTTTCTCCTTGAGGTTATCCTGTGTGGGACTCTCTGTGCTTCCTGGACTTGATTGATTATTTCCTTTCCCTTGTTAGGAAGTTTTCAACAATAATCTCTTCAAATATTTTCTCAGACCCTTTATTTTTCTCTTCTTTTTCTGGGACCCCTTTAATTCGAATGTTGGTGCATTTAATGTTGTGCCAGATGTCTCTGAGACTGTCCTCAATTCTTTTCATTCCTTTTTCTTTATTATGCTCTGTGGCAGTTATTTCCACTATTTTATCTTCCAGGTCACTTATCTGTTCTTCTGCCTCAGTTATTCTGCTATTGATTCCATCTAGAGTATTTTTAATTTCATTTATTGTTTTGTTCATCACTGTTCGTTTGCTCTTTAGTTCTTCTAAGTCCTTGTTAAATGTTTCTTGTATTTTTTCCATTCTATTTCTGAGATTTTGGATCACCCCTACTGTCATTACTCTGAATTCTTTTTCAGGTAGACTGCCCATTTCCTCCTCATTTGTTTGGTGTGGTGTGTTTTTACTTTGCTCCTTTATCTGCTGCATATTTCCCTGTCTTCTCATTTTGTTTAACTTACTGTGTTTGGGATCTCCTTTTCACAGGCTGCAGGTTTGTAGTTCCTGTTATTTTTGGTGTTTGCCCTCAGTGGGTGAGGTTGGTTCAGTGGGTTGTGTAGGCTTCCTGGTGGAGGGAACTGGTGCCTGTGTTCTGGTGGTTGTGGCTTGATCTTGTCCTTCTGGAGGGCAGGACCACATCCAGTGGTGTGTTTTGGAGTGTCTGTGAACTTAGTATGATTTTAGGCAGCCTCTCTGCTAATGGATGGGGTTGTGTTCCTGCCTTGCTAGTTGTTTGGCATGGGGTGTCTAGCACTGGAGCTTGCTGGCCGTTGGGTGGAGCTGGGTCTTAGTGTTGAGATGAAGCTCTCTGGGAGAGCTCTCACCAACTGATATTACGTGTGGCCGGTAGGTTTCTGGTTGTCTAATGTCCTGGTCTTGGCCCTCCCACCTCGAAGGCTCAGGCCCGACACCCGGCAGGAACACCGTGACCCTGCCAGCCACACGGCTCAGAAGAAAAGGATGAGAGAGAAAAAAAATGAAAAAACAAAAACGAACAGCCAGACCATCGAACAAATGGTAAAAGCAAACCTATACAGACAAAATCTGTAGAATACACATACACACTCACAAAAAGAGATAAAGAAAAAATATATATGTATATAAAAAAAAGAAAGAGAACAACCAAACCAGTAAACAAATCCACCAATGATAATATGCACTAAATACTATATTAAGATCAACATAAAAGTAGAAAAAAATTAGACGCAGAAGGCAAACCACAAGTCTACAGTTGCTCCCAAAGTCCACCGCCTCAGTTTTGGGAACAGTCAGTGTCTATTCAGGTATTCTTCAGGTGCAGGGTTTATCAAGTTGATTGTGGGGATTTAATCTGCTGCTCCTGAGGCTGCACAGTGAAATTTCCCTCTCTCTTCTTTGTTCGCACCACTCCTGGGGTTCAGCTTTGGTTTTGGCCCTGCCTCTGTGTGTCGGTCGCCCTCAGACATCTGTTCCTGCCCAGACAGGAGGGGGTTAAAGCAGCGACTTACTAGGGTGCTCTTGCTCACTCAGGCCGGGGGGAGGGAGGGGTAAGGTAGTCATAACTGGAATACAGGGCGAGCCTGAGGTGGCAGTGGCCGGCATGACATTGCAACAGCCTGAGGTGTGCCGTGTGTTCTCCCGGGGTAGTTGTCCCTGGAGCTTGGGACCCTGGCGGTGGCGGGCTGTACAGGCTCCCAGTGGGGTGTGGATAGTGACCCGTGCTTGCACACAGGATTCTTGGTGGCAGTGGAAGCAGCCTTAGCATTTCATGCCTGTCTCTGGGGTCCGAGCTGATAGCCACAGCTCATGCCCATCTCTGGAGCTCACTTAGGCAGCGCTCTGCTTTCTGTGGGCACAGTGGGGAGGAATCCCCTTTCCTCGTGCACCCTGAAACAAAGGTCTCTTGACTCTCCAGCAGGTCCAGACTTTTTCCCGGACTTCCTCCTGGCTAGCCGTGGTGCAGTAGCCCCCTTCAGGCTGTGTTCACGCAGCCAACCCCAGTCCTCTCCCTGGGGTTTGACCTCCGAAGCCCGAGCCTCACCTCCTAGCCCCCACCCGTCCCGGCAGGTGAGCAGACAAGCCTCTCAGGCTGGTGAGTGCTGGTCGGCACCAATCCTTTGTGTGGGAATCTCTCCACTTTGCCCTCTGCACCCCTGTTGCTGCGCTCTCCTCCGTGGCTCCAAAGCTTCCCCCACCCCGGCCCCCAGCCCCGTCTCCACCGGGGCTTCCTAGGGTGTGGAAACTTTTCCTCCTTCACAGCTCCCTCCCAGAGGTGCAGGTCCCATCCCTATTCTTTCGTCTCTGTTTTTTCTTTTTTCTTTTGCCCTACCCAGGTATGTGGGGATTTTCTTGCCTTTTGGGAAGTCTGAGGTCTTCTGCCAGTGTTCAGTAAGTGTTCTGTAGGAGCTGTTCCACATATAGATGTATTTTTGATGTATTTATGGGGAGGAAGGTGATCTCCACGTCTTACTCCTCTGCCATCTTGAAGGCCCAACCTGTTTTACAGATTTTAAAAAGGTTAAGACAAGGTTCTCATGTGAGATTCCTGGCTAATGTATACTCACGTCTCAAATCTTGCCTTCAGTGTCACTTCCTGGGGACAACCTTCTCAACTCCCCCAGATTAAGCAAGGTCTCTTGATCATGTGCTCCCACAGTACCCTGTGACTCTCTTTCTTAGCTATTGCCATGAATTATTATAAAGGGAAGAAACAGCTTGAAATTTCACTTAAAAGAGATTCACTTTATTCAGTTGAAACTATACTTCATCTTATTCTATAATGGCATCATTGTTACTGAACCCTAAATCCTCCTGGGTGGTTGCTCAGCCTCTTGAGAAGCAGTGGGAGGCTGGTGTGTGATCTGGGAGGAATGTAGGACATAAGTAGAACTGGTGAGGTTCTAAGCCAGGCCAGGGGTCGGAAGACTCATTTAGATTGCTGGTTTGTTGTAAACGGATATAACTCTAAAACAGCCAGACAGAAGAGATGAATAGGGCAAGATATGGAAAAGGGCATGGAACATCCACGCCCTGTCTGAGTGTACCACATGTTCGCCAACCCAGAAGCTCCTGGATTTCAATTAATTTAGATTAAGCTCTTGGATTAGCTTGATGATGGAATAGGTGGCTCTTCAGTTGCTTCTCCTGCAGGATGCAATGTGTGGGGTCCCCAGTAACTGAGTCCTCTCTTTTTACAGTGATCTAAAGTAAGGCCTCAGACAGAGGAGAGTATTCCAGAGCAAAACCTACCGTTTCCTCTCTGGATTTCAAGCTACCTCTTTTCAGAGATGTTTAGAGTGAGAACATGGTGTTTGGAGTATTTATCATTGGAGCTGAATTGAATTATTTTTCTATATCATGGACTCTTTGAAGAAAAGAAGGACACAAGAGACCTGGAGTAGACTGGTAGGACTCCCAAGATCAACCTGAACTTGAAGTTGTAAAAGCCATAGTGGAGGGTAGTGGGAATGGTGAAGTAAAGACCAACATGGATATGGTCAGTAGAAGATAAGGTGTGCTGGCTTCTCAGGCCATGTTGTCAGGAAGGATGGACTAGAGTATTTATTCTTTTATGTAGTCATTCCTTTATTCAACAAACATCTATTTATTACCTGCTATGTACCAAGTAAGAACCGGGCTTATAGTAGTGACCATGATAGGTCTTTGCTTTCATAGAATTTGCATTATTTTTTTTGTGGGGGAATCACTGATAGGTAGATAATAATAATAATTAAATTTCTAAACCTTAATTCAAAAAGAGTCATGTACCACAGTGTTCATTGCAGCTCTATTTACAATAGCCAGGACATGGAAGCAACCTAAGTGCCCATCAACAGATGAATGGATAAAGAAGATGTGGCACATACATACAATGGAATATCACTCAGCCATGAAAAGAAACGAAATTGAGTTATTTGTAGTGAGGTGGATGGACCTAGAGACTGTCACATAGAGTGAAGTAAGTCAGAAAGAGAAAAACAAATACTGTATGCTAACACATATATGTGGAATCTAAAAAAAAAAAAAAAAGTTCTGAAGAACCTAGGGGCAGGACAGGAATAAAGACGCATATGTAGAGAATGGACTTGAGGACACGAGGAGGGGGAAGGGTAGGCTAGGACGAAGTGAGAGAGTGGCATGGACATGTATACACTACCAAATGTAAAATAAACAGCTAGTTGGAAGCAGCCACTTAGCGCAGGGAGATCAGCTCGGTGCTCTGTGTCCACCTAGAGGGGTGGGATAGGGAGGGTGGGAGGGAGATACAAGAGGGAGGAGATAGGGGGATATATGTATACATATAGCTGATTCACTTTGTTATACAGCAGCAACTAACACAACATTGTAAAGCGATTATCCTCCAATAAAGATGTTAAAAAAAAATAAGTAAATTTCTAAAAACTAACCAAGCAACATAAACATCAGGTAGTGATGTGTACATTGCAAATATTTAAACTAGGCAATGTGATAATGGGTGTCAGCATATCTATGCTGTTTGGCTGGTTGGAGGAATCATGCAGTAAAGGTGATGGTTACTTGAGATCTAACAAGCCGAAGCCTGGCAAAAACTGGGGACATGGCATTGCCATCAGAGAGTGTGGTTAGAGCAAAGGCTCTTAGGAAGGAACAAAGTTTGTGGTTTGGAGGAAGCAAAGAAGGCCAATGTGGCTGGAACAGAGAGGGTGAAGTGGAGAGTGTGAGAGAGGAGGCTAACATAAAAAATAAAAGGGAGGGGCAGATTATGTAGTACTCTGTAAACTAGGATTAGGAACTTGCATAGCAGTATATAATGGGGAACCATAAGAAAAATTTAAGCAGATGATACATAAGTATGTACTATGCTGTGTTTACAATATGAACTTGTGCTATTTTATTAGTAGTAACTAAAATATAAATTGGGTAAAGAGTGTGATACTTGAGGTCTGGCTTGAGATGGTGGTGTCTATTTACATGAGGTCAAGATAAGCAGAGGATTTGAATTTAAAGCCAAATTTCTTTTTTTCCTGATTGCAGACCAGCTTTCTTTGTCCCACCAGCAGTTGTACATCTATGTATAGCTCGATTTCACTGATACAATGAATATCTGTGGAAATCTTTATACATGTGTGCAAATATGATGAATTCCTAGAACTGAAATTTTTAATACTTACAGCAACTCCACAATTCCCTTTAAACAAAAAAAGGGAATTATTTCATTACATTTCAACCAATATCATTTGAGTATTCCCACCCAATTTCCCAAACCCTGGCCCAAACTGAGTATTGTAAGTTATTTTGATATTTGACCAATCTGCTTGATGAGAAATGATACTTTATTGTTGTTTTCATATTTATTAGAAATTCCTAAAGGAGGCTGAATCATTTTTCATGAATTTATTGGCCATAATGGATGATTTACTTGCTTTTATGCTTTTGATGTTTTTCTGTTGACTATTAGAATTATTTGAGGTACGGTACTTCAGTACAATGAAATAGTATTCCAACATTAAGGAGAATGGGGAAATTACATGAATAAAATAGAAATATTATTATACCATATTTTTTAGTAAAAATAATGCAAATTGGTATGTAAAGTATGATTTCATTTTTTCATTTGGATAATAGTTACAGATAATATGCACGTCCACTATTGAAAGGGCATTTTCTCTCCTAACTCCTATCTTTTATAACTTGAACTTTCTTCTATATCAATTCTTTTTCTAATATTTCTTCAATTTCATCTGCATCTAATTATATATTTTTTAACTTTTAAAAAAAGTGAAGTATAATTGACATATAATATTACATTAATTCAGGTGTACAACATAATGATTCAACATTTATATACATGAGATAATCACCGTGATAATCTAGTTACCATCTGTACCACACAAAGTTATTGAATATTATTGACTATATCCCCTATTCTGTATATTACATCTCTGTGACTTATTTATTTTATAACTGGAAGTTTGTGTCTCTTAGTGCTCTTCACCTATTGTGCCCATCCCCCCACCCCCTGCATTCTGGCAACCACCAGTTTGTTCTTTGTATCTATGAATCTGATTCTGTTTTGTTTGTTTTGTTTTTTTAGCTTCCACATATAAGTGAAATCATACAGTATTTGTCCTTCCCTGCCTGACTTATTTCACTCAGTGTGATACCCTCTAGCCCCATTCATCATGTTACAAATGGCAGGATTTTATTCTTTTTTTAATGACTGAGTAATAGTCCATATGTGTATACACACACATATCACATCTTCTTTATCCATTCACCTATCTATGGACACTTTGTTTGCTTTCATATCTTGGCTATTGTAAATAATGCTGTGATAAACACAGGGCTGCCTATATCTTTTCATATTAGTGTTTTAGTTTTCTTCAGGTAAATAACCAGAAGTGGAATTGCTGAATCATATGGCAGTTCTGTTTTAATTTTTTTGAGGAACCCCCATATTTTTTTCCATAGTGGTTGGAATCAGATTATTTTTTTGTTGTTGAGTTGTATAAGTTCTTTATATATTCTGTGTGTTAACCCATAATCAGATATTAATTATATCTTTAATAGCAACTATTATATCCAAAGTTCCAGTTAGGGCAAATCTTTATTTTAATTTACATATTCCATATATTGCTTTATAGCTAAATCATCTTTTGTCACTCACTACATCTTTACTCAGGAATAGGTCTTTTAAAACAATCTCTTCTTGACACATATTTTCCACTAACATGTAGCATTATTTAGATGGGAGCTTCCACACCTGGCTGTGCACCAGACTCATTTAAAGAGTTTGTAAAACATATAAATTCCCAGTTCTATCCATGAAGATTCAGATACAAGAAGTCTGGGGTGTGCTTAAAAATCTGTATTTTTTTAAAGTTTCCCAACTGATTTAGATGCATAAGTTTGGGAACAACTAATTTAGAACTGACCAGAAACAATTTTTTAAACATTTTTAGTATATTTGAAGGTTGATCTCAAAATATTCTTCCTCTACCTCTTCAACATGGACTTAACTATCATTTTTGTTTTGGAAGTTGATCAACCCTCAAGATATTTGATATTTTCATACTGGCATTACTGAAATGCAGAAAATAATCCAAAAACCTAAAATGTGCCAGTGTATACCTATATCAATTTGCCCATAAAAATAAGCATTGACTTCCTAAGAGAAAATAAAATCAGCTGGTACTTACTGAAATTTAAGTTATGGGCCTAATGAAAGTCAGGTCTAAAAGGAATTAGTTCCATTCTACATGTCTTTCTAAATGCCCATTTCAAG
This sequence comes from Balaenoptera borealis, assembly GCF_965194805.1. Lineage (NCBI taxonomy): Eukaryota > Metazoa > Chordata > Mammalia > Artiodactyla > Balaenopteridae > Balaenoptera > Balaenoptera borealis. The sequence continues at coordinate 35,207,005 of NC_138867.1, read as the reverse complement.
TATGTTGGGTTTATTCATGTTAGTTCAGATTTGTCATCTGGAGAATGAGGGGTATAGATCTGCTCTCCCATCTGTTGGATTCCCAAACTCTCCAACACTCATACCTTCAGTCATGAGACACACTTTCCCCAGGGTTTCCATGGTTTCCTGTGTACACATCTGTTATCAGACTCCTTCCTGTGTTCCTCTTGGCGACAAAAATCTTTTGTCATCTCCATGTTGGTATCCCCAGCTTGGTGTCTAGAACGCAGAGGGGCTCAACGGTACTGCCTCATCTTGATTTCTTTGTTTGCAGTTACTCTCATCTCTGGAATGCTTCTGATTTTCTTAGGCCTGCCTCTAGCCAGTATTGCTACCCTCCCGAGATGTGCGGTCTTGTGGTTCCACATGTGGAAGTTCTTAGAAGACAGAACATTTTCTACCATGTCTTAATTTCACCGTTACCTATCATGCCTAGTTCGTATGAGAACAAATGCTTGCTGAACTGAACTGAATCTCTCTGCACTGGAGAACATGTTCTTAAACTTTTTAAGTTTAAAAAAATAGATATAGTTAATGTGGTGAAATGGTTACAAAATTGATTTGAACTCAATAGACTCAGATGGAAGATTTTTAAAGTTTAAATATCTTTGAATAAAACAGACTTTATTTTGGATCTCCCCAATTGCATTTTCCTTAAAAAAGCATAAGAAAACTTCAATTTTCTGATTACCCTTTTTTATATTGATTTACACTTTCTCCTTTCAGATGGAAACAAAGGACTAACCTATAGTATATTTCTTAGGAGTAAATGCCTATCGAGTACCTACAAATGATTAATTAATTAATTAATATTATCTAGAGGACACAAAAAAGATAGAATGGAAATATATATATTCCAACTTTGGAGATACATATTTAAAACAATATATTCTTTTTTCAAAATTATTTCTTCACATTCATGGCTATATTTTAAATTATGGAATAGCAATAAAAGGTAATACAATACTAGGTATTTAAAAACAAAGTCAGCATGTTGAAACGGTAAGCCTTTCTCTGTGTTATGAAAACCAGGACCCACTAATGAAAAGCTGCTGAAAGAATTTGTAGAACACATGGAAGCCCTGAGCTTCTGGCTCCTTTAAGTTCCAGTTTGAAAACTCTTTATTTAAGGAACATAATTAATCACAACTGTCATGAGGCATTTGAAAGTCAATACCAATCTACAGCAATAAATAAAGGGGGAGAATTTCTGCTGAGTTAAAAACTGATCATAGACTGCTGAAATCCGGAACCACCCGAGTGAGAATATATGATTATTATCATCCAATGCTCGGTTAACTATTTCAATAGTGTGGTCCAGTGGACAGTTTGAGAATACATTTTGGCAAAAAAATTAACTTTTAAAAAAATGCTTAGATAATCTTACAATAGCAACTGTTTAATTTTGAATGAAGATACATGCAATTGTTAGCTTTAGTTCTAGGCATCTCTAATTAAATAAAAGCAAATCAATCAAGAACACATTTCAAGTACAATTTTCCAATACGAAAATCTTCAGATGGCTTCAAGTGTAAGCAGTATTAGCTTAGAGTTATATCCTATAAAAGAGTAATTGGACATTTGATTTAAATCTTTTTTGCTCAATATAATATTCTGGCTGGGTATCTCTACTTGGGGAAGTTTGCAGTTCAGGGGATATTTTTCATTTACTTTGAGGAGAGAGCATCTTATTTAGAAACCACAGCATCATGTTTTAAATATTTACCAGCTAAAAAAATATTTTAAAGTAGGAATTCTCATCCAGATAGGAAATTCAATTCCCCCAAGTAAGAACAAATGCTCTTTTAACACTTGTGTGAATTATTGAAGATTTGGATGTCAAATTCATTTTTGCAAGTATATTATTGAGTTATTTCAATAACTGGAATCACTTGAAAGTGTGAGGTAGCGATTTCAGAATAGATCTGCTTGATCCTAAAATCATGAAAAAGTTAATGGAAATAAGGTTTAATGAATTTTAGTTATTATATTTGTCAACCAAATTGCATTTGCACTGTTTCAATGTTTAATTGCCTTCTTTGTGGAACTGTTTATGTGTTAACATATAACTGAGTTTTCCCCAGAATTTCTAAATTTGAAGTTGCTTATAATGTCTGTCATAGCCAATTCTACACAACATTATCTCTTTGCCTTGGTCCTACTGTGCTGTAACATCTTCAGAAGATGATGGTGATAGTGAGCAAAGCCTCTTGGTTTTGCCATGATGATTAGTTATAATCACATAACAGCCAGAATGGCAATATGGTACCAACACCTTGTGTGGTCAAGTTGTAATGGGCCTGGCAGCTGGAAAATAATAATCCAAAGGCATATTTGCCTACATTTTTGGCATGTCATGGCAATTACATGGCATTACATATGCTGACAACTTGAGATGATAACCATATTTTCATTATAAAAGGGAGAAGGATCTTTGGCATTAGGGATGGGGAAAAGATGAATTATGGAGCAATCATTCCTCTCCCACTGGACTTTAGCCTGGAAAATTTCATTTCTAATGAACCAAGCACTGGAAATATTTTAATGCTTTTATAACTTGGATGTTTATTTGAAATATTTAAATTAAAACTGCAGACTTATTACAGATTTTGCATCACTCTTTAGAGGTTATTACTTTCTCTTAGTGAACTGATGTCTGAAGAAATTAATAGGCAAATAGAAAACTGTTTGTAAGATAATTCTTGGAATGTTCCACTTATGTCACTTGAATTAATTCAGAAGTTGTTTAAACCCTGGTAGCTCATGGGAACTGTCCTTTGTTTACCTCAAGATAAGCCCTTTTATGAAAATGTTTTGCAGCACCTACTTTCAGGTAGAACTGAATAAATATGCCCTTCGTGTTCTTAGAGTGATATAAATATAGTTTGAATCATTTTGGATCCCAAATTGCTAGATTTGGATATGGTGTATCCATGATTCATATTAAATTCCTAGGGACAGATGCTAGGTCTGTTCTCCCTACAGAATGCCTGCAAGGCCTTGCAAAATTAGGTCCTAATAACTTTTTTAATGACAATGATTTAGAATTGCAGTCTCATTTTTTCTTTCAAATTATGAGATGTTCTTGCTGCACTTTGAGTAGAAGTTCGTAAGTGTATTGGAAAAGTGCATAAACTCTCCTAGAAATAATGGGTATTTTAAATTCAACTAGGCCTAACTCAGCTGGGTTTTCTTGAAACTAATACATGTGTGAATTGCATTTATTAATTTAAATATTTTTTTCCTTTTAGTTTGCCTTGTTCTAGAATGGTTTAAGGCATTTACCAAAATGCATATAAATAAGACCAAGAAAATGGGGGAGGGAGGGATTAAAAAGTAGACTAACAAATCTGGGAGAATGAAGGTGAGAAAAATAAGATGAAATTAAGGGTGTGATTAGAAGCAAAGCATATGCTGAGAGGACATTTTCCAGTGATAAGAAACAGATACATCTTAAACTTTCTGGCAGATCATGAAAACACAGGATCATGGTTGGTTAACTATCTCAAAGTGTCCATACAATAAGAACAAAGCAGTTACTCAGAAGAATAAAACAATTCTCTAAATTGAATCTAAAGAAATATTTTCGCAGTACATTCTCAGAAAAAAACTATGGTGCAATGTGTTAAACAGTGCTCTCCACAGCATTCTTTCAATAAATGCAAAAGTATGTTTCAGGAACCTATTTTTTAATAATGTCCCTCAAAGTGGATTAAAGACATTGGATCATGGAAGAATTAAGGGGAAAAAAGAAAAAGCAAACAGGTTGTACAGGGTGGTAAAACAATATGACGTTTTCTCATAGTCTGCCTTAATTCATGGAAAAAATAGTGTAGATAGAGAAATTTATCTGTATAGTCACCACCTGACCTCAAAATGTCTTATGGTACATCATACAATGCTCTACACATATAAAAAATTTGATATCAAATTAAAGAAGTAGTGAGTATAATTTTGAATTATCTGTTTACTCTAAAGTATACTCATTTTGAACAATTAAAAACAGCACAGGACTGTATAAAGTAAGAAGTTGAAATTTCTCCACCTCTTAGCATCACTTGCGAGAGTTAACTTTCTTAGCTATTTTAATTCTATCTTTTCAGAGCATTTTTTAAAAGTATAATCTATTTATCACTAATGGTACAGATGAACCAGTTTGCGAGTCAGAAATAGAGACACAGATATAGAGAACAAATGTATGGACACCAAGGGGGGAAAAGGGGGTGGGTGGTGGTGGTGGGATGAATTGGGAGATTGGGGTTGGCATATATATACACTATTATGTATAAAATAGATGAGTAATAAGAACCTGCTGTATACAAAAATAAATACATATATGCAAAAAAAATGTTTACTCATTTAGACCAAAAAAAAGTATAATCTATTTATCACTATTTAATTTTTAATAAGATGGAATACTAATATACATCTTTCTGTTTTGTAATTTATTTTTTAAAGCTAACACTACATTCTGGACTTCTTCTGTGCCTTCCTGGCTTCACCATACCTTTCCTAAAGCTGTACAATTTGCTAGCTGTGTGACTTGGGCAAGTTACTTAATCACTCTGCATTTTATTTCCTCATTTGAAAAATGGAAATAGTAATAATATTTAGTTTATAGGAGTGTTATAATGATTAAATGAGGTAATACTTATAAGACATTTATAACAATGGCTGGCACTATACACCATCCAAAACATTGTTATTATTGCTATACAGCTTATTCTTTTTACTGACTGCTTTGGGAATATACTCTAATTTATGTTTTATTTAATCAGTTTTATATTGGACAGTTTTTATTTAGTCAGTTTTATATTTTATATTTAATTGGACACTGAAATAGTAGAAGCTAGATTTTTTTTGGTAAGAATACTTCATATGAGTTCTACCACTTTAACAAATTTGTAAGTGCACAATATAGTTTTGTTAACTACAGACACAGTGTTGTACAGCAGATCTTTAGAGCTTATTCAGCTTGCATAACTAAAACTTTATAACTTTATACCCATTGAACAACGACTCTCCATTTCCTCTCCCCTCAGCCTCTGGCAACCACCACTCTATTCTCTGCTTCTATGAGTTTGACTCTTTTAGATACTGCATGTAAGTGGAATCAAGCAGTATTTATCTTTCTCCATCTGGCTCATTCACTTAGCAAAATGTCCTCCAATTCATTCCATATTGTTGTGTATGGCAGGATTTCCTTCTTTTTTAAGGCTAAATAATATTCGTTGGACACTGAAATAGTAGAGGTTAGATTTTGAACTGTAATGTACAGTAAGAAGATTTTGAAAGTTTGAAGAAGAGATAACAGCTGATTTGAAAGAAGTGGAGAACAAATTAAGAATTGTTTTGGAAAAGAGGATGGCAGCAAGTCTAAGAGGAGACACAGAAAGACCTTGAAAGAAGGATTCTCCAGGTTCCTGGAGTGCAGTTACCTATTTCTCAGTGTACTCACAGTTAACTTTCTGGGGAAAAAATTGTATTTTTTCCTTAAAATCCCTATATCTAAGAATGCCACAATTTTAATTTCAGCACCCAGAAAAAAATGTATGAAAGAAACATAGAAGTAGCAGCCATTGGCTCCACAAAAACTGAGCAAAGAAAAGCATACAATTAAACCAAACAAATAAAAAACCCACAGCTTAATGTGAAGCGCTTATGGACCCTCCCTTTATTAATGAACAATGGACAATCCGTTGTTAGGGCCCAGAGCTGTTTGGCACAAAATTTAATTCAAAGCATTAGAGGTCTTTGCTAATTCCCTGCTTATATTTCAGTGGCACTAATGTGGCTTTCAAGAAAGTAGAGCAAACTGATTGACTTCAGGGTTGAATTTACTTGCCTTGAGCACTGCGCTTAAATTATCTGGGTTTGGAAGAAAGAGCACTGGAAAAGATCTGCTGACATGGTTGTGGTAATTTGCTATGGACCTCTGCTACATGCTCAGCACTCTCAAACATCACTCAAGGCTAACTAGCTAATTTAGTGTACTACAAATGCCAATAATTACTCTTTATTGAGCCCTAATTATGTGCCAGGCATTATGCTAGGTGCTTTACAATCCTTCCCACTAATATTCCTGCATTGGGTTGAATAGTGTCCCCCCCAAAATTCATGTCCACGCCAGAACCTCAGAATGTGACCTTATTTGGAAATAAGGTCTTCGCAGATGTAATTGGTTAAGATGAGGTCATACTGGATTAGGATGGGCCCTAATCCAATGACTGATGTCTTTATATGAAGAGAAAACAGAGGCACATAGAAGAATGGCAGGTGGCCACAGAGGCAGAGATTGGAGTGCTGACATCTACAAACCAAGGTACACCAAGATTGCCAACAACCTCCAGAAGCTAGGAGAAGGGCATAGGATAGTCTCTCCCTCATAGCCTGTAGAAGAACCAACCCTGCTAGTACCTTGATTTCAGACTTCTGGTCTCCATGACTGTGAGAAAATAAATTTTAGGTTTTTTTAAGCCGCCAGTTTGTGGTAATTTCTTCTGTTTTAGGAAACTAATACAATTCATATAAACACTTCAAGGAAAGTGTCACTGTCTCTTTTGAACAAATTATAAAAGATTACCTGATTCTAAGACCTGTGCTTACTCCATTGTCTTTTAGTCAAGCTCATTAAACAGTATAGCATAATAATTAGGTGATCTAATGAAAATAAATTATCTGAAGAGTTTATGATAAATTGACCACACACACCTTTTTATTCCATTTCTAAGAGGAGCCTTTCTTGTTATTACTACCTTGCCAAAACCTGTGACCTAGTGGATAGTCAAACAGAGATGGTTTTGGTGATTTCCAGACCAAAAGAAGGCTTTTATGTTTGCCCTTTTGGAGGGAAAGTTAAGGATATTGGAAGACCATGCAATGCAAAGAATGTGTATATTCTGCGTTAGATGCCCAGAATAATGTTATAGGCTACTGGGGATGACGGGGAATCCAGCACTGAGAGCTCCTCTACCAAAGTCAAGGAATCTTGGATGACCATGAATAGGGTTGGGAAGAAAGTCAGGAATCCTAAATGTCACAGCAAAAGTCGGGTTATCAACGTGGGCACTGAGTCATGTGCAGGTCATGTGCAGAGTAGAACAGGAGGATCCAGGACTGGAGGTTTGACTTGGCTAAAGGAACAAAATGGACCACGTGACACTCAGACAAGAAGTCACAAGAAGGACGTGGTCTGGAAAGGAGTGTGTGAGCACCATATATCATGAAAGAGATGACATAACCTAGATTTGTGCTGAATTGGAGGGTGGAGATAGCAAGTGAGTAGGGCAGATCAGGGTTAAGAGAGTCAGGACAGATAGAAACCAAAACAGATTAAATCTATAGCAGAGGGTAAAATATCCGAAATTCAAGGTAAATTCATACGAACAAATAAGGATAGCCCATTTTTCATTCCCTTACCAAGGTGTGGGGTTTTAATAGGATCTAAGATGGTGTTTCACATGTTTAAGGGGTCTCTGCAGGTGACAGAAACCTTATTCCCAGTCCCTCCTCATAGAAACGTTGTGCTTTATGTACATGATGATGTCATTTCTTTATAATCCACACAATCCTGAAGATATAGAGAGATAAGAGAGATAAGTAACTTTTTTTTTTTTTTTTTTTTTTTTTTTTTTTTTTTTTGGCTGCGTCAGGTCTTAGTTGCAGCACATGGGATCTTTGTTGAGGCATGCAGCATCTTTTCATTTCAGTGTGTTGTCTGTTCAGGTTTCTCTAGTTGCGGTGTGCTGGCTTCTCTCTAGTTGTGGCACGTGGGTTTTCTCTCTCTAGTTGTGGCACACGGGCTCCGGGGCATGTAGGTTCTGTAGTTTGCGGCACGTGGGCTCCCTAGTTGAGGCGGGTGAGCCCGATAGTTGTGGCGCGCGGGCTTAGTTGCCCCACGGCATGTGGGATCTTAGTTCCCCTACCAGGGATTGAACCTGCGTCCCCTGCATTGGAAGGCAGATTCTTTACCACCAGACCACCAGGCAAGTCCCGAGAGATAAGTAACTTTTTTGTGGTCACATAGCTACCAAGGGCCAGAGCTAGAATTTAAACGCAGGCCGTCAAATTTCACAACCAGTTTTTGAGGTTGTTATTATTGCTTCCCTCCCATTCCCCATGCCTTATTTATTGCCATGAAGGCATGGTCCTTGTAGCAACTGAATTAGATAAGATGGGGCACCTATACACACAGCAGTAGAGGTGAGTGCTGTTTACAGAGCAAGGTCTTTGTGGCTAGCGCAATGGTGGAAGAATACATCTTCTGGGGGAGCTAATAGTAAGATGAGGCAGAATAATCAGGAGTCCAAAGAGTTATTCTGTGTGATAAGGTGCTTGGAATTGCAGCTCTGAGGGAGAATTGTTTGCATTGGGAATCATCACATTTCCACAAGGGTGGGGATTGGTGGCCGGGTGTGAATTACCTAAAGTAAAAAATCAAAAGCTATTTAGAGAGAGTGCCTCAGGGAGGATGGAAGGATATTTACAGAAATACTTTGGCTCTTTTTCTTTCATGAAACCTTACCAAGCTAACTCCCACTTAGAATAAAATATCTTAGGTAGTTTCCTGTAGCTCTTCAAGATACATCTGTACTACATTAGCAGTGTGGAGTAGTTAGAGGATCAAACTTGAGTTTAGCCACTTTCCAGCCAAATAAAGTTTGAACAAATTACTTCTTTTTGAAACTCAGTTTCTTCATCTGTAAAATTAATGCCTACTTTGCAGGGTGAGTGAGAGGGTTATGTTTCTAGGCTGGCAATGAAAAGCATTTAGCAAATTGTAGTTCTCTTATCTTGATTGCATATTATCCTGAACTATGTACATCTCTTACTAACTAAAAACTGAGTTGAGGATGGTCTACCTTTTTTTTTTTTTTATTACCCTTCTTAGCAAATGCCTGAGGAACATTTCTCAAATGAATTAAAAATTTATGAAAACCAGTAACTTTTGGTATACAAAGAATTATGCTAGATTGTAGAGATAAAAGATGATAAAATCAAGTCTCTCTTTTTGAGTAACACATGTAACTTCTTTGTGGGGACACATTAAAAAAGACCACCATGTATTGTGACAAATACCAAGTGGTGGTAGGTACAGAACACCATGGAGGAAATGAATGCCTTGATTCCCCTAAATGCACTTTTTTTTCTTCCTCTGATAGTTTGTTGATACTGTTTCCTACCGGACCACAATCCCCACCTCTAATCTGTTCTTCTAAACCCTATTCTTCTATTAAACAATTTTTTATTAAATGCCAGTTTCTCTAAGAAGCCTTCTTGATTTCTCACAACCTGATATTGTAGAAACCTTACCATAGCAATTTGGACATTTTATGTGAATTATTTTGTGTCTTATAGTTATTTTTCATGATTTTGGCTTTCCTCTATCCCAAACCATGAAGTCTTCAGAACAGGCTTTCGATCTATATTTGGTCATATTTTAACCTCTAACAGCTCTAACCATGGTTCTTTTTACTCAAAGTATTTTTCTTTCAGAATCCTTGAAATAAATTTTTGGTGTGGTTGTTCAAGATAAGAAATGGATTTCATTACTTTATCATCAGATAAGATGAATAAAACTATTGGAGAAACTGAATACAACTAGTGGAGAAAATTCATGCCTAAGCTTCTGGAACAAAGGAAAACAAAAACTATTTGAAGCAGAATTTCTTAGTAGTGAGGTCAGACTGAATTAATCTACTGGGAAAATGAAAAAAAGAAAACCTCATTGTTTGATATTTGCATTATTAAAACTCTTTTAATATAACCTATTACATTAATTCTGAGAAATTGTTAGAATTAATTTAAGTAAAAGTATTGTAGGTACCTTTAGAATTTTTTAAGATATTTTAGAATTTCTTTTGGGATATTTGGTAAGACTTCAAAATGCTTCAAACATTTAGGAAATTTTTGTATGTTGAGACTAGATTTTTTTTGAAAAGAAAATATACATTGTAATACAGATTTTAAAAAGTTAAATATTTTCTAATTGTTTACATGTTATGTATGTTTCTTATTATGTGGTTCAATTGTTAAATGCCAATAGTGTATATTTTTACTCCTGGATTCCTACGAGAAATACGATGAGAAGGAAAAAATTAATATAGGGAGACAAATATGAAAGATGACAGGTGGAGAATTGAAATCCACACATAGGCACACATAAAATCCATTGTTCCCATATAACTCAACAGTTACATTTCAACTCTTATAACCATCTTCTCTCTGTTCCTCATCAAGTAGGGTGGTAAATATTTGAATTCCAAATCTCATCCTCAAAATCATCTCCCTCAATTTATGACCTTCACCCAAATCCTGTTGATGAAGTGATAGTTCTAGACGGTATTTTATCTTAACTGTGTTCTGATAATGCCATATAATCTTACTCTCATGCTATTTTAAAATGTGTTCATCTATTCAATTCATTGAACTCCTAATTCCTTTTAAAGTAGACCCTGCCAAAAGATTAAAAAGATCATAATAGCTCTAACCTTAACATTAATTAACAAGATTTGTTAGTACCACATGAAATATGTTACCTTCTAGAGGAAGGATTAGTTTGAATATGGGATAATTTCAGTCTAGTCTTTTAATCTACAATCTTATTTTCTTGAACCACCACAAAATGCTTTATAAACAGCAGCTTGCAAAAAATATGGGCACAGGTTCTGCTGAGAGAAAACAAAATGGCTCCCTGGGAACGGAACATGAGTTGTGGCTTGACTCATATCAGGGGCCAAAGCAAATATGAGCCCACAGAATGAAGAGGGCTGTGTCTGACTTTGAATTGTTGTTATAGTCATTGTAACATAACTCATTGTTCACCAAGCAAGACGTAAACTGTTCAGATTGACTGGATGTGTTACTTATTGGAACTAGGCAAAGGGTTTAAAATCCTAGCTATTTCCTTGTGTAAAGGATTGACTGTACTATTCATTTTCTGAGATAAACATCCTTAAAATTGTTGGCAATTTGCAAAATGTGAAGAGTGTACTTTTGGATTTGGGGATACATAGCTGTGGTTTTAAATTCTCTTTCTGATGCTTAGGTGTATATCCTTGGACAATTTTTTAAATCCCTCTGAGTCCCAATTTCCTTATCTTTGAAATCACTAATGTCTGTCTCCTTAGGGTTGTTGTGAAGATTAAATGAAATGACGTAAATAAAACCTCCAGTAGACTGCGTGGGAAGGAAGAGCCAGAGAAAGTGAAATTGTAATGAGCCAGGAGATTGTAATGCCCTTATTATGTGCTCTCACTGAACCCCGTGCAAGAATCGATTCTGAAACTAACCTACTGGACTGTGCTTTTCGGCTTATCTCTCTATGTCAGTAAACAATGAACTTCTTAAAGGAAGGCACTGTCTTTTTTTTTCTTTTTCATTTTTATTTCAGAATTTGTCACAGTGGCTGACTCATAGTTAGTCTTGATTAAATGTTTGTTAAACGAATAATAGAATGGCCTCAGAGACACTGACCTGAGAGAGATTTTGTCCCCAGAGTTAGTTAAGTCTTGGGGCAACTGATCCATGGGTAAGCCACAAGCTATTGATCTCAAATGCCCTTTTAGCAACCCTAGATTAATATGAGAATTATTTTTTAAACTACAGACTTCAAGAAATGGGGAACTGTGAATATAGTTTTAACAAGCTCCCTAGGTTATTCTAATGTGTAGTCAGATTTTTCTTTGGCAGTTCTAAAGCTCTTGGCAGTTTACTAGTGACTCAACACAAGTTTAGTATTAGAGTGCCCAAGATGAACTAGCCAGGTCCCGACAAGTCAGTTGAGAAGAGCGTAGGCCAGCAGGAAAGGGGATTCTGAGAAATCTAGGCAAGCTTGTGTGCGATAATCATCTTGGATGGTACTTGCATAACTTATCTGATTATTTGAACGAGGACAGGAAATCAGAATAGAAATTTGAAAACAGGCTGGCAGGTTTGGAATTCTACCCCCACTTGGCAAGTAACAATCTTTTATACCTCAGTTTCCTCATCTGTAACATAAAGACGATCATATTTCGACTTTATAAGGTACTATGAAGACTAAATGAAATAATTATGTAAAGCACAGTGCATGGCATAAGTATATGCTCAATTCATACTAATATCACCAGCAGCAGCAGCATAAACAACAACATTATCATCTTTTCGGGACCAAACAAATCCTATCTTCATGAAGTTTTACCTGACTTTTCCAGTTGATAAATATTTACCTCTCTTTGAAACATCTTAACCTATAAATTATGAAACAATTTTAGCATCTAGTTCTATACTCTCTTGTATAATGATGTTTTTCAGTAATAATTTTCCTATCTTATTCTTAGATCTTTATCTTCTGAAGCAAAACATATGGTTACTGATAGTCTGTAGCAAAAACGTCTATGTTGGGCTGAAAGTACAGTAGGTTTCAAAAGCACGTGTTAGATGAACAATTCTATTCTACAAAACAAGGCCAATTATAGCCAACTCCCACTGAAACATTATAGAACATCATTAACAACAACCAATATGGAGATAGTTCTTGTCACTTTGCAGCTTGTGCTTCCAAAATTAATTTCAACCACTGAAACATATCAAGAGAATATGCTTTGGTTTTAAAATTAGGCCATCCACATGTTTCGAGGTCAGAATTCTGAACACTGGTTACATTTCTACATTTTTGAAGAGAATTCTGTATGGGGATTTTGGATTGTGCAAGTATGAGACAAACTACAAATGAATTTACTTGGCCTTATTTAACTCCAAACTTGCTGGCCCCTAAACACAGCTGAAGAAAGTTTGATTATTGTTTTCCTTTCTGAGTCATTTTATCAAAAGTGGGTCTAAAACAGATAGACAGTATTATTCATTGGCTTTGAAACAAGTTGAAGTTTCCCTAATTTATGTATACAGTTGCCTGCATACATGCACAAGTATAGATAGTTTAACAAAAAGTGATTTTAATTCCATGAATGAATTCTGCTTGCTTTACTTTGTTTAGTATAGAATAGAGGAATTAGGGAATTACTTAATTGTGTTTTCTTAATTCACTTTGTACTTCAGCAGAAAATTTTGAAAATATATGGAATAATTAAAATCCTGATCATAAAAGTATGTTAGTTGTAAAGAAAAAAAAAAGGAAAAATGCTACCCATAATCACAGTTGTAAATATTTGACTATTTCTATCAGTATTTTCCCATACCTCCATCCTTTCTCTATTTCTCTGTACACACATACCCACGTGCAAAAATTTCACCAATTATGTTCATATAATGTGTAATTCCTGCTTTTCCATTTAACATTACTCTCTTTCTATGCCAGGATCTTCAGTTTTCCCATATTCTAATTAAAAGAGAGGAATTGAAACTGACAGTTACTCTCTAATGAAGTTCTGGTGCTCAATATGAGAGAGAACTTTATAGCTTTTATGTTATTTTTTCTTTTTAATTAATTTTTATTGGAGTATAGTTGCTTTGCAATGTTGTATTAGTTTCTTCTGTACAGCAAAATGAATCAGCTATGCATATACATATATCCCCTCTTTTTTGAATTTCCTACCCATTTAGGTCACCACAGTGCATTTAGTAGAGTTCCCTGTGCTATGCAGTATGTTCTCATTAGTTGTCTATTTTATACATAGTATCCATAGTGTATATGTGTCAATCCCAGTCTCCCAATTCCTCTCATCCCTCCACCTTTCCCTCCTGGAATCCATACATTTGTTCTCTACATCTGTGTCTCTATTTCTGTTTTGCAAATAAGATCATCTATACCATTTTTCTAGATTCCACATATATGCGTTAATGTACAATATTTGTTTTTCTTTTTCTGACTTACTTCACTCTGTATGACACTCTCTAGGTCCATCCATCCACATCTCTACAAATGACCCAATTTCATTCCTTTTTTATGGCTAAGTAATATTCCATTGTATACATGTACCATATCTTCTTTATCCATTCCTCTGTTGATGGGCATTTAGGTTACTTCCATGTCCTGGCTATTGTAAACAGTGCTGCAATGAACATTGGGGTGCATATGTCTTTTTGAATTATGGTTTTCTCTGGGTCTATGCCCAGGAGTGAGATTTCTGGGTCATATGGTGATTCTATTTTTAGTTTTTTAAGGAACCTCCATACTGTTTTATATAGTGGCTCTATCAATTTACATTCCCACCAGCAGTGCAAGAGTGTTCCCTTTTCTCCACACCCTCTCCAGCATTTATTGTTTGTAGATTTTTTGATGATGGCCATTCTGACCAGTGTGTGGTGATACCTCACTGTAGTTTTGATTTGCATTTCTCTAATAATTAATGATGTTGAGCATCTTTTCATGTGTTTGTTGGCCATCTGTATGTCTTTTTGGAGAAATGTCTATTTAGGTCTTCCACCTATTTTTTGATCGGGTTGTTTGTTTTTTTGATATCGAGCTGCATGAGCTGCTGGTTTTTTTCTATTAACATATTCCTTTTTAGCGATGGCACCACATGGCCTAAGATAAACATGTCTGGGGTGGTTTTAAAGCCAAAAGCTGTTTGAGTCAATTTCCTTATCAATAGAACTCAACCTATAAAATGAAATGGAAGGAGGTGCCTTTGTAAAAGCTGCTCTCTCTACTTCTCTGCCTTGAGTGACTCATCCCAGAAATCAGTTGTTTTTTTTCCTTTCCTGCTATGACAGAAATCTTTTGTTAGATTGTCCTTAGAATTTGTCTAACAGCTGCTAAGTGCTAATGGTGCTGACAAGAAACAAGAATTAGGATTAGCCTCTGTTGGAAGAGTATCATATCCAAATAGCTTTCCAGTGCTGAAGTGGGGAATGTGTTTGTTATATCTGGAGGGTATAATCACTCACAAATAATTGACTTTCCCTTGTCAAATTTTAGCAAAACTATATACTTTTACTGACTTATTTTATTAAGTGGTAATGTCCTTTGAAAATCTAAGCACATTCTATAGACCATTTTCTTTTGGTAACAGAATGTCATACTTTAATCTTATTTAGAAGGAAAATAACCAAGTAGGTGATATTCACAGGCAAATCAAGTTACTTGGATTTTTGATAAAGCAGCTACTGCTGTTAGAATATATACATTTATTTGTTGTCAGTCAAGGATGCCAGTAGCTAAACAAATTATAATAAGTAAATAAATTAAATAAGTAAATAAATAAATTACCAAAAAATGAATGACTGAATGAAGAAAGAAGGAAAAAAAGAAAGAAGGAAAGAAAGCTTAAAATATTGGTTATACATAAAATAATCAATTTTTCTTAGCTGCTTATTGTGATATCAATAGAAATTTATGAGCACTCAAAGGCAGTTACTTTATTAAAAGTGGGAATCATTGACTAGATTTGTGTGACTCTAACAATGGAGAGGACCTAGCAGAGTAGCTGGTACAGAGTAGCTTCTCTATAAGTTGTTTTTAATAAGAGGGAAACATACTATAGGAATTCTTTTAAAACAAAATTTAAAAAATAAGGGAAAACTAATTTGCGAGAAACAAAATATGTTACGTCAACTGGTGGTATCCATTTCATTAGTAGGACACATAAAATGAGATTTGAAGTGCCTTACATTCACAAAGCACACATAGGAACTTCTTACCTTGTATTCCATTTAGAAATGATTAAAAATGGTTCAGCTCAGTCTTATGCTTGTCAAAAGAATACATTTATTCATTTCTAATATTTTTTCCTTAATTCAAATAAGAATCTGCCTTCTTTATCTGTCTTATCCAAAATGTCTCATCTGTCCAACATTTTTATTAATACCAAAGTCTCTCCTCTTTTCTCTATTCACCAGGATTATGATAGCTATTTGCAGAAAATATTCGGTTTTATTTATCATTGCATGAATTGCATAAATTCAGCTAAGATTTCTTTAAAATATACAACAGAAGATTGTGGCTGTTTTTTTTTTTAAATCACAATTATGACCAAATAGAGTATGCTAGATCAAATCTAGAATTCAAAATCACCAAAAGAGGGAAAATGTGTCTTAAAGGGCAAGCTAACTAGTACATATTTGTAACAAGGATACCTTTCTGACATTATATGTATGTATCGTTATGGGCAAAAATAAATGAATATTTATGGGCCATGCAAGTAAAGCCAAAACAAATACCAGTGACTAAAAGGAGGTGGGCTGTGTGTGACTGGGAATTATTGTAACGCTGTAAAATAGCTCATTGTTTATCAAGCAAGACACGAGTGATTTGGATTGACTGAGGATGTTGTTTACTTGACCTGGACACGGCGCTCAAGTTAAAGGTTATGTGTTCACTGATTTGTTTATCCTGAGGTCTTGTTGTGGTGCTAGTGCTGTGTGTGGTGCCCCTCACACAGTAAGTGCTAGATAAAGGCTTTCTGAGTTGTCCATGCAATGAATGCCTTTTGGGGACACATGCTGTAAAATCATTCAATTCCTTTACATTTTAAAAGAACCCTCATTCAAAGAGACTGATTTGAACTTCAGTTCTGCTGTTGCTTAACTGTTTGTTATTGGCTGAATTATTCAACCTTAGTGAACTCCTCGTCTCTAAAATGGAATCATGGTACTTACTTCATAAAAATATTGTTAAGATTAAGTGAGGACATATACTGAAAAAACAAAATAATATTTCAGGAAAACAAGACTCAGGGAAAAGTGCATGAGTCTTAGAACTAGACAGACACAAATTTACACTTGACCAGTGAGAGACTAGGTTATTATTGGTTACCATGTGACTTGGAAGTATTTCCTGCTGTGGCTGGAATAAATTTCCTTTCCCCTTGATGTTGTATTTGGCCATGGGAATTGCTTTGACCAATGGAGTGTTAGTGGAAGTGTCAAGGCTATGGGAAGTAGCATGTGTTCCCATTCTCTCTCTTATGCTTTTGCGTTGTCATGAGGAGAGCATGTCCAAGTTAGTCTGCTGCTTCAAAAAGGATGAGGAGGCATGTAGAGTAAACTTAACCCAAACTGCAAATCAGAGCCAAGTAGATGATCCACAGTTTATCTTTAGGCCAGTAAATGATAAATGAGTGCTGGTTGTTATTGGCTAGTGAGAACTTTAGAGTTGTTACCTAGCATTATCTTAGCACTAGTTGACTACTATATAGTCCCACTCAATTATCTTGAATGCAGAAGTGATTTTTTCCCAAAGCTGTTCAGATGGTTTTAAATCTAATTTCTTCACATGTCTGGAAGTTCATGGCTATAATATTCTCTCTGTACATTCATGGAAATCCGTGGACTAAGAAACAAAATATCTTTTAACATTAGATCATGTGCCTTAACATAATTTTGTATATTTTTCATGAAGCTTGGTATGTTTCATTATATTTATTTAAAAATATAGAATACAAATAGACTAATTTTACATATACTTTATCTCTGTGATGCCATTTATGAAATTTGCTTATGACAGGCATAGTCCTCCTCTTAAGCCACACCTACTGACATCAGGCAACAGAAGATTTTCAGAAAATTCTGGGCACTCAAAGTCCTTGAGGTCTCTCTTCATTGGAAGAGATCTAGAGTACTGGTTTAGTTATGTTGCTGAAATACGGGGATAGGGGTGGTGCGTAGAGCTCTGCATCTTCCGCAGTGCTAATATGCATAACCTTCACTTGACAGTTTCAGCTTTCTCTGTGTATGTAGGGTTGAGATAAGCTGAAGTAAAAAAAAAAAAAATACCACAAAATAGAAGAGGAAAGAACATGGTTGCTTATTTCTCTGTCATAGTTTAACAGTAGTAATAGTTTTGAATGAGGCATTCTGGAAGAGACAACAACTCTGACCCTCATGGTCACTGGTGTGATCAAGCTTCTTCTGAGACATAACTCTGCCATCAAATAGAGCTCTGCTATCATGTCATATGGTTAAAACTAAATGCGTGACATGCTCAGGTCTCAGCCAGTGGAAGAGGGATGAGAAAGCAGAGTCATCCCTACAGTTTTAAGGATCCAGCCAGGAAGTGACTCCTGTCACTTCTGTTCACATATCGTTATTGAGAACTTAGTCACATGGCCATAGCTAACTGCAAGGGGGCCTGGGAAATGTAGTCTCTAGCTGGGCAGCCAAGTCCTCAGCCTCAACTGTGAAAATCTACAGCACCTGCAATGTACTGGAAGGAAAAGGGCCTCTCTCAACCTCTTCTCTACCTAAAGAGAAACCCCTTTCACTCTTATGCTATTGCAACTTCTATATTGCTTCTAATCACTAATGTAAATTTGGAGAAATCATGTGTAGTGTTGCTACTTCAGTTTATCACTTTTTAGTAGTGTGACATCAGACGAGTAACTCTGGAGTCTCAGTTGCCTTATCTTTAAAGTGAAAACTAAAATACTCACCTTGGAGAGTTATAAAATATAATGAAATGTTTGTGTAAGCCCTTGAAACATTGGCTGGCGCATGCTAAGCATCTGGTCCGCGTATCCTATCGCAATTGTAGTCATTGCCTCGGTTTTGTATCGTAACGGCAGGGGACAAGCATTGAGTGGCAGGTACTATTCAGGCTGTTGTTATTGTTGGAGTGAACCTGAGATCTAGCTTCCCACTTGAATAAGATCCTAAGAAGGAACTCTCCCTTTCCCACACCTCTCCCTTGTCCCTCCTCACACCATGCCCCGGCGCCCCAAGCACGTTTGCTGTGTCACATACTGGATTTGGTCGGCTTGAGCCTCCTTGGGCCTCCCTTGTTCTTGCAGCCTGACTTCTATCAGTGTTGCTCTTCCCTGCTCCCCAGCACGCCGCCCACAGTGGTACTAAAGCTGCCTAGCGCAGGCCTTGTAATTGTCCGTCAGGCGTGCAGTTGAGAGTGCTCGTGACAGAAGAAGATCTCTTCTTGCAGAGCTCTAGCAGCTTGGCTTGTTCAGCCCCTGACCACCCCGTAGAGTTCTGTGGTCTCAGGCATCCCAAAGCAGGCCTGTGTGGACAACTTTACAATGAGCCTAGACAGGGACTCACAAACGCTTTTCGGCTCCAAACTCGCTCGCTACCTTGCCTGCTCTCAAAGGAGGTAGAATGGATTTCATCTAGCTTGTTCAGGGAACTGCCATCCTCAGTGAAGAAGAACCCGAACTTTTCACTGAAAGTTTCCTGGCCTGTATGATTTCGCAGTCTCTGGCGGGTGGAGATTATCTTGTGTTTTCGCTGCCTGAGTCTAGTAAGCATATTCAAGCTTATGACTCCCTTCACCCAAGAAGCTCACTAGAACTGTTGCCCAATATAGTATTGGACTACATGTGGCTACTGAGCTCTTTAAATGTGGCTGATCTTAATGGAGATGTACTGAAATTTTGAATACCTGCGAAGTCTCAAAGATACGCTTAATATGAAAAGAATTTAAATATCACTAAACAGTTTTTTATATTGATGATGTCAAAGGATTTTGGAAATACTGAATTAAATAAAATACATTGTTAAAATTAATTTCATTTGTTTTTCATTTTTACTTTTTTTAAAATGCAGCTACTAGGAAATTTAAAATTACATATGTGGCAAGTATTTCCATTGGACAGAACTGCAATAGATTATAGGGACCCAAGCCAAGTGGGGATATAAATTTCAACTCTGTCCAGGTCCCAGTGAAGTTGAAGACCATTTCAAGAAATAGGCAGATGCTTTCTTCATAGAAGCATGTAGCAGAAATATAATGTGCCAAAGCAAAATGAATTACATAGACTCTCGACTACCGCTAGCTGACTCTAGGAGCTTTATTATTGTTGATCAAAATCATAAAGAAGAAACATTTATGGTCGATAGTACCTGGGACTGTGTAAATTGTAGTTAAATCATGTGCATTTCAAATAGGATCAGTGTTTACTTAAGAATGATTCAAATAAGAAGATGATTTGTGACTCAGTAACCCTTCGAGGCAGCAATGATGAGATACTTAATTTCAGTATTAACTGTCAGAACATGTATCTTTGAAATACTCTTGTCCTATACTTACTCTTAATGTTTAATCAGAAGTGATGTCAATAGTGACAGTGTCTAAGTAAATCTTAGGAAGATTCTGATTCCCTGTGGATATATCTTTCTGGTTATTCTCTCTTCATATTCTGATTGATAAAACAACTACTCTGTCAGATTAGGGGTAGGGGAATTCACATGCACCGGAATCTCGTTCTGAACTGAACTCCATTAGATAAAGAGAGGTTTACACTAGCAGGCCTACAGTTCTTAAAGGTTAAACAGTAGGGGTGTTATTCCATCAACTTTTGGAAACCAAATTTTTGGTTTATATGTCCATATCAGTCAGGATACAGTCAGAAAAGCAGAACCACTGGGAGCTATATTAATTTATTCATTCATGTATTTATATTAAGGGTTTTATTACAGGGGTTTGACCTTACACAGTTGTGGGAGCTGATGAACAGGCATCGTGAGGCTGTTGGGTCTGATCCTACAGCTGGAAGTCCACAAGGATAAGGGAGGTGCGTGTAAAGTGGAGGTGAGCAGCAAGAAGCTGGAAGCCACAAGCATACATTCTTATTGCCTTTCACTTCCATGGCCTGGGTTTCCTGCAGAAGCTGGGGCCCTTCTTCATCCTGGAGCTACACACACACACACACACACACACACACACACACACACATACACATACACGTTGGAAAAGCAGAAAGAGAAATCAGTGGAAGGGGTAGCTGTTTCAGGCCCAGCCCCTGTCTCACACCAACAAGGTGAGCCAGAGGATAAGTGATGACTTGTGTGACCTAGGAAAGTGGCTGCTGCTTTACTTTTCATCCTCCAAACCTGAGTCTCTCTGTGGTCGCCGTCAGTGGAAACATACAGTGATAGGAAATCTGGGAATGTAGTTCATCCTAGCCAAGTGGACACAATACAAAGCCGCTGCAGTGTCTTTTCATGTGTGTCTTCTTAAAAATGCTTTCCAATCCATCCTCTGTGCATAGTGTCATCGAGTACATAGGTATAGCCTTTCTTGTCTTTCTCTTCTCCTCTTTGTGCAGGTTTTGAACACGTTTGCATTTGTCTGCTTAGTGTATCTCTTTGTTGCTGTTTCTTTGGGACCCAGTTTTTTCTCTGACTTTCTGTCTTTCTCTTCCTATGTCCTCATCTCTTGGTCTCTTGCTTGTCTGCCCCACTGTCTTCCTATTTTACGACCAAGAGACTAAATAGCTTTTTATAATTTTTTAATCCATTTAGTGAATATATTTTTATGATCTCTATTCTTAATGTTCAAATAGACTACAAGACAATTTAGATTTCTTTCTAGAAAAAATAAACTTTAAAAGAAAAGTTGAATGGCCCTACATTAATGTTTTCTATAAGTAAATAGCCTGGTTAGAAATAGCCTAATCAATATTAAAATAATTGATGCCCAGCTTTAACGGCTGCCTTCAAGCAGCTCTGACAGCTGCCATGCGTTGCCTCTGCCACCATGCAGCATTTGACCAGTACTCCAGCTGGTTTTTAAAGGGTATTTATCACTTTATTTTGCTGTTTTGCATTTTCCAGGTTAAAGATTGCCTCATGCATGTCAGAGCAGATAGCCACCTCCAAAATTAAGGGATCTCTTGAAAGTATTCTTTTCCAAAATGTTTTCTAGAGACCTTTTAAAACCACTCTCTATTTCTATGACTAACAAGTTATTAAACATAACATTTCCCATGTGGATTTTCTTATTCTTTTGTCACACTCCCATGTGGACCAGATTAACAGGACATTTTTCTTCTGTAGCCTAAATGCATGGGAATTTGGGTTTGGAAGGAGAGTGCACCTCCAGTGGTGCTGGAGGCATTAACCAATAGGGAAGATTTGGACTTGCTGGAGAACAGCAGAGAGCAGTGGGATACTTGAGTGGAGAAAAAGAAATGTCAGGAGACAGGCAAGATGGGAGAATTCAAACACATTTTCTTTGCTTCTTAGCTTAACTAGGACAGACCTTCTGCTGCTGTGTACCTTCAAAAAAAATCTCACATCTGAATTTGTCATTAGGTAGAGATATCTTGCTATCTATGTGAGTTCAGGCTGTCTCTGGGCAGGAAGGGGTAATGGAGACCTAAGTTCAGGTTGGAGAACCGTTCATGACAGCTAAGCTTCTCTCTCATGGACACATAAACTCACCCACACTGCACACACATACCTGCCCACAATTGGAAAAGGATGAGCTATAATGATAACACTGATATCTGACATTGTTACAGAGTTTTAGAATTTACAGAGTGTTTTTGCATACGTTGTCTCAGAATGAAGAGAGTAAGCGTCAGTGACCACAATTAGGAAGAAATGTGGAGAGAGTGAATAGGGAAGAATAGAGAATATAGAGAGAATTATATAGGGAAAATAGTGCCTGTGGGTGGGGACTAGTGAAAAAGTAAGAAACATAGAGAATGGCAGTTAACTGAGGGAACCTGGTACCTTATCACTAATCTAATCAACCAATGAGTGTTGTTTTCTGTAAATGCTTTTAGGCATCTTGAAAAGAGATGCAGCAGATTGGAGAGCACTGATATTTCACAGTCTAGACCCCAAACTTAGTTAAGAATGTTTGGGAAAAGCTAGTGCAAAGATTTCAGAAAAGGACAGCTCTGCAGGCTGCTTTTACTTACTAGTCCGTGTGAACTGTGGCCTGAAAACAAACTTCAAGCCTTGCAGGGTTTGGAACCCGGATGAAGGCCCACATGTGTTTCATTCAGCTCTTTGGCCCTGGGGAAGCACAGCTGGACAGCTCATGTGCCGTCACCTCATTCAGCACTCAGGATCTGATGGCCAGCTATGCAAAACCCAGAGGAGTCCAAACTGACCTCAGTGACACAGCCATCACAGGACTCAGGCCCGACTGGCTTGTCAAGTCTGAGCAAACACTACTGTAAGTCTCGCTACCCCATCCCGGAAAGCTGACATCAAACGGGAGAAAAAAAAAAACAAAACCACCACCTGTCCTCTAGAAGGATTGACACCACTTAGTTCCTCAGACATTTCTCTCATGTTGATTCAATACCTTTCTTTCACCTTGTTTGTGGTGGTTATATCCAAACGAGGATGATTTTGATCTTAGCAATGAAGTTGTTCTCTCTTCTCTTGGGTTTCCATGTTCATTGCTGTTCTCTTTAGCATCTCTTTTTTTTTTTTTTTAATTTTTATTGGATTATAATTGCTTTACAATGTTTTGTTAGTTTCTGCTGTACAACAAAGTGAATCAGCTATATGTCTACATATATCCCCTCCCTCTTGAGCCTCCCTCTTTGCAGGCATCCTTGATAAGTAGAATTGGAGCATTCAGAACAATGGGCTTCATGAGACTTTTCAGATTTTCTGTGATCTTCTCTGTAGTGTGGGTCTCCCTGAGGCAAGAGAGAAGAAAATAAATAAAAACCACATGATTTCAGTTCTGACCACCCCTTAATAGGTGCATCAACTGGGCTTGTGTTTCTTCATGTTCAACATGAAGTGATTATGTTGGGTTGTCTCCAAGTCTACTTGAGTTTTGATAATGTGTGACAGAAACAATTTTAATGCCTTCTGTAAGAACCCACAGATTTTCTTTTTGTAATAAGCACATGTTTCTTGCCTCTAAATTACTAGCAGATTGGTCCAACATTTGGGGGGTTTTCAAAACACAAAGATGAAGTTTTATTCAAATATGGAGGATTTGGGGCATGTCTTTTACAACAGATCAGTAATTCCATTAGAAAAAAAGATACCAGTGCACAGCTTGTCAATAAGAATAAGTGAATGGAATTGGGAGGGTGCGGAAAAGGTAGGGGTGTGCAGAAGCTGTGATGCAGAGATGAGCTGGCAAATGATGGCTTCTCTATCATAGCTGGAAAGTGTCTGGGGCCAGGGTGTGTGGTATCAAATCAGGAGGCTGCCTATTGACTGTCCTTGCAAGAATATGTAAAAGTCAGCTCATGTGAAGTCTGGGAATCAGAAGACCCAGTCCAGAGACAGACTGCCTTTCATGCTGGTGGGGTAGGGCCAGAAGGCTGGTAGGGCCAACAGGGTGAAGATGCTATTATAATTATATCTTCTTCAGTTAGAGACTCCAAGAAAGGAGCTCTCAATGGAAGCCAATCTTATATACTAAATTGCTTAGGACAGACACGTGGGAGGTTTATAATGAGTTTCACTATAGTAAGATCTCATGAGATCCTCTGGTGAGACACATTACGTGGTATCTTCATAAATGCTGAATTAGGTCATATCTACAGACAAAACTCTTAATTGAAAACTATGGAGGAGAGTAAAAATAGGCAATAATATTATTTTTCCTTCATCTCTTTATCTTCATGATGCTAAGGAACAATATGTAATTAATCTGGTATGATTGCTTGAGGACTAATCATTATTTCAAGGATAGGCCTTGTTTGGGTTTGTTTTATGTGTTCAGTCTTGTATCATGCAGTTTAGAGAGGAGATGCAAAAGTAAACTGAGTAGGTGTATTCTTGAATTATTTTGCCATGTTATCCACAATCATATTTTGTCATTATTTTTCTTGTAACCATGCTCATTATAGAGATCTTAAAAAGTACAGAATATGATGTAAAAATTATATTACCAATAGTTTCACCACCAGATGCCACTGCTATTCACATTTGGAAACACTTTTTTGTGGTTGTTTTTGTTGGCTGTGTAAATCATAGAACATATTGTTAGCAAAATTTTTTTAATTTAAAAATCGGACATGATTCTTATTTCCCCTTATTAAAGAGGGCTGTAATAAGCCAGTACTGATTCTCAGCGATGTTTTAAGTAGACCAAATTGTCTCTTCTGCCTCTTATATTTTCAGCTTTGCCTTCCTGACTTTCCCGCTCCGAGGGCTTCACTTGGTGTTGCTTCAGTCCTCCCTCCCCGTTTCATCTTGTCGGCTACTGCGCCTCCCTGTCTTCCTTGGTAGATATTCCCTCACCCCCATCCCACACTCCTACCCCAAATTCAGTAACATATACATATTCGAATAGGGATTTTTCAAATACCCAGAACCCATTGATGACAAAACTTGCACGTATGACCTACTTATGACTGATGGATTGAGAGGTCCCCAAATCCCACCGTGTTGTATTTAGAGTCCTTAGTTGAAACTACATAAGAACTGATTAGAAAATATTCACAGTATTGGTGCTTCAGAGAAGGGACCCCCTTTCTCTTTCTCTTTTAGCTTTAAATGTATAACTTGCTTATGAAGATATCTTATTTCTGTCATCTTATTTCTGTCTGAGAATCTGCCAATTTTCTCTTGTTTCTCTTCTATAAACATCATCTTATCTTCTACCTGGGTCTCTATATGCCCCATTCCAGTGAAGGAATTTAGCTGGGATCCAGCATCAAGTGAGACTGTTCCGCAAGAACGAGGTTTAATGAACAAACTCAGAGTCATCCTTGATTCCTCTCTTTCTGTCATCTACCCACCTCACATGCACGCACGTACACGTTCACACAGAAACACACACACACACACACACACACCCCTGCTAACCCATCAGCAAGTCCAATCAGTTAAGATTTCAGAACATCTCTATAATTCAGCGCAGTTTTCTGTGCTTGCTATCACTGTCCTTGTCCAAGCTCCTGATGGGAAACATTGTGAAAGACTTTGAAATGAGCAAAAAAAAAAAAAAAAAACCACCAGAAAACCAGATGTCTTGTCTAGCATAATTTTCCTGGTTATCTGTGACATTTATAGTCTTTGAGCTATTTTACAACTCTTTTAAATTGTAGAAAACTGATAGTAATGCAAATGATTCTTATTCATACAACTGCAGTTGATTATTGCCATGTGGATATTGGCCAGGTTTGCATATACAATATTTGAAATTCATTTCTGCATTTCTGAGTGCTGATACGTGTGAGCTTTTTGACTTCTCCTGTAAATTAGTTGTAACATCTTACTGGCTTCCTCATTAATTAATTAAGCACCATCTTTGACACAGGTTCATTTTATGTTTCTACAAGAGTCATGATTTGACTTAAAAATTATTCTTTAAGATTGAAAAAAAGAAAAAATTAACAGCTGCCCTCAGAAAATATCCTGAAAAAAAATTATTCTTTAACACTATTTGCAGTTCTTTCCTGTACTATATCAGCCTCTTCTGCCCTCCTCCAAAACTTTCTCCATAGAGCAACTTGGGTGAAAAGCAAACCATCTTGCCTCTTGACTGAAAAATTTTCAAAGCCTTCTAATTGTTCTTATAATGAAATCTGAACTCCATATTATGGTTTCCAAACCCCTAAAGGATCTGGTACCTATAATCTCTCCAACTTAATCTTATGCATTTCTCCTGATTTTTTTTTTTACCATACTTCAGCTATTCTGGCCCAGTTTCTGTTCCTGAAATTTATCAAACCTTTTCCCACCTTGGGACCTTTGCACTTGCCTATCTCTACCTTGATCACTTAAAAAAAAAAAAAAAAACCTAGACATTTGCCTGGCTGACTCAGTCTCATTCTTTAGGTCTTATTTCCCTCCTCAGATACACTTTTCCTGACTAATCTTTGTAAAATTGGCTCCTGCATTTACAGTATATTTTGTCCTATTTATTGTAATCTGTATTGAGCTTGCTTATTCCTTTATCTCATCCCTATTTGACACCTCCACTAGAAAGAAAAGTCAATGAAAAGATAAAATATGTGGTCATATTATCTGCTTTCTTACCAGATTTATTTCATATAATGGAGAGTATTTGTTGAATAAACGAAAAATATGGGCCAGGAAATACCAGGGGAGGAAAAAGTTCTTGAATTTCAAAGGGAGCAATCTGGGGACAGATGGTTGAGTAAATAGAGGCTCTATCAAGTGGCAAATTCTAGACAGATGTTAACAAGAAAGGTGGTGTGTTCCATCATGACCAGTGAGCCAACTGTAGGTGTGGATATATTCAGGAGTAGGAGCAAGTAAGGATATAGTGCCCAGATATGGTTATGACAATCTTTGGAAGAGTGGACAATCCATCTTTTTTCTACTTGTCAGTCAGATATATTTAATGTAGTTTCCAGACTCTTGTTGTCTTGGGACTTAGGTAGAAATTCAATAATTACTCATTCCTAATCTCATCAATGTAGTAACTTTATGGATTTTTAGAATATCATTTGTACCCAGTTAATGCTGGATCAGTATAGAATGAGTAAGTACCTTGTATGTGAATATAGTTACTAGAAAGATAGAGGGATAGATAAAGAAAATGACTGGATATATTGATGATAGTTGAAATAACATGGGGAAAAGAAATGTTTTGAGAGTAGTTTGGATAGCGAGAGCACCACTCTTTCTCCCATTCCAAGTTTTTCTTCATCTTTTTCTCTTCCTCAATCTCCTTTCATCTATTAATCAGTTCATTTTTCTCTGTGGTCTCCCATTTTTTCTGGGTGCTTTTTACTTTTCATTGACATTTCTCTACTATCTTCACCTTCTCCAGAGAATGAGAATGGAAGGATGTCAGAAGAACAAATACATTGCACTCACTGAGTCTGCTGAGACTTTTGAGAAGAACAAATACGTGAAGGGCATAGGTAGATGATGTTGTGAGGCTGATGTTTTAATGATGATGGTGATGAGATCATTAAAGCCTCTGGAGTATGAAAATTGGGTATTGACCATGAAATTAAGATTATCGATAACAAAAGAAAGGTGATATCTTCACTTGGATTTTTTAGAAAGTAGAACTTGAAACAAAGGCTTAAGACCTAATGCTTTATTAAGGAGTGAGATTCAAGGAGATGAAGAGAGGGCTGGGTCAGCAGGGAAGGAGGGAGAGCAGAGCAAAGATTCATTATGAAGTTGGCCACTGCGACAGGTGACTAGTTGTTGGAACTCCTACCTTTGCCTATAAAGAGGCATATGAAATGCATCTCAAGATTACCAGTATCAGGGAATAAAAAAGGAAAGCAAATCCATCCATTTACATTCCCCATTAGTCATAGGTTCACCCCATGGAATGATAACTCTTCAGCATTTTAAAATTGCACATTTTTGAACACCAAGAGCTTTTCCATGGGATCTACTACTACAGTGTCATTAAAATGCTCCTGGGCAGAAAGTCAGTGGTATGTGGTCCAAATCTGAGCTGAGATACCATCAGGTTGCACTGGCATGAAGCCAGGTGGCCAGACTAAGAAACAGGTGAGGCCAAGAGAACCTCAAGTGGTGTAAATAAATGTTTAAAATACAGGGAAAGCAGCAACCTTAAAAAGAAAGAGAAAAAAAAAAAAAAAAAAAGGAAGACAGAAGACAGAGAACGAGACAGAGAACAAATAAACAGTGTGACCTCACACAATGCAATTCACTTCTTGCAACCTTAGACCCTTCAGCTGTGAATGAAGGAATTAATGTTAGCTGAACAGTGGAATCATCTGGTGATCTTTAAAAGCACAAATGCCTAGGTCCCACCCCCCAGATATTCTGATTTAATTTGTCTCTAATGCAACTTGAGCACTGGGATTTTTAAAATAACTGCCTAGGTGATTCTAATATGTAGGCAAGATTGAAAATCTTCGTCTAGAACTTCCCTAAGGGCTCATTCAGTTTTAAAATGTTATCATTCTATCTGCTATTTTTAAAATTTCTAAGGAAAAATATTCTCCAATCATCTTCTGCCAGATGGGATTTTATAAGAACCTTCAAACTCAGTGAACTTCTGCTTATATGTCTCCATTTGAGAACCATATCTCAGTGAAGCAGATGATTGTGGATTCCTCCACTTTGGGCAAATTATAAGTTAAATTAATTATTTCAATTGACTTTTGATTAACATGTTTTTGTTTTTCCAGAATAACTCTGTTGCAATTTCTATTGGCTGTATATAGTAGAGTTCTTCAGAATGTCTGCCTGGTAATATTTCTTCTTGCCAAATTCTTTTGGAGGAATTGCTAACTGGAAACTCTTTTTTTTCTATTTTGCAATAATTGGACTGATTTTCAATTACACTTCTCTAAAAATATGAAAAACTAAGTAGATATAAAATTTTTTTTAAATAAAATACATATAAGGTATAAAGGTGGGAGATACAAAAAATTGCCCACACATTCACTACCCATTTTTGAAAAAACATTATTATTAAATCAAAATTCCCTGTGGGTATGCCTTGGCATCCTAACTTATTCCATTACTACCTCTGAGAGGTAGCTGCCATCATAAATGTTGTGCCCGCATGAGACTGAGAGAGAGTTAGAGAAAAAAATAGAAAGACAAAGATAAAGAAGAGAGAGAGGAAGAAAAGATTACTGCAAGAACAGAACAGAGACATTTATGACCATTAATAAAACTGGTGTACATAATTTTTCCCACATTTTAGATGGAACTTAATTACATGGTCCCACCTAGATGGCAGAAAGGCTGGAAAATATAGTGTTTTTATGTGCCCAGTATGAAAATAAAGTAGTTTGGAAAACACGTGACATACTCTCTACTATACCATAATACTGTGATTAACATTTAAATTGTATTCCTTTCTTACAATTGAGCTGCTCTAGATATTCTTTTATGTTTCTCAATGTCCATGTCCATGAATTTCTCTTATACCCAGGCTTTTGCACTTTGTTTTTTTTTGGCGATTGCCTTTTTTTTTTTTAACATCTTTATTGGAGTATAATTGCTTTACAATGGTGTGTTAGGTTCTGCATTATAACAAAGTGAATCAGCTATACATATACATATATCCCCATATCTCCTCCCTTTTGCTTCTCCCTCCCACCCTCCCAATCCACCCCTCTAGGTGGTCACAAAGCACTGAGCTGATCTCCCTGTGCTATGCGGCTGCTTCTCACTAGCTGTCTATTTTACATTTGATAGTATATATAAGTCCATGACACTCTCTCACATCGTCTCAGCTTACCCTTCCCCCTCCCTGTGTCCTCAAGTCCATTCTCTACGTCTGCATCTTTATTCCTGTCCTGCCCCTAGATTCTTCATAACGTTTTATTTTATTTATTTATTTATTTTTTAAGATTCCCTATATTTGTGTTAGCATACGGTATTTGTTTCTCTCTTTCTAACTTACTTCACTCTGTATGACAGACTCTAGGTCCATCCAGCTCACTACAAATAACTCAATTTCATTTCTTTTTATGGCTGAGTACTATTCCATTGTATATATGTGCCACATCTTCTTTATCCATTCATCTGTTGATGGACACTTAGGTTGCTTCCATGTCCTGGCTATTGTAAATAGAGCTGCAATGAACATTGTGGTACATGACTCTTTTTGAATTATGGTTTTCTCAGGGTATACGCCAGGTAGTGGAATTGCTGGGTCGTGTGGTAGTTCTATTTTTAGTTTTTAAGGAACCTCCATACTGTTCTCCATAGGGGCTGTATCAATTTGCATTCCCACCAACAGTGCAAGAGGGTTCCCTTTTTAAAAAACACCCTCTCCAGCATTTATTGTTTGTAGATTTTCTGATGATGTCCAATCTGACTGGTGTGAGGTGATACCTCATTGTAGTTTTGATTTGCTTTTCTCTAATAATTAGCGATGTTGAGCATTCTTTCATGTGTTTGTTGGCAATCTGTATATCTTCTTTAGAGAAATGTCTATTTACGTGTTCTGCCCATTTTAGGATTGGGTTGTTTGTTTTTTTGATATTGAGCTGCATGAGCTGCTTGTAAATTTTGGAGATTAATTCTTTGTCAGTTGCTTCATTTGCAAATATTTTCTCCCATTCTGAGTGTTGTCTTTTCATCTTGTTTATGGTTTCCTCTGCTGTGCAAAAGCTTTTAAGTTTCATTAGGTCCCATTTGTTTATTTTTGTTTTTATTTTCATTTCTCTAGGAGGTGGGTCAAAAAGGATCTTGCTGTGATTTATGTCATAGAGAGTTCTGCCTATATTTTCCTCTAAGACTTTTATAGTGTCTGCCCTTACATTTAGATCTTTAATCCATTTGGAGTTTATTTTTGTGTATGGTGTTAGGGAGTGTTCTAATTTCATTCTTTTACATGTAGCTGTCCAGTTTTCCCAGCACCACATATTGAAGAAGCTGTCTTTTCTCCATTGTATATTCTTGCCTCCTTTATCAAAAATAAAGGTGACCATATGTGTGTGGGTTTATCTCTGGGCTTTCTATCCTGTTCCATTGATCTATATTTCTGTTTTTGTGCCAGTACCATATTGTCTTGATTACTGTAGCTTTGTAGTATGGTCTGAGTCAGGGAGCCTGATTCCTCCAGCTCCATTTTTCTTTCTCAAGATTGTTTTGGCTATTCGGGGTCCTTTGTGTTTCCATACAAATTGTGAAATTTTTTGTTCTAATTCTGTGAAAAATGCCATTGGTAGTTTGGTAAGGATTGCATTGAATCTGTAGATTGCTTTGGTTAGTATAGTCATTTTCACAATGTTGATTCTTCCAATCCAAGAACATGGTATATCTCTCCATCTGTTTTTATCATCTTTACTTTCTTTCATCAGTGTCTTATAATTTTCTGCATACAGGTCTTTTGTCTCCTTAGGTAGGTTTATTCCGAGGTATTCTATTCGTTTTGCTGCATTGGTAATTTGGAGTGTTTCCTTAATTTCTCTTTCAGATTTTTCATCATTAATTTATAGGAATACAAGAGATTTCTGTGCATTAATTTTGTATCCTGCAACTTCAGCAAATTCATTGATTAGCTCTAGTAGTTTTCTGGTAGCGTCTTTAGGATTCTCTATGTATAGTATCATGTCATCTGCAAACAGTGACAGCTTTACTTCTTCTTTTCTGATTTGGATTCCTTGTATTTCTTTTTCATCTCTGATTGCTGTCGCTAAAACTTCCAAAACTATGTTGAACAATAGTGGTGAGAGTGGGCAACCTTGTCTTGTTCCTGATCTTAGTGGAAATGGTTTCAGTTTTTCAGCATTGAGAACGATGTTGGCTGTGGGTTTGTCATATATGGCCTTTATTATGTTGAGGAAAGTTCCCTCTATGCCTACTTTCTAGAGGGTTTTTAATCATAATTGGGTGTTGAATTTTGTTGAAAGCTTTTTCTGCATTTATTGAGATGATCATATGATTTTTATCCTTCAATTTGATAATATGTTTTATCACATTGATTGATTTGCATATATTGAAGAATCCTTGCATTCCTAGAATAAACCCCACTTGATCAAGGTGTATGATCCTTTTAATGTGCTGTTGGATTCTGTTTGCTAGTATTTTGTTGAGGATTTTTGCATCTATGTTCATCCATGTTATTGGCCTGCAGTTTTCTTTCTTTGTGACATCTTTGTCTGGTTTTGATATCAGGTTGAAGGTGGCCTCATAGAATGAGTTTGGGAGTGTTCCTTCCTCTGCTATATTTTGAAAGAGTTTGAGAAGGATAGGTGCTAGCTCTTCTCTAAATGTTTTGTAGAATTATTCTGTGAAGCCGTCTGGTGCTGGGCTTTTGCTTGTTGGAAGATTTTTAATCACAGTCTCAATTTCAGTGCTTGTGATTGGTCTGTTTATATTTTCTATTTCTTCCTGGTTCAGTCACAGAAGGTTGTGCTTTTCTGAGAATTTGTCCATTTCTTCCAGATTGTCCATTTTATTGGCATATGGTTGCTTGTAGTAATCTCTCATGATGCTTTGTATTTCTGCAGTGTCAGTTGTTACTCCTCCTTTTTCATTTCTAATTCTATTGATTTGAGTCTTCTCCCTTTTTTTCTTGATGAGTCTGGCTAATGGTTTATCAATTTCGTTTATCTTCTCAGAGAACCAGCTTTTAGTTTTATGGTTCTTTGCTATTGTTTCCTTCATTTCTTTTTCATTTATTTCTGATCTGATCTTTATGGTTTCTATCCTTCTGCTAACTTTGGGGGTTTTTTGTTCTTCTTCCTCTAATTGCTTTAGGTGTAAGGTTAGGTTGTTTATTTGAGATGTTTCTTGTTTCTTGAGGTAGGATTGTGTTCCTATGAACTTCCCTCTTAGCACTGTTTTTGCTGCATCCCATAGGTTTTGGGTCATCGTGTTTTCATTGTCATTTGTTTTTAGTATTTTGTGATTTCCTCTTTGATTTCTTCAGTGATCACTTCGTTATTAAGTAGTGTATTGTTTAGCCTGCATGTGTTTGTATTTTTTACAGAAGTTTCCTGTAATTTATATCTAGTCTCATAGTGTTGTGGTCGGAAAAGATATTTCATACGATTTCAATTTTCTTAAATTTACCAAAGCTTGATTTGTGACGCAAGATATGATCTACCCTGGAGAATGTTCCATGAGCACTTGAGAACAAAGTGTATTCTGTTGTTTTTGGATTGAATGTCCTATAATTATCAATTAAGTCCATCTTGTTTAATGTATCATTTAAACCTTGTGTTTCCTTATTTGTTTTCATTTTGGATGATCTGTCCATTTGTGAAAGTGGGGTGTTAAAGTCCCCTACATTTATTGTGTTACTGTCGATTTCCCCTTTTATGGCTGTTCACATTTGCATTATGTATTGTGGTGCTCCTATGTTGGGTGCATAAATATTTACAATTGTTCTATCTTCTTCTTGGATTGTTCCCTTGATCATTATGTAGTGTCCTTCTTTGTCTCTTGTAATAGTCTTTGTTGTAAAGTCTATTTTTTCTGATATGAGAGTTGCTACTCCAGCTTTCTTTTGATTTCCGTTTGCATGGAATATCTTTTTCCATCCCCTCACTTTCAGTCTGTATGTGTCCCTAGGTCTGAAGTGGGTCTCTTGTAGACAGCATATATGCGGGTCTTGTTTCTGTATCCATTCAACCATTCTTTGTCTTTTGGTGGGAGAATTTAATCCTTTTACATTTAAGGTAATTATCGATATGTATGTTCCTATTACCATTTTCTTAATTGTTTTGGGTTTGTTATTTTAGGTCTTTTCCTTCTCTTGTGTTTCCTGCCTAGAGAAGTTCCTTTAGCATTTCTTGTAAAGCTGGTTTGGTGGTGCTGAACTCTCTCAGCTTTTATTTGTCTCTAAAGGTTTTAATTTCTCTGTTGAATCTGAATGAGATCCTTGCTGGGTAGAGTAATCTTGGTTGTAGGTTTTTCCCTTTCATCACTTTAAATATGTCCTGCCACCCCCTTCTGGCTTGCAGGGTTCCTGCTGAAAGATCAGCTTTTACCCTTATGGGGATTCCCTTGTATCTTATTTGTTGTTTTTCCCTTGCTGCTTTTAATATTTTTTCTTTGTATTTAATTTTTGATAGTTTGATTAATATGTGTCTTGGTGTGTTTCTCCTTGGATTTATCCTGTATGGGACTCTCTGTGCTTCCTGGACTTGATTGACTATTTCCTTTCTCATATTAGGGCAGTTTTCAAGTATAATCTCTTCAAATATTTTCTCAGTCCCTTTCTTTTTCTCTTCTTCTTCTGGGACCCCTGTAATTCGAATGTTGGTGCGTCTAATGTTGCCCCAGAGGTGTCTGAGACTGTCCTCAATTCTTTTCATTTTTTTTCTTTATTCTGCTCTGCAGTAGTTATTTCCACTATTTTATCTTCCAGGTCGCTTATCCGTTCTTCTGCCTCAGTTATTCTGCTATTGATTCCTTCTAGAGAGTTTTTCATTTCCTTTATTGTGTTGTTCATCATTGTTTGTTTGCTCTTCAGTTCTTCTAGCTCCTTGTTAAACGTTTCTTGTATTTTCTGCATTCTATTTGCTAGATTTTGGATCATCTTTACTATCATTACTCTGAATTCTTTTTCAGGTAGACTGCCTATTTCCTCTTTGTTTGGTTGGTCTGGTGAGTTTTTACCTTCCTCCTTCATCTGCTCTGTGTTTCTCTGGTTCAGTGGTTTGTGTAGGCTTCCTGATGGAGCAGACTGATACCTGTGTTCTCGTGGATGAGGCTGGATCTTGTCTTTCTGGTGGGCAGGACCGCATTTGGTGTTGTGTTTTGGGCTGTCTGTGACCTTATTTTGATTTTAGGCAGCCTCTCTGCTAATGGGTGGTGTTGTGTTCCTGTCTTGCTAGTTGTTTGGCATAGGGTGTCCAGCACTGTAGCTTGCTGGTCATTGAGTGGAGCTGGGTCTTAGCGTCGAGATGGAGAAATCTGGGAGAGCTTTCGCTGTTTGATATTACACGGAGCCGGGAGGTCTCTGGTAGACCAATGTCCTGAACTCGGCCCTCCCACCTCATAGGCACAGTCCTGACACCTGGCTGGAGCACCAAGACCCTGTGAGCCACATGGCTCAGAAGAAAAGGGAGAGAAAACTAAATAAAGACAAAAATACAATAAAGTTATTAAAATAAAAAATTAAAAATTATTGTAAATAAAAAAATTAAAAAGTAATAAGAAAAAAAAAGATAGAAAGAATAGAGCAACCAAACGAAAAAACAAATCCGCCAATGATAACAAGCACTAAAAACTAAACTAACAAACAAACAAACAAAAAGACATACAGAACCCCAGGACAAATGGTAAAAGCAAAGCTATACAGACAAAATCACACAAAGAAGCATACACATACGTACTCACAACAAGAGAGAAAGGAAAAAGATATATATATATCAGTTTTCCAAAAGTCCACCACCTCAATCTTAGGATGATTTGTTGTCTATTCAGGTATTCCACAGATGCACGGTACACCAAGTTGATTGTGGAGATTTAGTCTGCTGCTCGTGATGTTGCTGGGAGAGATTTCCCTTTGTCTTCTTTATTCGCACAGCTCCTGGGATTCAGCTTTGGATCTGGCCCCGCCTCTGTGTGTAGGTCGCCTGAGGGCATCTGTTCTTCGCTCAGACAGGATGGGGTTAAAAGAGCAGCTGATTTGGGAGCTCTGGCTCACTCAGGCCGTGGGGAGGGAGGGGTACGGAATGCGGGGTGAGCCTGCAGCGGTAGTGGCTGGCATGACGTTGCACCAGCCTGAGGCGTGCCTTGTGTTTTCCTACGGAAGTTGTCACTGTATCATGGGACCCTGGTAGTGGCGGGCTGCACAGGCTCCCGGGAGGGGTGGTGTGGATAGTGACCTGTGCTTGCACACAGGCTTCTTGGTGGCTACAGCAGCAGCCTTAGCATTTCATGCCTACCTCTGGTGTCTGTGCTGATAGCCGCGGCTCACGCCCGTCTCTGCAGCTTGTTTAGGCGGTGCCCTGAATCCCCTGTCCTCGCACACCCCAAATCAGTGGTCTCCTGCCTCTTATGCAGGTCCAGACTTTTCCCCTGACTCCCTCCCGGCTAGCCGTGGCACACTAGCCCCCTTCAGGCTGTGTTCACGCAGCCAAGCCTAGTCCTCTCCCTGGGATCCGACCTCCGAAGCCCGAGCCTCAGCTCCCAGCCCCCGCCCGTCCCAGTGGGTGAGCAGACAAGCCTCTCGGGCTGGTGAGTGCTGGTCGGCACCAATCCTCTGTGTGGGAATCTCTCCACTTTGCCCTCCGCACCCCTGTTGCTGCGCTCTCCTCCGCGGCTCCGAAGCTTCCCTCCTCCACCACCCGCAGTCTCCTCCCGCGAAGGGGCTTCTAGTGTGTGGAAACTTTTCCTCCTTCACAGCTCCCTCCCAGAGGTGCAGGTCCCATCCGTATTTTTTTGTCTCTTTTTTTTCTTTTTTCTTTTGCCCTACCCAGGTACGTGGGGAGATTCTTGCCTTTTGGGATGTCTGAGGTCTTCTGCCAGCGTTCAGTAGGTATTCTTTAGGATTTATTCCACATGTAGATGTATTTCTGATGTACTTGTGTGGAGGAAGGTGATCTCCACGTCTTACTCTTCCACCATCTTGAAGGTCTCTCCTGCACTTTTTAAAACTCAGTATAAAAAGTGTACTTTACCTCATCTCCTAGTATAAATATATACCCATATAAATACTTAAAACTGGGAGAAAATGTTCACGAAGACAAACTTACCCAATATTCTTTAAATAAAGTCACCCACTTAGAGTTTTAAATTTCTATTGTTTCCAACCTGTATAAACTTTATTACTAATTCTCCTCAAGTAGAAAGAACTAAAAATTAATGCTGAGATGTTATATATTTTTGTTTTAGTTTCACCAAACTTTTCAATTATAATTTTCCCAGAAAAACAACTCATTTCAAAAAATTGGATTTTTTTCTATATTTTCCTTTTTACCAAGATCCTCTGATCTCTCCCTGAATCCAGGTGAGGCCATGGATGAACTAATCCAAATAGTGGAGTTCACTCAGGTCTGATGGGAAAACACTGATTCCATGATCACCGCCTATTTTATTATTAGGGATTTTTTTTTCAGTTTTGTCAGTGAGTGGGAAAAATACCATATTGCTTTAATCCGAATTTTTTGTGGAACCTATAAGGACAAACTTTTTACTTTATAAATGTTTGTGAACCTTGGAATGGACGTATGGATATATCTGTATATATGTGTCTATGTTTAATTATAAATTTCCTATCAAGTCCTTTGCCTCTCTCCTTATATCTCTGTTTATATTTTTTTATATTTTATGAGCTCTTTTTATAAACTTAATTTTTAATATTTCATTGCAAAAAATAGACTAGTATATTTTATTTTAGATGTAATTTCATATATATATATATATACACATTTATATATAGTATGTGTATATTTAATCTTCATTTTATAATGACCATGATGGGATATATAATTTAAGAATATTAATAAGGAAGCAGTTTTGAAGTCAGTTGGAAGAAAAAGTAAAATTGGGTGCTTAGACAATTTAGCAAGTTTTTACATTAATCTATAAGAAGTAGTGAAATGTAAAAGAGAAAAGCAGAGATACAAGAAGCTCCAACTAAGTGTTTTTCAAAAATGTAGAAGGTTTGGCAGTTAATTTATTGCCCATAAGAGGAGATGTTACCAATGTTGATTGTAAATTACTGTGTCTATTGCCTAGGAGGAAGGTACTGCCAAATAGGAAAATGGGAGTTGGGACAAAGAACAGTTTTCTGGAGGAAATGGTCCACATGGGAGATTTAAAAAGTATTAAAAGCAGAAAAAATTCCCATAACCCTAGAGGGCAACTGATACTAACAGTTTAAAGTATATTTTTTTAGCCTACTCAAGATCTTGAGATATTATTTTAAGAGTTGAGATATTATTTTAAGTACAGTTTTAAAAACCATTTTATACTTAATATGAGTACATCTTCATATTAATAAACTTTTAAAATTAATAGCTATTTAAATATGTGCAGAATAGTCTTACATAATTATACCATTTCCTCACTTTTGGGCAATGTGATTCATTTTAATTTGCCATTATTATTATTATTAAATCAGCATAATCTGAAATATTTTTGTGTATAATCTTTAATTAAATTTCTGATTATTACCTAGAATAGTCTCAAAAATGTTATTATTGCAACAATTATGTTTCTTTTAAGCCAACTGTTATGTGGCTTCTATTTCTCAGAAGAATTATGCCAATGTGTACATTCTCAAGCCGTGTTTCAGAATCCCTGTTTACCATACCTTCTACGTTGAATACTCCCGTGAAAACAGACAAGCAAGAAAATAAAACTTGCTAATTTAATAGGGTGAAAAACAAAACACCAGCATCACATTGTTGCTTTACTTTTTACTTATTTTTGTATCTATTCAAATACTCTGGGTTTTATGCATGTGTGTGTGTGTGTGCACGTGTATGTGTAAAATTATTTATTTATTTTGACTATTGAGACTCTATTTTTTAATCAATTATAAGTGTTTTACATATATCAAGGATTTCTGCTTTCACTTTATTATTCTTTTTTTTTTGACAAATACATTTCCCTCAATTTGTTGTTAAAGAGATTCATGTTTCAATATGCTGATTTTATGGAATTCTTTGTTATGATTAAAATATTCATTAAAGAAGTGAAATAATAGGAGGCTTAGGAGATCCGTAGTTCAGCAAGGGGCCATCAGGCATTTCAAGTATGTTACGGAGGATGGGAACATTTTTTAAAAATTGGAGGATGCCAAGGATGAATGGTGCCTGTGGATTACCTAGAATATGGTAGGCACTTAATAAATATTTGTTGTCCGATTGCTTCTAAATCCTGCCTAGGATATGTCTTACATCTATCTCTTCTCCAGTCAAGATATAGCAATGAATTTCTATTCTTCAATGAGGGTAAAGCATTTCTGTAATTCACAATTAAGTAAAAATTAGATATCCTTCTGATTCTATGCTTTGAGCCCAAATGGTTGCCAGACTGAGATAAGCTTTAGTAGATCATGTCTTTAGCCATAACAAAAGCCTATGGCTTTGGCCCTTTTCTATGTAGTGTTAAAACTTCCTGGCATAGTCTTGTTTCTTCATATAACATAGAAGCAGGACGAGGAGCCAGTGGCTTTTGAGGCTGAGCAATACTTTAATAATTGTACCTCCTGAGTAGATTAGGCAAAGTGATGGTGTAACCAAGAGACTTCTTGGTGAAGTGAATAGCTTTGCAGTCTCTCCTACATGGTACTATATCTGAAAGAGATAAAAGGTTTGTCTCCAATGGTTGTATCTCCTTATAAACAGGCTACTCTTCTGAACTTGATGGAAAGCTTTTTTATTCTATTTTATATTGGAGTTTAGTTGATTAACAGTGTTGTGTTAGTTTCAGATGTACAGCAAAGTGATTCAGTTATACATGTATTTACTCTTTTTCAAATTCTTTTCCCATTTAGGTTATTACTGAATATTGAGCAGAGTTCCCTGTGCTATAGAGTAGGTCCATGTTGGTTATCTGTTTTAAATATAACAGTGTGTACATGTCAATCCCAAACTCCCAATCTATCCCTCTTCCCCACCCTTACCCCCTGGTAACCATATGAACTTGATGGAAAGCTTTGATTAACATGATGTACCCATCCTTTCTGCTACTGAATATTTAGTTTCATTGTTAGATACAGGCCAGAATTCATCTCTGAATTCATTCCCTTGTTATGGTGGGCGATTGCAAAAACACCTAATTGTGTGAGATAAAATTGATTTTTCTGGTATTTTTGCTATCTTCACAATTGATTATGCACCAAGAAATGGCTGTAAATATACACTAAGGGGTGTACACTAAGGGTTGTGGGCTTGGGGATAATTCACCTCAGAGTCTTGATTCCACCATCTACTAACTGTGACTTCAGGCAAGTTATTTTATCTCTTTAACCCAGAGTTTCCTCATTCTTACAATAGGGACTGTAACTTTATGATGTTGTTTCCTCTAGTGTTAAAGTTCTTGCATCCCGCAGCCTTGTTGTCTCAGCCCTGGGCCTCTGCAGATCATTCTTCTCTGAGTCTCTGGGTCCCTCAAACCAGTGCACTAGACATCTTTTAGATCTCCTGTATTTCTTGTACAGGTCTTGGGGAAATCAAAGTGTTGCTACATCATTAGTTATCTAATCATTTCTCTCTTCAAATTCTGTACTTATGGCACTGTACCACATTATACAAGGCACGTTATACAAAGCTATATGGGAACTGCTCCCTCCTAGTGTGGGCCCAGTGTTTTCAGGTGCCTCTATGCCACTTGAGAACTCTCCACAATGTGTCCCAAGACCCCTACAGATTCCAAAAGGGGAAAAATAAGGATATGAGTATTTGTCCTCCTTGCTCTAACTCTTCATAATGTTCCAGAGTCTCTAACTGCCTTTCTTGCTTTCTCCTCCACTCCATCTTTTCCATTTCTTCCCTAGGCTAGTGTAGTATATCTCGCCTATATTGTAGCCTGGATCTGTCTACCTGCATATGCAAGTCAATCAGACCTG
Organism: Balaenoptera borealis; assembly: GCF_965194805.1. NCBI lineage: Eukaryota > Metazoa > Chordata > Mammalia > Artiodactyla > Balaenopteridae > Balaenoptera > Balaenoptera borealis. The sequence continues at coordinate 35,166,483 of NC_138867.1, read as the reverse complement.
CACCCTGATAATTGACTGTATTACATGAAATCTAGATAACCTCATTTACTTTTTCAGTAATACCAAGACTTCAAGCCTCTTTTAAATTCCCACAAATAATATACAAGAGTCCCAGTTACTCTATATCCATGCTAACACTTGATATTTTCAGTCATTTTAATTTAAGCTATTGTAGAGGGTATCTCATTGTGACTGATGACTGATCATTTTAACCATCTTTTCATATACAGCACTTGTTATTTGTAATATATTCTTTATAAGAAGATCTGTTCAAATCTTTTGTCTATCTTTTATTGAGTCCTTTGTCTTCTTTAAATTGCACTGTAAGTATTCTACACATATTCTGAGTACAGGTCGTTTACTGGATATGTGTCTTGAAAAACGTCTTCTCCAAATCTGTCTTTCTTTTTCATTTTTCTTAATATTGCCTTATTTCAAAAGGCAATCGTTTTTTTTTTTCTTTTACTTTGATGAGGTCTAATTTGTCTTTTTTTTTATTATACAATTTTTGGTGTGTGTACTAAGAAATCTTTGTCAAACCCAGAATCAAAAGAATATTCTTCAACTTTTCATCTAGTGGTTATATATAAGTTTGGCTCATAGAATTAGGTATATAACCTATTATGAGTTAACTTTTTTATGTATAGAGTTAAGGTTGAGTTTTTGTTTGTTTGCTTGTTTGCTCTGTTTTGCTTTTTTCACATGCATATCCAAATGTTTTTGCATTTATTGAAAAGACAGTTCTTTCACCACAAAATTACCTTGGTGTCTTTCTTGAAAATCAAATGTCTATATATATGTAGATCTATTTCTGAATTTCCTGTTCTGATCCATCATTTATCTATCTATTATATATGGTTATCATTATACCACTATTATACTTGTCTGGACTACTATAGATTCTTTTTTCCTTTTTATTTTTTTCTTGTAGTATAGTTGGCATACAATATTGTATTACTTTCAGAGTACAACGTAGTGATTCAACATTTATATACATTCCGAATCAATCACCAAAATATGTCTAATAACCATCTGTGGTTATTAGACTATATTCCCTATGCTATACATTACATATGTTACATCCCTGTGAATTACACTGCATCCCTGTGAATTATTTGTTTAATAGCTGGAAGTGTGCACCTCGTGATCTTCTTCACCTATTTCACCACACCCCCAACCACTCTCCTCTCTGGGGACCACCCATTACTTCTCTATATCTAGAGTCTGTATCTGTTTTGTTTTGTTTGTTCTTTTGTTTTTTTTAGGTTCCACATATAAGTGAAATCATCTGGTGTTCGTCTTTCTCTGTCTGACTTATTTCACTTAGCATAATACTGTCTAGGTTCATTCATGTTGTTACAAATGCAAGAATTCATTCCTTTTTAGGGCTGAACAATATTCCACTGTATGTATATTTGCATGTATATAGATATATATATATATGCACACCACACCTTCTTTATCCTTTCATTTATCGATAGACATTTAAGTTGCTGCCATATCTTGGCTATTGTAAATATGCTTCAGTGAACATAGGGTGCATATATATTTTCAAATTAGTGTTTTCATTTTCTTTGGTTAAATACACAGAAGTGACATTATTTGTTGTCTTTTTGTTGGTAGCCATTCTGACAGGTGTTGAGGTGCTATCTCGTGATTTTGATTTGCATTTCTCTGATGATTAGTGGTGTTGAGCATCTTTTCATGTGCCATCTGTATGTCTTACTTGGAAAAATGTCTATTCAGGTCCTCTGCCCATTTTTAAATTGGATTGTTTGTTTTTTTTTAAATACTGAGTTATGTGAGTTCTTTATATATTTCGGATATTAACCTCTTATTTGGATATACCATTTGCAGATATCTTCTTGCATACAGTAGGCTGCCTTTTTGTTTTGTTGGTTGTTTCCTACACTGCATAGAAGCTTTTTAGTTTGATGTAGTCCTATTTGTTTATGTTTTTCGTTCCCCTTGCCTGAGGGGACATATCAAAAAAAATACTGCTAAGGCTGATGTCCAAGAGTATACTGCCTATGTTTTCTTCTAGGAATTTTATAGTTTCAGGTCTTACATTTAAGTCTCTAATCCATGTTGAGTTTATTTTTGTATATGGTGTAAGAAAATGGCCCAGTTTCATTCTTTTGGATGTAGCTGTCCAGTTTTTCTAATACCACTTGTTGAAGTGACTGTCTTTTCCCTACTGTATATTTTTGCCTTCTTTGTTATAAATTTCTTGACTGTTTAAGCATGGGTTAAAATCTGGGCTCTCTGTTCTGTTCCATTGATTTGTGTGTGCCAGTACCATACAGTTTTTGATTACTATAGCTTTGTAGCATAGCTTGAAATCAGGGAGTGTGATACCTTTAGCTTGGTTCTTCCTTTTTAAGATTGTTTTGTCTATTCAGGGTCTTTTGTGGTTCCATACAAATTTTAGCATTATTTGTTCCAGTTCTGTGAAAAATGGCATTGATATTTTAATAGGGATTGCATTGAACCTGTATATTGCTTTGGGTATTAGGGACATTTTAATAATATTAATTCTTCCAATCCATGGGGATGGTATATCTTTCCATTTATTTGTGTCATCTTCAAATTCTTCCATCAGTGTCTTATAGTTTTCAGAGTACAGGTCTTTCACCTCCTTGGTTAAATTGATTGCTAGATATTTTATTCTTTTTGATGCAACTGCAAATGGGATTATTATTTATTTTTTAATTTCTCTTTCTAGTGATTCATTATTAGTGTATAGAAATGCAATTTTCTGTTTATTGATTTTGTATCCTGCAAACTTACTGAATTTATTTATTAGTAGAATAGTTATTTTGGTGAACTCTTTAGGGTTTTCAGTATATGGTATCATGTCATCTTCAAATAATGACAGTTTTACTTCTTCCTTTCCAATTTGGATGCCTTTTATTTCTTATTTTTATCTGATTGTGTGGCTAAGACTTTCAATACTACATTGAATAAATGGTGGTAGTGGGCATCCTTGTCTTCTTCCTGATTTTAGAGGAAAAGTTTTCAGCTTTTCACCATTAAGTATGATGTTAGCTGTGGGTTTGTCATATACAGCCTTTATTATGTTGAGGTATGTTCCCTCTATACTCACTTCATTGAGAGTTTTTAACATAAATGGATTTGAATTTTGACAAATACTTTTTCTGCATCTGTTAAGATAATCGTATTATTTTTATCCTTTGTTTTGTTAATTCTGTGTATCATGTTGATTGATTTGCAGATGTTGAACAATCCTTGCATTCCTGGAATAAATCCCACTTACTCATGGTGTGTGTGTGAATCCTTTAATGTATTGTTGAATTCAGCTTGCTAATGTTTTGTTGAGGATTTCTGAATGTATGTTCATCAGGGATATTGGCCTGTAATTTCCTTTATTTGTAGTGTTCTTATTTGGTTTTGGTGTCAGGGTAATGCTGGTCTAATAGAATTAGTTTGGAAGTATTTCTTCCTTTTCAACTTTTGGAATAATTTGAGAAGGTTATGTATTAGCTCTTCTTTAAAACTTTGGTTGAATCCACCTGTGAAGCTGTCAGGTCTGGGACTTTTGCTTTTTGAGAGTTTTTTTATTATTCAGTTTTGTTACTAGTGAGTTGTGTGTTTGGACTTTCTATTTCTTTCTGATTCAGTCTTGGAAGAGTGTATGTTTCTAGGAATGCATCCATTTCTTCTAGGTTGTCCAATTTGTTGGCATATAATTGTTCATATTAATCTCTAATGATCCATGGTGTTTATGTGGGGTTGGTTGTAACTTCTCCACTTTCATTTCTTATTTTATTGAATTGGGCCCTCTCTCTTTTTTTTTCTTGATGAGTCTGGGTAAAGGTTTGTTAATTGTGTTTATCTTTTCAAAGATCAAGCTCTTAGTTTAATTGATCTTTTCTACTGTTTTCTTAGTCTGTATTTTATTTATTTCCATTCTGATCTTTATTGTTTCCTTCCTTCTACTAACTTTAGATTTTGTTTTTTCTTCTTTTGCTAGTTCCTTCAGATGTAAGGTTAAATTTTTTTTTTGACATTTTTCTTGTTTCCTGAGGTAGGCATGTATAGCTACACACTTTCCTCTTATAACTGCTTTTGCTGTGTCCCATCAGCTTTGGAATGTTTGTTTCTATTTTCATTAGTCTCAAGGTATTTTTGATTTCCTCTTTGATTTCATCATTGATGCTTGGTTATTTAGTAGAACATTGTCTAACCTTCATGTGTTTGTGGTTTTTTTCCATTTGCTTCTTGTAATTAATTTTTAGTTTCATACCATTTTGGTTGGAAAAGATACTTGATATAATTTCAGTCTTCTTCAGTTTATTGAGACTTGTTTTGTGGTATAACATAATCTTATCCTGGAGAATGTCCCATGTGCACTTGAAAAAAGTGCGTATTATGCCATTTTTGTAGGTGAAATGTTCTCTCTCTATATATCTATTAACTCAGTCTGGTCTACAGTGTCATTTAAGGCTAATGATTCCTTATTGATTTTCTGTCTGATTAGCTATCTATTGATGTATAATCCCATACTATTATTGTATTACTGTAAATATTTCCCTTTTTATCTCTTAATACTTGCTTTATGTATTTAGGTGTCCCTATGTTGAGTGCATAGATATTTAGAAGTGTTAAATCGTCTTGTTGGATTGATCCCTTTATCATTACATAATGCCCTTCTTTGCCTCTTGTTACAGGTTTTATTTTAAAGTCTATTTTGTCTGATATAAGTATTGCTGTCTCAGCTTCCTTTTTATTTTTATTTGCATGGAATATCTTTTCATCCCTATATTTTCAGTCTGTATGTCTCTTGAGAGCTGAAGTGAGTCTTTTGTAGGCAGCATTTTATGGGTCTTATTTTTTTTAATCCATTCTGCACCCTATGTCTTTTGATTGGAGCATTTGGTCCTTTACATTTAAAGTAATTATTAATAGGTATGTTCTTATTGCTATTTTGTTAATTGTTTTCTAGTTGTTTTGTAGTCCTTCTTTGTTTCTTTCTTCTCTTGTTCTCCCTTGTGATTTAATGTTATAGGTTATTTGTTTGTGGTTACCATGAGGTTTATACATAACAACCTATGTATATATCAGTTTATTTTAAGTTGATGGTCCCTTAAGTACAAGTGCCTTCTAAAAGAACTACATTTTTACTCCCCCCACACACATTTTATGTATTTTACATTATATTTTATATCTTTTTATTTTGTATATTGCTTAACTAATTATATGTATATGATTTTACCACTTTTGTCTTTTAACCTTCATACTAACTTTACAGGTGGTTAATCCACTACCCTTACTATATGTTTGCCTTTACCAGTGAGATTTTTTTTTTCTTTCATAATTTTTCTGTTTCTAATTATGGCCTTTTCTTTTCTATTTAAAGAAGTCCCTTTAACATTTCTTGTAAGACTGGTTTAGTGGTGAGAATTCCTTTAGCTTTTGCTTGTCTGGGAAACTCTTTTATCTTTCCTTCAATTCTGAATGATAACTTTGCTGGGTAGAGTATTCTTGCTTGTAAATTTTTTCCTTTCAGTACTTTGAGTATATCATGCCTATTCCTTCTGGCTTATAAAATTTCTGCTGAAAATCAGCTAGTAGTCTAATAGAGGTTCCTTTGTATGTTAGTAGCTATTCTTCTCTTGCTGCTTTTAAAATTTTATTTTTATCTTTAACTTTTGACATTTTAATTATAAGGTATCTTGGTGTAGGTCTCTTTGGGTTCATCTTGTTTGGGACTTTCTGTGCTTCCTGACTTTGGATATCTATTTCCATCACCAGATTAGGGAAGTTTTCAGCCATTATTTCTTCAAATAGGTTTTATGGCCCTTTTTCCTCCTGGGACTCCTATAATACATACGTTAATATACTTGATGTTGCCTCAGAAATCCCTTAAACTATCCAATTTTGGGGGGGGGGTTCTTTTTTTCTTTTTACTGTTCCAATTGAGTGATTTTTCACTACCCTATCTTCCAGATTACTGGTCTGTACTTCTGCATCCTCTAGTTTGCTTTTGATTCCTTCTAGTGTGTTTTTCATTTCAGTTATTGTATTCTTCAGTTCTGATTAGTTGTTTTTTTATATTTTCTATCTGTTTGTTGAAGTTTTCACTGAGTTTATACATTCTTGTCCAAGTTTGGTAAGATCTGTATACTATTATTTTGAACTCTTTATCTAGTAAGTTGATTATCTCCATTTCATTTAGTTTTTTTTCTAAGGTTTTGTCTTGTTCTTTCATTTGGAAGGCATTCCTTTGTCTCTTCACCTTGCCTAACTTTCTGTGCTTGTTTCTATGCATTAGGTATATCAGCTACATCTCCCAGTTTTAAAAGAGTGGCTTTATTTAGGTGTCCTGTGGAGCCTAGTGGCACACTCCCTCCTGGTTTCCAGAGCCAGGTGCTCCAGGGGTATGCCTCTTGTGAGCTGTGTGTGTCTCCATGTTGTGGTTAGACTGCAGTTGCTGTGGGAATGCTGGTGGGTAGGGCTGGCCTCTGGCCTGGCTGTCTGTAATCCCTGGCTGTGATTGCTGTGGGTGTTCTGGTATGTAGGGCTGGCCCCGGAGTGGGAGCCACTTTGGAAAGGTGCAGGCCAGCCAGGGCAGTTCTCTTTGTGGGACAGAGCCAGAGCCACTTTCAGAAACACCAGAGTTGACTGGGCTGGCATGAGTTGGGAGGATTGGATCCTCAGGGGACTGCCAGGGTAGGGTGCATGGTGGTAGGTTGATTGAGAGTGAAGGAAATGTTGCCTACCAGCCCTGGACCAGCCAGCTAGTTGGAAGGAGAGTTAAAAAAAAAAAAGTGGTGACTGCCAATGCTTTCATCCCTGAAGGAATTCCACCAAATTCCTGCCCCTCTGGCACATGCCCTAATATTTCTCAATGAATTTCCTTTTAATATGACTCAAGTTCTTTTCAAGCGGTTGCCTCTGCCTTGGGACTCAGAGCAAGTGTGTTTGTACAAGAGCCCTTAAAGGGTGGAGTCTCATTTTCCAAAGCCCTCCAGCTCTCCTGAACATAGGCCCTACTGGTTTTCAAAGCCAGATGTTATAGGGGCTTGTCTTCCCATTGTGGGTCCCCTGGGCTGGGGAGCCAGACATGGGGCCAGGAACCCTCGCTCCTCAGGGACGACCTACAGAGTGGTGACATACCTTCTGCTTGTGGGTTGCCACACTGGGGGTTTGGGTTCTGACTGGAACATGCCTTTGACACTCCCACCCATCTTGATTGGCCTTTTTTAATATCCTTAGTGGTAGAAAATTTGTTCTAGTCTTCATGTCATTCTCAGAAATAGTTGTTCTATATGTATCTGTAGTTTTGGTATGTATATGGGAGGAGGTGAGCTCAGGATCTTCCTACTTCACCATCTTTTTTTTTTTAATTTATTTTTATTTTTATTTTTTTAACATCTTTATTGGAGTATAATTGCTTTACAATGGTGTGTTAGTTTCTGCTTTATAACAAAGTGAATCAGTTATACATATGCATATGTTCCCATATCTCTTCCCTCATGCATCTCCCTCCCTCCCATCCTCCCTATCCCACCCCTCTAGGTGGTCACAAAGCACCAAGCTGATCTCCCTGTGCTATGCGGCTGCTTCCCACTAGCTATCTATTTTACATTTGGTAGTGTATATATGTCCATGCCACTCTCTCACTTTGTCACAGCTTACCCTTCCCCCTCCCCATATCCTCAAGTCCATTCTCTAGTAGGTCTGTGTCTTTATTCCCATCTTGCCCATGGTTCTTCATGACTTGTTTTTTTTTTTTTCTTAGATTCCATATATATGTGTTAGCATACGGTATTTTGTTTTTCTCTTTCTGACTTACTTCACTCTGTATGACAGACTCTAGGTCCATCCACCTTATGACAAATAACTCAATTTCGTTTCTTTTTATGGCTGGGTAATATTCCACTGTAGGTATGTGCCACATCTTCTTTATCCATTCATCTGTTGATGGACACTTACGTTGCTTCCATGTCATGGCTATTGTAAATAGAGCTGCAGTGAACATTGTGGTACCTGACTCCTTTTGAGTTATGGTTTTCTCAGGGTATATGCCCAGTAGTGGGATTGCTAGGTCATGTGGTAGTTCTATTTTTAGTTTTTTAATGAACCTCCATACTGTTCTCCATAGGGGCTGTACCAATTTACATTCCCTCCAACAGTGCAAGAGTGTTCCCTCTTGTCCACACCCTCTCCCGCACTTATTTTTTGTAGATTTTTGATGATGGCCATTCTGACTGGTATGAGGTCATACCTCACTGTAGTTTTGATTTGCATTTCTCTAACGATTAGTAATGTTGGACATCCTTTCATGTGTTTGTTGGCAATCTGTACGTCTTCTTTGGAGAAATGTCTATTCAGGTCTTCTGCCCATTTTTGGATTGGGTTGTTTTTTATTTTGATATTCAGCTTCATGACATGCTTGTAAATTTTGGAGATTAATCCTTTGTCAGATGCTTCATTTGCAAATATTTTCTCCCATTCTGAGGGTTGTCTTTTTGTCTTGTTTATGGTTTCCTTTGCTATGCAAAAGCTTTTAAGTTTCATTAGGTCCCATTTGTTTATTTTTGTTTTTATTTCCATTTCTCTAGGAGGTGGGTCAAAAAGGATCTTGCTGTGATTTATGTCGTAGAGTGTTCTGCCTATGTTTTCCTCTAAGAGTTTAATAGTGTCTGGTCTTAGATTTAGATCTTTAATCCATTTTGAGTTTATTTTTGTGTATGATGTTAGGGAGTGTTCTAATTTCATTCTTTTACATGTAGCTGTCCAGTTTTCCCAGCACCACTTATTGAAGAGGCTGTCTTTTCTCCACTGTATATTCTTGCCTCCTTTATCAAAAATAAGGTGACCATATGTGCGTGGGTTTATCTCTGGGCTTTCTATCCTGTTCCATTGATCTATATTTCTGTTCTTGTGCCAGTACCATACTGTCTTGATTACTGTAGCTTTGTAGTATAGTCTGAAGCCCGGCAGCCTGATTCCTCCAGCTCCATTTTTCTTTCTCAAGATTGCTTTGGCTATTCAGGGTCTTTTGTGTTTCCGTACAAATTGTGAGATTTTTTGTTCTGCTTCTGTGAAAAATGCCATTGGTAGTTTGATAGGGATTGCATTGAATCTGTAGATTGCTTTGGTTAGTATAGTCATTTTCACAATGTTGATTCTTCCAATCCAAGAACATGGTATATCTCTCCATCTACTTGTATCATCTTTAATTTCTTTCATTAGTGTCTTACAGTTTTCTGCATACAGATCTTTTGTCTCCTTAGGTAGGTTAATTCCCAGGTATTTTATTCTTTTTGTTGCAATGGTATATGCGAGTGTTTCCTTAATTTCTCTTTCAGATTTTTCATCATTAGTGTATAGGACTGCAAGAGATTTCTGTGAATTAATTTTGTATACTGCTACTTTAGCAAATTCATTGATTAGCTCTAGTAGTTTTCTGGTAGCATCTTTAGGATTCTTTATGTATAGTATCATGTCATCTGCAAACAGTGACAGCTTCTTTTCTGATTTGGATTCTTTTAATTTCTTTTTCTTCTCTGATTGCTGTGGCTAAAACTTCCAAAACAATGTTGAATAATAGTGGTGAGTGTGTACAACCTTGTCTTGTTCCTAATCTTAGAGGAAATGGTTTCAGTTTTTCAGCATTGAGAACGATGTTGGCTGTGGGTTTGTCATATATGGCCTTTATTATGTTGAGGTGAATTCCCTCTATGCCTACTTTCTGGAGGGTTTTTATCATACACAGGTGTTGAATTTTGTCGAAAGCTTTTCTGCATCTTTTGAGATGATCATATGGTTTTTCTCCTTCAATTTGGTAATATGTTTTATCACGTTGATTGATTTGCTTATACTGAAGAATCCTTGCATTCCTGGGATAACCCTCAATTGATCATGGTGTATGATACTTTTAAAGTGCTGTTGGATTCTGTTTGCTAGTATTTTGTTGAGGATTTCTGAAGCTATGTTCATCAGTGATATTGGCCTGTAGTTTTCTTTCTTTGTGACATCTTTGTCTGGTTTTGGTATCAGGGTGATGGTGGCCTCATAGAATGAATTTGGGAGTGTTCCTCCCTCTGCTATATTTTGGAAGAGTTTGAGAAGGATAGGTGTTAGCGCTTCTCTAAATGTTTGATAGAATTATCCTGTGAAGCTGTCTGGTGCTGGGCTTTTGTTTGTTGGAAGGTTTTTAATCACAGTCTCAATTTCAGTGCTTGTAATTGGTCTGTTTATATTTTCTATTTCTTCCTGGTTCAGTCTCAGAAGGTTGTGCTTTTCTAAGAATTTGTTCATTTCTTCCAGGTTGTCCATTTTATTGGAATATTGTTGCTTGTAGTAATCTCTCATGATCCTTTGTATTTCACAGTGTTAGTTGTTACTTCTCCTTTTTCATTTCTAATTCTATTGATTTGAGTCTTCTCCCTTTATTCTTGATGAGTCTGGCTAATGGTTTATCAATTTTGTTTATCTTCTCAAAGAACTAGCATTTAGTTTTATTGATCTTTGCTATCATTTCCTTCATTTCTTTTTCATTTATTTCTGATCTGATCTTTATGATTTCTTTCCTTCTGCTAACTTTGGGTTTTTTTATTCTTCTTTCTCTGATTGCTTTAGGTATAAGGTTATGTTGTTTATTTCAGATGTTTCTTGTTTTTTGAGATAGGCTTATATTGCTATAAACTTCCCTCTTAGCACTGTTTTTACTGCATCCCATAGGTTTTGGATTGTCGTATTTCCATTGTCATGTTTTTCTAGGTATTTTTTTTTTTCCTCTTCGATTTTTTCAGTAATCTCTTGGTTATTAAGTAGTGTAATGTTTAGCCTCCATGTATTTATATTTTTACTGACTTTTTCCTGTAATTAATATCTAGTCTCATAGCGTTGTGGTCGTAAAAGATACTTGATATACGATTTCAATTTTCTTCAATTTATCAAGGCTTGATTTGTGACCCAAGATATGATCTATCCTGGAGAATATTCCTTGAGCACTTGGGAAGAAAGTGTATTCTTTTGTTTTTGGATGGAATGTCCTATAAATATCAATTAAGTCCATCATGTTTAATGTATCATGTAAAGCTTGTGTTTCCTTATTTACTTTCATTTTGGATGATCTGTCCATTGGTGAAAGTGGGGTGTTAAAGTCCCCTACTATGACTGTGTTACTGTCATTTTCCCCTTTATGACCGTTAACATTTGTGTTGTGTATTGAGGTGCTCCTATGTTGGGTGCATAAATATTTACAATTGTTCTATCTTCTTGTTGGATTGGTCCTTTGATCATTATATAGTGTCTTTCTTTGTCTCTTGTAACAGTCTTTATTTTAAAGTCTATTTTGCCTGATATGAGAATTGCTACTCCAGCTTTTTTTTGATTTCCATTTGCATGGAATATCTTTTTTCATCCCCTCACTTTCAGTCTGTATGTGTCCCTGGGTCTGAAGTGGGTCTCTTGTAGACAGCATATATATGGGTTTTGTTTTTGTATCCATTCAGCCAGTCTATGTCTTTTGGTGGGAGTGTTTAATCCATTTACTTTAAGGTAATTATCGATATGTATGTTCCTATTACCATTTTCTTAATTGTTTTGTGTTTGTTATTGTACGTATTTTCCTTCTCTTGTGCTTCCTGCCTAGAGAAGTTCCTTTAGCATTTGTTGTAAAGCTGGTTTGGTGGTGCTGAATTCTCTTAGCCTTTGCTTGTCTGAAAAGCTTTTGACTTCTCCGTTGAATCTGAATGAGATCCTTGCTGGGTAGAGTAATCTTGGTTGTAGGTCTTTCCCTTTCATCACTTTAGATATGTCTTGCCATTCCCCTCTGGCTTGCAGAGCTTCTGCTGAAAGATCAGCTTTTAACCTTATGGGGATTCCCTTGTATGTTATTTGTTGTTTTTCCCTTGCTGCTTTTAATATTGTTTATTTGTATTTAATTTTTGATAGTTTAATTAATATGTGTCTTGGCGTGTTTCTCCTTGAATTTATCCTGTATGGGACTCTCTGTGCTTCTGGACTTCATTGACTATTTCCTTTCCCATGTTAGGGAAGTTTTCATGTATAATCTCTTCAAATATCAGTCCCTTTCTTTTTCTCTTCTTCTTCTGGGACCCCTGTAATTCGAATGTTGGTGCATTTAATGTTGTCCCAGAGGTCTCTAAGACTGTCCTCAATTCTTTTCATTCTTTTTTCTTTATTCTGTTCTGCAGTAGTTATTTCCACTATTTTATCTTCCAAGTCACTTATCCGTTCTTCTGCCTCAGTTATTCTGCTATGGATTCCTTCTAGAGAATTTTTAATTTCATTTATTCTTTTGTTCATCATTGTTTGTTTGCTCTTTAGTTCTTTTAGGTCCTTGTGAAAAGTTTCTTGTATTTTCTCCATTCTATTTCCAAGATTTTGGATCATCTTTACTATTATTACTCTGAAATCTTTTTCAGGTAGACTGCCTATTTCCTCTTCATTTGTTTGGTTTGGTGGGTTTTTATCTTACTGCTTCATCTGCTGTGTGTGTCTCTGTCTTCTCATTTTGCTTAACTTCCTGTGTTTGGGGTCTCCTTTTCGCAGGCTGAAGGTTTGTAATTTCCTTTGTTTTTGGTGTCTGCCCCTAGTGGCTAAGGTTGGTTCAGTGGGTTGTGTAAGCTTCCTGGTGGATGGGACTAGTGTCTGTGTTCTGGTGGATGAGTCTGGATCTTGTCTTTCTGTTGGCAGGATCACATCTGTTGGTGTGTTTTTGGGTGTCTGTGACTTTATTATGATTTTAGTCAGCCTCTGATATGGCTGTGGTTGTGTTCCTGTCTTTCTAGTTGTTTGGCATAGGGTGTCCAGCACTGTAGCTTCCTGGTTGTTGAGTGGAGCTGGGTCTTAGTGTTGAGATGGAAATCTCTGGGCGAGCTTTCACTGTTTCATATTACATGGAGCTGGGAGGTCTCTGCTGGACCAATGTCCTGAACACAGCTCTCCCACCTCAGAGGCACAGGTCTGACACCCGGCCGGAGCACCAAAACCCTGTCAGCCACATGGCTCAGAAGAAAAGCGAGAAAAAAAGAATGAAAGAAAAAATATATTTAAAGAAATACAGGTATTAAAATAAAAAGTAAAAAAATTATTAAAAATAAAAAAATTTTAAGTAATAAAAGAAAAGAACAAAGAATGAAGGAAAGAAGAGAGCAACTAAACCAAAAAACAAATCCACAAATGATAACAAGTGCAAAAAACTGTGTTAAAAAAAAAAAACAGAACCATCGGAAAAGCAAAGCTATACAGACAAAATCACAGAAAGAAGCATACACATAGACACTCACCAAAAGAGAAGAAGGAAAACATATATATATATATATGAAGAGAGCAACCATATCAATAAACTAATTTACCAATGCTAATAAACTCTAAATACTAAACTAAGATAAACATAAAACCAGAAACTAATCAGTCACATACAGCAAACCCCAAGTCTACAGGTTCTCCCACAGTCCACCGCCTCAATTTTGGGATGATTCGTTGTCTATTCAGGTATTCCACAGATGCAGGGTACATCACGTTGACTGTGGGGATTTAATCCGCTGCTCCTGAGGCTGCTGGGAGAGATTTCCCTTTCTCTTCTTTGTTCGCACAGCTCCTGGGGTTCAGCTTTGGAATGACCCCACCTCTGCGTGTAGGTCGCCTGAGGGCATCTGTTCCTTTTGGGAAGTCTGAGGTCTTCTGCCAGCGTTCAATAGGTGTTCTGTAGGAGTTGTTCCACATGTAGATGTATTTCTGATGTATTTGTGGAGAGGAAGGTGATCTCCGCGTCTTACTCCTCCGCCATCTTGGAGGTCTCCCCTTGTCATCATTTAATATGAGTCTTCTAGTTTTGCTCTTCTTTTCAAATCACTTTGGCAATTCTAGATCTTTTGTATTTCAATGTAAATTTAGAATTAGCTAATCAATTTCTACAAAAAGACCTTCTGAGATGTTGATTGAGATTATGTTGAATCTTTAGATCAATTTGGGGAAAATTGACATCTTAATACTATTGAATCATTCTGTTCATAAACATGACTGTATTAGTCAGCTCAGGCTGCCAAACAGAACACCACAGACTGGTGGCTTAAACAACAGATATTTATTTTCACCCAGTTCTGGTGGTCCAAAGACCAATATCAAGGTGCCAGCAGATTTGGTTTTTGGTGATACCTCTCTTCTTTTTTTTCAGTAAAACTTTGATTTTTAAAAAATTTTAGTTTTATATTGGAGCATAGTTGATTAACAATTTTGTGTTAGTTTCAGGTGTATAGCAAAGTGATTCAGTTATACATATACATGTATATTCGTTTTCAAATTCTTTTCCCATTTAGGTTATTAGAAAATATTGAGCAGCGTTCCCTGTGCTATACAGTAGGTCCTTGTAGGTTACCTATTTTAAATATAGCAGTGTGTAGATGTCAGTCCCAAACTCCCAGTCTATCCCCCCCCACCCTCCCCCCAGTAACTATAAGTTCGTTCTCTAAATCTGTGAATCTGTTTCTGTTTTGTAAATAAGTTATGTCTCCTCTTGGTTTACAGCCACTCACCTTCCTGCTGTGTCCTCACAATGGTCTTTCCTTTGTGCAAATGTTTGGGGGGAAAGCTAGGGGAAAGAAAAAGAGAGGGTGAGGGAGAAAGAGTGCTCCATTTTCTCTTCCCCTTCTTGGAAGACACCAGTTCTATTGCATTAAGGCTCCACCCTGCCAGGCTGTCAAATTATTCAAACAAGCCAATCACATCTAAGCCAATCACATCTTTCTATGGTAAACAGAGGTTACTCCATTTTCTTGTTACTACAAAGTTTGCCTCCCACAGATCTTGCTTGTTCACTCAGTTCCTGAGTGCAACCCCCATGTAGTCCTGCATGGGATGCTATGTCTTCCCCTGTGCTTTGAGTATATGCGCTAATGAACTGCTGTCTGTCTCATTGTTCTAATGTCAGATGTTGTGTGTTTAGTCCTCCCAAAACCCTAAGGTAGGAACCCCTCCCTCACTAATGGGGTAAAAAGGAGGCAATCAAAACAAAAAATGTAGTTGGTGATTGATTTTATTGTCTGCTCTTTGCTTGTGTGATAGGATAACATATAAGGCTATACATTTGTATTTGTCCTGTCTGTAATCTCTCTCCTCTGGTATTTATTTTCTGGAATAAATAATATAAATATTCTCAGGAATATTTCAGGGCTGAAAACAAAAGTTGTTAGAAGTCACACTACTTCCTTATGTTTTGTGAAAGCCTGAGCCATGTAGTTGAAGATAGTGAGAAAGGGTCTTAGAAGATGGAATTGTTCGAAGGACAGCAGGAGTTGAAAGAGAGATACTGACTACAGGGCCTATGGTTTTGAAGTTCATCTAGGGACTTTGAAACTTAGTCTTATTGCCAACCTTAGAAAATATTCTGTCCTATGCTGTCTTAGTGTGACATGGAAGCAGCAGTCATTGGTTTAGATGGACTGTGAATGCTTGGATCAATGTGAAAAGGATACCAGGCAGTCTTTGTTCATAATTGCAACTTCCACTGGCCTAAAGTAACAACTATGCATCAGATTTAAATTGATTTAAGGAAAGTAAAAAGATATGAATTTCTTGAATATATGAGTTTACGGTTTATGTCTTCTAAAATTGCCAGAAATGTTTCACGTACTTGGACTGACCAATGAGTAAGTGGTCAATGTCCATTTTGAGTGAAAGTCTTACAGTTCTACAGAAATGATAAAACAATAAAAGAAACCCTTGATGCCACCAAAGTGAGGGATTATATATCCATTCTTCTCAATGAATAGAAGTCTGAGAATTAATGTGTGACCATCACAGTGGTACTGATGAATAGATTAGGGTGTTGAAGGTGAAACAGTTTGCCCAGATCTAATTTTGGTGATGTGTAGAGTATCCCTGTTATAATAGGTATCATTTCCTTTATAAGTATGAAAACTTTTCTGGTTCAAGTGGCAGGCCGTTGGAAATACTGCTTTTGTTTTTGGCAAAGGAATGTAAGGTCTAGGCAGGAGAGAATGTTTCAGATACTCAATCCAGAACCTAATCTCCACAGAAGCCAAGTCTGCTAATCAACAGAGATAGTTACTGTTTGTTACTATTTTGAGATGCTTCTTTTTTGGTTTTGAAAAATCTTGTCAAACAGCAAAGAGAGCTAAGTAAACAACTGTAAAATTCCCAAAGGGATGCCCTAGACAGTGTTTTCCCTAAGGCTTCTATCTCCTATAGCTACCTTTCTACATGAGTAGAATTAGGGATTACAAGTGAGCAATTAAATGCTCTATTATAAATAGGGAAAACTATACTAATAGTTTAGGTTTCAAAGCCACTATGAAATTGTTACAGAAAGAGGTCCAAATTTTAACCTCTATTTGATGTATTCCCTTTCCATCTTTCACTATAAATGTTATCTGCAATGTTTGTGAGTAGGAAAGGTAGCTTTTGCTCTCCATCATTCCCTGTCCCTCTATCCCTTCACATAAATTACTCCCCAAAGTACTCCTCGAAGTCTTTCCAGATTGAGTTCCTCAAATTGTAATCTTTGATGAACTTCATACAAGTATGAGTAAAATGTGACAATTAGGAGGATTATCTAAGAGTCTTATATTTGATAGATCTTTCATTGATTTTTAAGTTAAAAAAAGAGTGTATTTATAGAACACGTTGAATGCATAAAACCTACAAATTCTTATGTTTTGTAGCTCCAAGGTAATTTGGAGCTCATAATGGTAGTGAAATGAGCACTGGATGAAGAGTCAGAAAACCTGGATTTGGGTTCTGGTTTCACCAGTTCCTATCAATGTGACCTTTAGTGTATTTTTTTGAGCTTCATTTTCTGCATGTATACAATGGAAATTCAGTTCCTGTTTTTCTAACCTCACACATTATTGTGGGAATCCAAGAAGGTAATGAATGTGAAGATGCTCTGTGATTAGTGAAGCACGCTATAGATTTGGGTTGTTACTATCTGCTCCAAAGCTGTCCTTTTACAGATGAGAGGAAACCAAAGTCCTGGTTTATTTCTCATCCAAAGTCAAATAAACAATTCTCATAAATAGACATTTTTAATATAATATTTCAGAAACACCCTACTAAGCCCTCTGGATATTCTCCACTCTAGATTGTATAGCCTCTCACCTACACCAAGCTCCTCTGTTTATGTTTTAAGTAAGTAAAAGATCTATCATTTTTACAGTGGTTAAGTATGTCTTTCATTGCTGCTGGCTTTCCACTTGCAGCTACAAGAGGAAGGAATTTTAAGGGGCATATGTGATTTTTAGTTGCAGGCATAAACCTACTAATTCCCTAGGGTCCTTAAAAATAGCAAAGTCATGTCAGGTCTTGATAAAATATGGGAGATGCCATTGTTATGACTTTATGTAATCTTTAAGAGGTTTTGTTGTTGTTGTTGTTCACTTTGTTTAAGAGAGGAAGATCTCTCTCAACTCCTTTACTGTTAAATCTACAGTACTTAGAACACTACCTAGCATATAATAAGGTTCAACAGATATTGTTGAATAAATGAAGTCTGGCTTTTATAGGGAGAACCCAAACAAGTTACTTATACTAAAAGTCATTTATGTGTATTTGGAAAGGATGTGGTTGATAGATTACTATACACTGTGTATCAAGAATTTTAGAAATGATACCAGGAGATATGTAGAAAAACCTTTCTTAGGGTTTCCTTTGTTGGTGTCCAGGCAGGTGGTAGATGGAGAGGGGAGAGAAATGGAACAATGAGAATTCAAGTTTTGTAGAGAAAAGGAGCAAAACTTTACTCTGTCTAACTCAGGCATCAAAGGATTCTGGAGGAGGTAGAACATATGGGGACAGAAAATAAAATAGGTAATAGGAAAAATTATAGGAGATAATTTCTGAGACAAGGTGTTTAAACAAAGAAAACATAAGGACTAAAGATATAATGAAGACCTAGAGAGGAACATGGGCAGAATCTTAAAAAGAAGAGTTTCCCCCATTTTTTTTTCAAATTTTAAAAAATTGAAGTATAGTTGATTTACATTATGTTAGTTTCAGGTGTACAGCAAAGTGATTCAGTTATACATACATATATCTATTCTTTATCAGATTCTTTTATTTTATAGGTTATTAAAAATTATCGAGTATAGTTCTCTGTGCTATACAGTAGGTCCTTTTTGGTTATCTATTTTATATACAGTAATGTGTATATGTTAAATCTCACACTCCTAATTTATCCACCCCCCGCTTACCTCTTTGGTAACCATTAGTTTTTTTTCTGTGTCTTTGGGTCTATTTCTGTTTTGAATATAAGTTCAGAGGTATCATTTCACACCAGTCAAAATGGCCAGCATCAAAAGGTCTACAGATAATAAATGCTAGAGAGGGTGTGGCAAAAAAGGATCCCTCCTACACTGTTGGTGGGAGTGTAAATTGGTGCAGCCACTATGGAGAACAGTATGGAGGTTCCTTAAAAAACTAAAAACAGAGCTACCATATAATCCTGCAATCCCACTCTTGGGCATATACCTGGAGAAAACCATAATTTGAAAAGATACATGCACCCCAATGGTCACTGCATCACTATTTACAATAGCCAAGACATGGAAGCAACCTAAATGTCCATCAACAGATGAATCAATAAAGAAGATGTAGTATATTTATATAATGGAATATTACTCAGCCATAAAAAATGAAATAATGCCATTTGCAGCAACATAGATGGACCTAGAGATTATCATACTAAGTGAAGTAAGCTAGACAAAGACAAATAAAATATGACATCACTTATCTGTGGAACCTAAAATAAAAGATATCCCCCATTTTTCATACCAAAATTTTTCTATTCTTTACATGAACTCTCCACCAATATGAAAAGGCAAAACAATATTAAGTTACTTTTTGGTTTTATGTTTTTCAGGAAAGACCAGAGCCCTATGTTCTCACAAGAGAGTTTATGGCCTTTGAAATAAAATTCTGGCTCAGCTGGTTACTTAACCTCTTGTAAACTCAGTTGCCTCATCTCTAAAACACAGATAATAATAATGAGATTTGTTGAGATAGCTAAATTAGTAAGTACGCAGCCTAGTGGCTTTACATATGATCTTTCCTTTTCTCTGTCACTTCTTCCTTTCCTGCTAATTACCTTCTTTGCCTTTCCCTCTCCCTCTTCTCTCCTCTTTCCCTCCCTTCTTGGGAAGAAGCAACCCTTCTGTACATAAAAGAACCATACATACTCTTTAAACACTAAGGGAAAATTTGATTTAACCATAATTTATTAAACGTCAGGATTTCTAATATTCCCTTGGGTCTCCCTTTACAGGGAAGCAAAAGCAATATATGATGTGGTCCTTAAACAATAGTTTGGGGGAGTCAAGATTTATGCACATGACACAAGAGCCACAGGTAAATGACAAAATGCTAAATTAAATATAGACAAGCATCATATAGTACAAAAATAATTCTGTGGCCAGGTGAGGAGGGATGAAAACAGATCCTACCTACCAGTTTCAGGTAAGAGAATTGGGACTACCAGACTAAGGCAATCTTTTTGGAAAATCTGCTGCTTTTGCAGAAGAATGAGGGAGGCAGTTTTCACACAACTTATTTATATTGTCTCTGTATTAGGCTAAGGTCTGGACTCATCTGTGTACCACACTTATAAATAAAATAAAATAAATTGTTGTGGAAAGTAAATACTGAATACCTTGGAAGAGGATATATTCATTTCCAAAGAGTTAAAAAAAAATTCTCTGAGAATGTAAATTTGCTCAATCTTAAATTTTCTTGAATCTTACCCAATTTGGGAATAGGGTATTTATAAAATATCACAAAATTAAGACAGCTCTGTAGAGAAGAGAGCAAATCACATATAATCCTAGAGAGAGAATTTCCTCAGTTCTAACCATCATTTCTCTGTTTTCTCTCCAAACCCCATGCTATTGGTCAAAACATGTCAGATTAGGATTAAACTTCCACCCCTTGGGAAGCTTCTGCTCTGTCAAAAACATAATTGAAAATGAAAATGTGACTTCTGTGTTTTGTTAGCTTTTTATCTCTACTATAAAAATTCTTGACTATTTCATCATACCCACCACCCCAAAGATGTATCATGCTTCTTCTGAAGAAAAATTACAGCTGCCAGCTGCCAGAGAGTTCATATCTGGGGGGACAGTAAGAGATATGAAGGTACTTACCAGTTTTGAAAACACCTTGGTAAGAGATTGAGATCTCAACATGTGCAGAGATCCCATTACTGGGAAAAATTGAAGTACACATACCTTCTCTGCCAACCTGAGCTAGTTTTTGGAATATTTGTTAAATTTCCATTTACATAACTTTTATTTCATGTCTTACGCTTTAACATTCAAGCATGTAGAGGTTTGTTTCGGAGCCCATATAATGTGCCCTGTGAGTCAGCTCTCCATGGGACATTGAAACAGGGTCCTTTGCACCTCATAAAAGCATGGGTATGGGATATAGTACAATGCAAAAAAAAAAAAAAAAAAAAGTTCCTCGAAATGTCAGGGGACCCACATAAACAGATGTTTCTGACTTAAGGGTCATCATTCAGCTTGCTGGTATCACAACTCTATTTTGTAATCTGGATCCAAATGCAAATCATGGAAGTGTCAGCACTTTGTTAATATCCTGGCGGTAGACGAGTTGGTAGCACGTGGCATCTGGCTACCTTGGAGTGAAGCTAACAGCTATATTTCTCATTAAGTGGGTGCAACTTGACTTGTCATGGGGCTGGCAGACATTTTTAAAGCTGAGTTACTTTCATAACAAATGCCAGATGCCAGCGGGATTTATAAACATGAACCAGGTTTCAAATAAATTTGGTTGAACTTGAAAATATTAATGTGCCACATTGGACACTCTGTGTTATAGCCATTTAGCTTTCCGAAGCTTCACATATGCAGTTTAAGGAATGAATTCCTGAGGCTCTGGGGTGGGGAGAAGGGAGTGAGAGCTGGGAGTGGGGTTTGGAGGGGTGTGATGGGTCTATGTTTCGAGGTTAAAAAGACATAATGCATGTAAAATATTTGATATTGTTCCTGGCTCCATAGAAAACACACTCTAAATATTAGCTATTAATACTGGCTATTATTTAGAAGACTGTATTCCCTTAAACTTTCAAAAACACTCTGATTGGGCCAACTGAATAAAGTATATAATCAGCCTTATGGCTTTGGTTCAAAGATAAAGAGAACTGATAAATATTTAAATTGAACATTAATCAATTTTGTCCATTTATTTTGCTTAACACTGTGCTTCAGGGTTAGGAAGACGAGTAGGGTGTGATCACTGTATGAAGAAGTTTAGCATGCTTGGGGTCACGGCATGAGAATCAGTGACTTCACAGTGCAACTGATGCCCTGATGGAGCTGTCATGGAATTTCAGAGAAGAGACACCTAAGTCTGAATCAACAGCACCATGAGGCAAGGGTAGGATTTAAGTGTCCAGAAACACTTCTTAAATTAAAGGATGCCTGAGCTGAGTGTCTGTGGTAGGAAAGGGTGGGGGGATGATTTCTAGACAGAGAAACAGGATGAACCAAGATACAGAAGCCTGAAAATGTATGGCAAGTTTATCAATATCAGTAGGTGTCGGAATGCCTTATAGGAAGTATTGCTTTGGGAATGTGATAAGAGAACGGACTGTCCAGGAAAAGAGATACATAAAAGGATGTGGGTTCAGTCTTGAAAGCAGACCTTTGACAAGATAAGAGTGAATGAATAAAGAGAAGGGGGAGCATGGGTGGATTTAAAAGAACAAAACCAAACAAAAACCCACTAAGAATGTTGTTGGTGTAATCCAGGTGAAAATGAGGATGACACACACTAAAGTGCTGACAGACAAGGCAAAGACAAGTGGCAGGAGAGAGGGATTAAGGTGGTGGAGCCAACTGGCACGTGAGGGAGAACATAGGATAGAGGGTGACTCACAAATTTCTGGGTTGGCTAACTCAGGGCACGAAATAACACAACCTGTTCCTTAACATCCTTCAGGAATATTTTTATGATTTCCTGTATCATCTCCATAATTGGCTTAGTGCCTAAAGCTTTAAAAAGGTATTATGTCTTAAAGCAATTTCCAAGAAAATATTAGGTATCAGTTTCAGAAATCTAAGTAACACCTTACTTCACCCATCCACTCTCAGGTACATCAGTGATCTTCCCTCCACATTGAAATTCAATTTGATCATTCTTTTTACATAAGGTCTACCTAACCAAGTGTGATGTTTAAGGTAAAAGCACATTTTTTTTTAATAGTAAGCCTAAATTTAGGATGTGGGTAAAAGCTTTCAGATCAGCATAATGTAATACCCGACCTGAATCTCATTTCACTTCTCTTGACCTCAGTTTCCTCATTTATAAAATAAGTATATGTTGGTCTAGAATTTTGTTATAGCTATTAGAGCATACAGAACTCTTTGAGAATGTGCTTCCATTTCCAGAAAAGTGAACATACCTATGTATAAACAAATACCATTCAATTTCAGAGGGGTTTCTGGATCCTTCCTAAAGTCTGCTCATGAATCTCAAAATAAAAACCTCAGAGTCAAATGATCTGTGACAGTCTCCCTAGCAATCTATGCTAGGAAGAATATGTGTATGAAAACAAGAAGCCAAGGAACAGGAGAGAGTCAGAGAATGAGTGGAAGAAATTATGGCCCTATTCCTATCATGTTTTTATTATTATTATTATCATCATCATGTGAATTGTTGTTATTGCCTTTACTATATATTTGCCTTTATTACTGGGATTTTCCTTTCCTACAGATTCTTACTTCTTGTTGTAGCCTTTTTCTCTTCCACTTGGAGAAGATCCTTTAACATTTCTTTAGGGTAGATTTAGTCTTGATGAACTCTTAGTTTTTGTTTGCCTGAGTTCTTAATCTCTCTTTCAATTCTAAATGATAATCATGCTGGATAGAGTATCCTGGGTTGCAAGTTTTTCCCTTTTAGCAATTGTATTATGCCACTCCCTTCTTGTCTGCAAAGTTTCTGCATAAAAATTGGCTGATGACCTTATGAAGCTTCCCTTGATGTGATTTTTCTGTTTTTCTTTTTCTGCCTCTAGAATTCTCTCTTTAACTTTTGCCATTTTAATTATGATATGTCTTGATGTAGGTCTCTTTGTTTGGGACTCTCTGTGATTCCTGTACCTGCATATATGTTTCCTTCTTCAGGTTTGGGATGTTTTCAGCCATGATTTCATCAAATACTTTTTCGACCCATTTCTCTCTCTCTTCTCCTTCTGGGACCCCTATAACTCTAATGTTAGTACACTTCATGTTGTCTCAGAGGTCCCTTGAACTGTTTTCATTTTTAAATTTGTTTTTCTTTTGGCTGTTCTGATTGGGTGATTTCCATTATTCTATCTTTCAGGTCGCTCATGCTTTCTTCTGTATCACCTAGTCTGCTGTTAATTCCTTTTAGTGTGTTTTTCATTTCAGTAATTGTATTCTTTGGTCCTGACTGGTTCTTTTTTATATTTTCTAGTTCCTTGTTAAAATTCTCACTGTGTTCATCCATTCTTTTTCCTGGTTCAGCTAGCATTCTTATTACTAATGCTTTGAACTCTATCTGGTAAATTGTTTATCTGTCTTTCATTACTTGTTTTTTCCTTTTTTCTTTGGTTTGAAGCAAATTCCTCTGTCTTCTCATTTTGCTTAACTTTCTCTGTTTCTGTGAAATCAGGTGGAAGAGTTACCTATGTTGGTCTTGAAGGGGTGTCCTTGTATGGGAGTATCCCTATACAGTCTGCATGTGCCCAGTGGCTTTGGTGGGAGAGCTTGATCTTAACTGAGCACAAGTCAAGTCTTCCCCCAGCGTGTGCTGGCAGCTATCACCTTGCTAGGAGGTGGGGCTGGATATGGAGGGCTAAAGCCAGAGCCAGGTGTGAGCCAAGGCTCTCCTCTTCTCAGTGGCCAATACTACCCTATTGGGGGTGTGTCAGGTACCAAGTTGCTGGAGAAGAAGCCCTGAGGCTTGGGTCCAAGCTGGTTCTGTTCTGCCTAAGTGTGTGCTCTCCCCACTCCCAGCAATGGCACCTTCACCCCAGAGGGGAGAAGTGCTGGAGCAAGAGGGGCCTGAATGGGCATGGGGCTTGGGCTGGGGCATGTGCTGGCGCTATCACAGGAAATCGACCAGGGTCCTAGGCAGTTTCAATCTGCTTCCTCCACTTTGTTTTGGTATAAGCAAGTGTGTGCACACTCTTGAAAAGCAGAGTGTAGGTTTCTTATAGCCCTGCTGTCAGTCAGTCCCACTGGTAACAAACCAGCTAAGGGAACTCATCCTCCCAGTGTCAGACCCCAGGGCTGCAGCACCCAATATGTTGTTTGAACTGCTCACTCCCCAGGGAGGATCTCCCAGTCCAGGTAATCCCCTTTCTCCTCTGTGTCCCCTCCTAGGAACACGGGTCCCTACCTGGTTGCTTTTCTTCCTTTCTGACCTGACTGTGTGGATCTTTGTTACAGCCTTGGTTGTATAAGAGTTTTTCTGCCAGTCTCCAGTTTGTTCTCAGTGAGAATTGCCCCACATGTAGATGTATTTTTGATGTGTTTGTGGCAGGAGGAGAGTTCCACATCCTCGTACTTTGCCATCTTTACTTCTTCCTCGTTATTGCCTTGATTTAATGCAATAAATTCTAATGCAAAGAGTACTGTCAGGTTAACCTAAGTATTGGTGACTCAGCCAATTGCTTAATGTGCCTCTTTTTTGACTTATGTCTTAAGGTAAAATCTATTTCATGTGTCTAAATTAAAACCTAAGCAAACCAAACCAAACAATTCTTTCCTTTCCAAGACCAGAGAAGATTCCTTTTCTCCCCTTGAATCTGCATGTTTTCTTAACAACTCTAACAAAAGCATCCAGAAATACTTGTGGCAGGTTGTACTGGTGAAGATGTTTATTTAGTGTGGGCCAGAAGTGTATTTATTTGTAAAGAAAGATATTGAAAGGTGCTTTTACATTTTGTTTTTTCACTTGATTAATTTGTCCTTATGCATTATTATTTTAGTTACAAATAATAATTGTAACTGTCAGGTTAGAAAGATAGCCAGCTTTTGAGAATGTAATGCTGGAGAACTTTGAGACGGTTTTTATGAAGAGAAGATGGAGAAATTTAAAAATATGCCCTACATGTACACTTGTGTTTTCATTATTGCGTAACAAAATAACGTTGTGCATTTATTTTTTTCTTCAAAGCATCTAGCTATGAATCATTTTCCAACTTGGGAATTTTCAAAGTTGAACCACTTTTAAACAACCCGTATCAAGTTCTTATTTGGTTATTTCTTTGGTAGACTAAAGTTTTCATCCTCTCTATAAATCTAAAGTTAGTTGCAACTTTGATGTGATACTTAACTCTTGAATAAATATTGTAAACAAATACAGTGACAGAATTATGTATGAATTTCAAAAGTTATATTTAGTACAAGGTTTCCACCGTTTTAGTAAGTTTAACATATTGTGGTTTTTAGTTTAAAATGGAAAATGTACTTGGTTTCTCAGGATTCCCAGGATTTACAAGTCAGTGAATCAACAAAACAAAGCAAGAAAAAATCACATGTATGAGGAATACACAATATATATAAGAATACAAAAAAATCACCAAGAAAAGGAAAAATATTTCTCAACAATTCTTTATATTCAGTTACTCTAAGTTCAGTTCAAAAGTAAGCCATTTAAAACATTAACATTTCTTTATTCCAGACACGTATGTGTTTGGTGCTGCAGAATAGTAAAGGTAAAATTTTGTACACACCTGAGTACAATCAGTACTGGAAGGAAAAACTTAGTGGTTAAGAGCTGTGGAGTCAAGTAGAGATAGATTCACATCTTGGCCCCATCTCTTGCTGGTCGAGTGAAAGTGGGCAAGTTACTTAATCTGAACCTCAATTTTCTTAACTGTAAAATGGAGATAATATTGCGTCTTCTTTATGAGATTGTTTTAAGGAGTAAATGAGATGATGTGCATCACCACTTTTTAATGGTGCTATGTGACTTTAATGCTATTGAAATGGTCTCCTCTGCTGCTTCTGTTCGTTCCTCTTATAATGTAAACTCCATGCACATAGAGACTTTCCCTATCTCATTCACCATGCATTTCTTAGAACGTTACATACACATTGTAACTATTTTTATAGATTTTGAATCAATGGATTAGCCTTTAATACCAGGCTAAAAGGATTTTGTATTATTTTCTGTATCGATGAGAGCTAGTGAAAGTTTTTAAATGTGAGGAGGGGTAGAGAATGGTGGTAGTGAAATAAGATATGAAGGAATAGAAATCTAATGACATACGAAATACATGGTTGGGAGCTGAGGTGAGGATCATTAGAGGGAGGAATAATTACTTATATCTGTTTTCATACAACTTTAGATAAATCAAAGTGAGTTTCAATAGTCTTCACGCTGAAATAAATAGCCCCAGATTAAAAGCCATGCCTTTTTGGTTTGATACTTTACAGTGACCTCACCATTCCTAAAGTCTTACTCCAAAAGCTAAACCCCCAAACTTTTTATTTTTAGTTAGAGAATAATAATGGTTGCATGGAAGGAACATAACCTCTGCTGAGTAGAATTACCACTGATTCATCAGGCTTCCTACTTTTGAGGAATGGGGGAACTGCTGAAGTAACATTGCTATACGCATGTTGTCTCTCTTTTGAAGTTTGCTCATCCAGCCTGTTGCATGCTGTCCCTTATTTGGTTTGGATTTATGTGATCAAAGGACAAAGAGGCCATTTCCCATTTTGCTCATGCATCTGAGCCAAGGCTGAAGTGCCCTTGAGAATTCAACAGGAGCTCTGAATTTTGCAAAGTTATGCCAAGTTCCGAACAAGATGAAAAATGAGCCATGCTGAGTGTTTGGCATTCTTATTTCTGGAGTTGCTCAGTGAAAGAGAAATATACATAGTACTGCTTATATTCAAAGCTGAAGATTTTCAGCTACCACAGCAGATGTACACTGATATGCAACAACAGATCTTTCTTGTTCCTCTGTTTGCCTGACTGGAGAATATGTGTTTTGTTTTGTTTTTTCCTAGTTAACCACAGGAGCAACACTCTTTTGGAAAACACCTTCCCTAACCAACTGTACCACTAAGTCATTTGCATCCTTTGCCTCTTGGCAAAGAGTCTTTTAAAAGGTCCACAATTCACTGAGTGTTTACCATCTTTTGTCACTCCATGATTTGCTGTATATTCCTTGTTTCATTGGCATAAATAAGAGGTGGTTTCCATCTCTGAACTCACTTATGAAACTACTTTGGAAATGATTCTCCCACCCCACAGGAATCTCCTGTCCATTGGTATTTCCATTTTTTCTTTACTTATCATCCCTACCTTTTCTTCTCACACCCCTCCCCACCCAGATTCGATTTCATGGAACAGCCCCAAATCTCCTCCTCTCAAGTTATCTTTACTCTCTTGCCCTCCTGCCTCTATGATACTTATCAGAAAAAAAAAATGTCAACCTTAGTTCAACCCAATAGTCATCTGCTCCATGCCCAAGCTCTGCACCCGAGCAGCTGCCATTTCTGGAGATAATCTCACTACCATGCTGAGCAGCCCTACTTTAATAAGATGACCTCAAATATCAGGTGGCCATTCAGCAATTTCTGGAAAACCTACTGCATTTATATTTTTCCCACCTACCTAGATCATTATTTTATCCTTCTCAATCTTTTGTCTATCTTCAGCATCTCCTCTCTTCTCATTCCTGGCTGATTATCTCAGCTGGTGACTCGGTCATTGTGACATACACATGGGGACCACTCATCTTCCTTCCGCGAAATCTATAACCCACTTGCATGCATACCGCTTCTGCACTCTACGTGTGTGTAATGGACAAAGGGTGCCTGCTTCCCACAAAGACCTCACATCCACCATACATCTGATCCTAACCCCTCTCACCTGCTCGTTGGCGTTGTTCCTGCAGTTGTCTTCCTGCCACCCCCAGTCTCTTCTGCACAGTCACTTTCTCCTTCTCTGCTGAATCAGTCCTATGGACAAATAACTTTTAACAATTTCTTCTTCCTTATTCTCATGGATTCTCTAACTAAAGCCAATTTCTATGCAACTCTTAACAGAAAATGTCTTGGGAGAGTTGTCTTCAGAAGCTTTCGTATTTTGCACCTTCCATTCTTCCTTTCATGGCTCCAGTTTGAAAGGGAGAGGACTGAATCAAATTTATATAAATGTTAAACTTTTAATAAATTTTGCATATGGTAGGCAGTCCCTCCTTCCTGCCCAGCCCCCTACAGCCCAGTGAACCAAGGGTATGAGGTTCCCAGCCTGTGGGTCCACTTCCCACTGCTGCTGTGTGACTGGGGAGGAGTGAACATCTCAGAGGGACTTCGCTGCTGTTCTGTCCTCCGTACTGTCTCCGTCATGACATGAAGTGACAGTGGAGGAGGAGGACTCTTCGTTCCTCATTTTCTGGAGAGCATGCTTTTGGAGGCTGGGTGATGGCCCACGGCTTCTTCTTTCATGTGGCTGCATTATGAAGAAGACACTTTTCCAAATAAAGATTCGACTCAGAAAAAAAATGCCTTTATACCTTCCATAAAAATTATACTAGTGTATATTCTCACCAAAAAGGCTTGTTTCCATCATATTCTTTATTTATTGAAAGGGTTAATGAAAACCGTTTATCTCATAGTGTGACAGAAGCTCTGTGATCTTCAATTGGACTTAAAAAGTTTTTAATAGGAATTAAACTAAAATTAGGAAGGATTCACATTAAAATGCCTTGATTTACTTGAAATTTTATTCTATTTGTGATTATACTATGATACTTGAAGGAAATAAGACTGCAAACTAAGAATACAGAATTGTCTTCATTTTCTTCTCTACATTTCTGAAAATAATAGCACAAACTCAAGAAAAAGTACCTGTATATGTTCAGGCCCATATCTATCTGCATTGTTCAACATATTCCCTAACTAAATGGATTTAGAAATTTATAAATTATTTTTTGAACAAGAATAAATAATTCATCCTCCATCTAGTAGCACAAATGCTAATGTACCTATGAGTATTTTTGATATTATAATTCCTCAAGAAGCTAAGTACAAAAGTACAAAAGTCACAATTAGCTTACCAAACTAATATTTTATTTCAATGTGCTTCAACACAAAATTCAGAACTCTGTCAATCCACAGATAAAATGGGCCCTTTTAGTGTGTTTGATGTATTTTTCAATAATCTTGTAAGGCATTAACCCAGTAACAAATGAAGCTTCTCTTAGCAAACTGAAAGCTGATGGTAGCATCTGTGGAGCTTGTGATCTGTTTTTTACACCTAAGACATCTGACAGTTTACTTGCTTGACCAGGTAACTGGACACAACTGAGAACAACCTTTTTGCTACTATAAATAAAGGTAAATTAACATGCAAAAAACCCACTAAAAACAAATTAAACATCACCATTTCATCATCTTTTATAAGTAAAAAATCCTTGTACAAAAATCCAGCCTTGGGGCTTCCCTGGTGGTGCAGTGGTTGAGAGTCTGCCTGCCAATGCAGGGGACACGGGTTCGAGCCCTGGTCTGGGAAGATCCCACATGCCGCGGAGCAACTAGGCCCGTGAGCCACAACTACTGAGCCTGCGTGTCTGGAGCCTGTGCTCCGCAACAAGAGAGGCCGCGACAGTGAGAGGCCCGTGCACTGTGATGAAGAGTGGCCCCCACTCGCCGCAACTAGAGAAAGCCCTTGCACAGAAACGAAGACCCAACACAGCCAAAAATAAATAAATAAATAAATAAAGGAGTTCCTTAAAAAAAAAAAAAAAATCCAGCCTTGGAAGATGTTTAATAAATGATAATATTTATTTCAACAGTTTATAATTTTAAAAAATTTCTTTTTGAGACACATTGTACATTTTCTGTGCATTGACTGTATTCGACTGCCAAAGCACTCTCAGAAAGACATATGTTCAAGTTGTGAAGTAACGACAATTAGTAACAGCATGCATTTTTCAATAGGTAATCTGGTCATAAACCTATACTGGCCAATATTCTGGTGAATGTTTTATAGTTCTGAAGACAACTGATACATGAACCACATTGGAAAAAAATTTTTTAAGTGTGAAAAATTTCAGTATTACTGAGAAGTTGAAACAACTGGAAGGATTTTAAAGGTGTTCATCCACTTTGAAAAAGCTTTTAATTCTTAAACGAAATTAAATACATGCATTACTTCTTGATATTCAGAAATTCTATCTCTAAGGGTACACCCACAATTGCCTATTTGCACTAGGATAGGATGACAAAGATTCTGTAGCAGTACTGTCTGAATATTAAAAGAAATTGAAACAAAAAACAAAGTCCATAAGGAATTGAAAGAATAAATGAAGCATGAAATTTTGACCCCTTACATTTAAAATTGAAATAGAAATATTACTCAGCAATGGATGTGAATGAAACATAGCTACATGCAAGATTAAACATTAATAACAGAACATAGTTTAGAGTAAAAGTGCTAATTTTATGAGATTATATAGATTATAATCCATTTACATGAATATTAAAATATGCAAGATAAAGAAGTGTCTTGTTTGGGGATACAAACATACATGGTAATATTCTAACAATAAGCAAGAGGAAAATAAATACAGAATGATAATAGTAGAAGAAGGGAGGGAGAATGGAACAAAAATATTCAGGTGTTTATTGTATTTTTGCTTTATACCTTGTATATAATTTGTAAATATTACTTTGTGGCTGTTTTGTATTTAAGAAAAATAAATTAAACAAGTTTCTCCATTTAGGGGTTCCAATCTAAGCTAAATATTCTCAAGGATAAATAAACATTTCCCTACTGGATGATTTGGTCTTCTACCCTTTCTGCTTTTCTGTCCTCTAAGGTGATGTTCTGCTATTCCAGGAACATCAACCAGAGATCAAGAGATTGGGGATTGGATTGTCTTCCACTGAGATGTCTAGATTTCAAAGAGCTGTCCAGTAGCAAATGCTTGCTCCCTAATATTAACCTCTGCTTTACGTTTCTGTTACACAAGTCGATAATAGGATGGAAGTGGTAAGCCCCAAAATGTCTTTCTCTTCCCTATGGGCCAACCAGGTCAGTTTGATGGGATAAATTGTTCACTTGACCCATCACTATGTGCTGCAGGAAACAAAAAGCACCAGTTGAAAGAGTATGATGGATGTGCAGGCAGCTACTTCTAATTCTAGGAAAACAACTCATCGTGAGCAGAATAGCAGATTGCCTCCTGTGCTGGACAAGCATCTGGATACTCTCAGGTCCCATCTCCCTCTGGACTCTGCTATGTACTTTTGTGGAACAGGAGTCTTCAGATTGCATTTACCAGCCTCCTATGAAAATTCGATTCTTATTAGGTTCTGACAATAAGAGGCACTAGTGAGAAAAGGTGGAGGAAGAAGTGAAAGTTCCTACTTCGGATTATATTATGGTAGATGCAGTTGGGAGTCGGGTGATTCTTGACTACAGGAAGCTGGTAGGGGTCGCACCTTTGGTAGGTCCCAGCTTTGATGGATACAACACCTCTTCAGCAATCCAGGAGTGACTGTGACAAATGTCTCCAAGGGCACAGAAGCAGGTACAGGCTATCAGGTGCCAGCCCAGTGGTTTCAGCAGCTTCACATCACAGTGTCACCCCTTCTTTTCTGCTTCTATAGCTCCCTCCTCCCCCACCTACTTCCTTTTGTTCTTGTTCTTCCAAAACCTACGTAGCCAATTCCCTGTGTTAAATTCATGTTTTGGAACTACTTAGAGTGTTTTCATTTTCCTTACCCAGGCTCGTACACTGCCACTGGCATTTTCTGTTCCAGTTAGGCTGAGGCTCTTGCAACACCACTTTGCCCAGGTCTGAGAGGTGAGGCCATCTGTCTGCAAATGAGAATAGAGATTTGGGTGCAAAACTAGAAACTAGAGAGTGCTTTGTGGATGTGACCTTCTCAGTATCTCTTTACTCTTTAAATATGGTGAATTTTTAGGAAATAAGAAGCCATGTATACTGTGTATGTATATCCCAAAGCAAATGTCAGCCAAATATTTGATGCAAGGTTGGTGTTAATTCTTACAGTATGAGGTTGAGTTTTAAAAAATTCAAATGAAATATCTTTCACAGAATGCTTATTTTCTATTTCATAAAATATGGTTTTTGGATATAGTGATGATTAAAATGGTTAGAAGGCTTTTAAACTCTTGCTAAGTTAGATCTCTAGGCTTAATAATGTTATTATGTGAAACTGAAGTCTGGGCATTATAATGAACTGGGCATTAAAAAATAGGTTTCAAAACTTGACTGTAAAAAATGCACCATTTCAAGACAAGAATCAAAGATTTGTGAATTATGTCCCTCTAGAGACACTGAAAATCAGGAATGAAATTAATAAATGATTGTCCCTGTTTTTGAATAATCCAGGGCTCTACTTTAGACTAGTTTAAAAATCTAATTCCACTTAAGTTTGTATGCACCAAATCACTTCCTATCACATTTAGTAGGGGTCCTGTACACAAAGGAGGGGCAAGTTCTAAAATTAATCCTTGAGTGTGATTTTCATTTCCTCTACTGTTTTCTAACCTTAAAAATTTGCATGTATCTTTCTATTTCTGCTGGACAAGTGAGAATAGGGGAAATCATAACAAAATGCTATTTGTGGGCAAGTTTTGGGAAAAGCATAAAAAACACAGGAGTTACTGAAGCTGGAACCTACTTGTCTACTCTTTTCACAGAACCATCTAAAAATAGCGTGCATGACAACATATCTCCAAAGGGATGTATTTGTAAAGACGTTCTGGAATTCTATCCAAGTTCATGAGAATCTTTAAAGATGGGGGATTTCTAAACACAAATGCTTCTGAATTCCCAAACATTGTACTTGGAACAAAAACTTTCGAGCCCTTACAAGTCAGAACTGTAAAAATAGTGACATGAAGTGAGGACCAATGGATAAAAAATTAGCCTTACTTGTATAAGTAGCAAGAAGATGTGTCAGGAAGTGCAAGTACAATTAAATAAGTATAACCTCATTGGATACTTTAGAATAAATCACTGAGGAACAACCACTGAGATCATTGAAACCTTCCATAGTGGTTACATTGTTCCTACAAACTTGAGCAAACCCAAACTAAAAAGCCAATAGATAAGAGAGATCTATCACTTCAGTCTTTGAGCGCAGTAAACTGTGCTATCACAGTTAAGATTTTTGGACATGAGCTAAATAGTGTAAAAAGTAAAATACTGCACATCTGCCATCCTCCCCATCTCCTACCCCTAAGACACTTGGTTCTATGTACCAAAGTGAATTGATTCTTGGTGGGGATGACCAGGGAAGGTGTCAGAGAGGTGATTATATTCGAACTTGGTCTTTAAAAACATACAGAACTTGGAAAGTATGAGAAGGAAAAAAGGCAAATCAAGCAGCACACACTTGAAGGGAAACATAAGCTGTATAGTTTTATGAGAAGATTAAGTGCCTGTTTGGGAAACACAGGAAGTACCTGAAACAGGAAGAGAAAGAGGATAGAAAATGTTTAGCTTCTTATTTTGAGGGCAGGACATGGAATTTGGGACAAATTGATAAGGAATCTAAGGATCCCTCAAGAGTATGTCAGCTGTGGAGGAAAGAAGAAATTCTGGTGGTTACTTTGAGTGTTAATATTTTAGGTAAGGAACAAAAGTATCTGCTGTGTTAGATGCATTTCCTAAAGGGGAATATTCTAGATAAGTTACTTCTTTTATGGTCATGGTCACATGCATTCTTTCTAAAGCAATAAACTTAATGCAATGTAACCAAAGGAGGATGAAAGTATGAGGCCGAAGCCAGAGAACTGAAATATTTGACATCAGTGACTTGCCCTTGTGTTCTGAATATTCTGGATTTATCAAAAGGTGGAAAAGTGTTTTTGAAAGTAGGTATGTAGAACCATCAGAAAATGTAGGTCAAATCATCAAAACTCAAGGAGAGAAATGTTCACTCACATCAGGCCCTCTTACCTTGATGATTATAGTACTCAAATGCGTTTTCCCGTTGCATATGTTTTCTTGAAGATAGGAATGGTGTAGAGCCGCATTTTACTTTTCAAGGCAACAGTGGTCTTTCTGAATTGGAAAGCAATTTACCTTTTGTGCCCAATGGACTTCAAGGAGTTTAAAACAAGCCTCAGACACACACTTCTAAATTCTTAACTATAACCCAGAAAAAGAAAGATCTCCACAAGTGAATTTTTTTATCATTTTATTAGGTGAACTGAATGTTCCAGCATTTGCAAAAATCCTGGCATGTCTGGAAAGCAAAACACTCCTTCAACACCCTTTTCTGATTTAGATTTTCATTTAAATTCAGGAGAAATCACCTTGGCAATCTGAAGGAATTGCACTTCCTCTCTTGATCGAAATAAGCACAAATCATTTCTTTTCCATGGAAAAAACCAAGAGAGGTTTTTCTTGGTCAGTGAATCTAAAGAACTCTCTTTAGCTATTTGGCTTTGTTTTTCTAAATCAAATATGCTGTTTGTTACTAAAATTAATGATTACTTATTATTGTATTGACTATACCAATAAACCTGGAAATCTAAGACTAAAAACCAAGTTAGTAAAAGCTAACATAATTGTGCCATTTTTTTTTTTCCTGAGGAAAAGAAAAAACACATTTTAAAAAGCCATTCAATCTGAGTTATTTTTTTTTTTTCTATTGGAAAAAAATCATTTTGTTTACTCATGAACCCTCTTTCTTTTTAGGCTATTCTCTCTACATTAGAAATACTATTGTTTTATTGAATTCACATATGCATAGTCTAATTTATCTATTATTTTCTTTTTAATGCTATACCCTGGTAGTGCTGAATCCCACTGTTATTTTTTTTTTCTCTACTATATTTTCCACATGTATTTAAATGCTTTTTAAAACAGTAATGTAGGGTTAGGCTTTTATTTTTGTGTATGGCTGAACATATGAAATTCTTCTACAGATTCTTTGTATCTTTCTATTGTATCATATTCAATACATAGCAACATAACACCCAGAAGTCTGGTTTCCAGGCCAGAAGACTCAGGTCACACTCTCCTTTCATCAATCTAAACATTCTCTCCTAACCCCCCAGAATACAATCAATGCCTTCCTTTCATTCTCTCTGGTCCTCCTTTCATGTAGGTCCTCATTTTTCTTAACTCTGGGCTGGACTCTAGGTTTCCAGTCTCAATTCTCTTCTGCTCTAGTAGTTTTCACACTTTACTATGTACAAATAACACGCGGTGTGTTTTTTACAAACATGGATTTCTAGGCTCCGTGTACCAGTCATGTACCAGTTAGGCTGTGATTCATTTCATTTTGGGTGCGGTTTGGGACTCTGTTGGCTTGTTCATCTTTTAAGAAGCTTCCTGGGTAATTTTGACCCATCCTTTGAGAAACTGCAGAATTCCTTGTCTGAAGAGTAACTAGAACTATTTTTTTTTCCAGAACACCTATTTAATTCTTGTGGCTTAAAATAATTCACTGCATTCAGAATAAAACTCTGTCTTCTCAAAGTGGTGTTCAAGGCGCTCTGTGCTCCAGACCTTGCCTATATCTCACCCTAGTTTCCCAGTACAGACCATGCTCCTTATTGTGTTTCACATATTCTTAACTTGGTCAGCACCTTCTCTTCCTTCATGGTGCAGATCAAGTGGTACTCCTACCTGGTGTCTTTACTGATTTTGTCTAGTCTGGGTTAGTTACCTTTCCTTCAGTAGCATCCAACGCGTACCTCTACTGATCTTAAAATATGTGGCCTAGGCCTAAGTCTCTGCCTCTTATACTAGTCTATGAACTCCTGGGCATTATGGATTGTTTATTGAATGTTTACATCTGTAGCATCTAGTGTATAGCCTGGCAACTACTAAGTGCTCAATAAATCAAGTGAAATTGAAAAAAAAATTAAGAGTAAGT
The DNA here is from genome assembly GCF_965194805.1 of Balaenoptera borealis. Lineage (NCBI taxonomy): Eukaryota > Metazoa > Chordata > Mammalia > Artiodactyla > Balaenopteridae > Balaenoptera > Balaenoptera borealis. The sequence goes on along the minus strand of NC_138867.1, from coordinate 35,130,592 downwards.
TAAAGGGGGCCTCTTGCCTTATATCCCTGTATGCTTAGAGAATTTACAGCAAAGGAATACTGGTCATGGTCTAAGTAGGCTGGATTATGCTGAGGTAACTATTTAACTTCCAATCTCAATGGCTTATCACAATGGAAGATTTTTTTTGCTTATATTACATAGACAACACAGGTTGGTTCACGGCTTTGCCACATGCAGCTACTCAAAAGCTAGGCAGACACATGCTCTGACATCTCAACTTAAGGCATCAAGGTTAAATAGGGAGCTTCTCTTGAATGTTTTAGTATGGCATGACCCATGCCACTTTTTTCATAATCTATAAAACACAACTTGTCACACAAGCTTCCTAACCTTTCAAGGACAGGGATGTGGGGAGAACATGGACACTTGATGAAAAGTAAATAAATGTCTCTGCCACAGGACCTTATGTGAGGAATTTAACATCTGTCAGATTGAGCCCACAAATATATCTGGAGCCTTCATTCTTGAGATTGACTGCTTACATTTGTTTACATACATGGCACAGTAAATAGAAAACTTGGCAACCAATGAATCAGAACAATCTCAGTTTGAAACCCTTTTAAATTATTTCATCTATGAAGGATGGTCAGAGAAGTAAAAATAGTGTAATTAATAATCTCTCTGGTTATTTCTTTATTTAAAACTGATTGGATTAATAAAATCTGCCAGCCAGCTTTTAATCATTTCTATATCATTTAGTTTCTGTTCAAGTTAAGTTTACTGGTTCTGTTTTTTGTGTTTAATTTGTATATCATTACATGATGAAATGTGAAGTATATGCCAAGCACTTCCAATCTATCAATAGGAGGATCTTAGTGTTCTTTCACAAGTAGGTGCCCTTGTTAACTCTTAGGTGTAGTATGCTGGGAAAGGCCAATACGAATAGAAACAACTTTCCACAAACTTGGGATATATTTCCTCAAAATATACCATTGACTGATTGTCACCTCCCTTATAGCTTACAATATAGTCAGTAGTTTACTTTTATAGATATTTGGGGAGCTGGGGCTCTTTAGTTATCAAAACTTAATTTTAAATAAAACAAATTTAACTCCTTGCCTGTTAAAGTATAACCATTCCTGGGAGCTTAGGCAGGTGCAGTCATTGTGTTTAAGTTTCACCCACATCTTACTGATTAATCTGTTGGTCAATAACAGCACAATGTACCAAGTTTCAAAGAATGATGCAAATTAGAAGTAGCAGTTGTCAAAGACGTTGATAAATGTTCTTTCTGTTTCTTAGCTCTCCACTGGTTATAATTCAAAGAAATTGTCTACTGGTAGCAGCAATAATTTCAAAAAAAAAGAGGGAGTTGGGACACCATTAACTTTATTGAGTCAACTTATGTCATCACTGTAACAGGTCAACTGACTATTTCGAGCAGAAAAGCAGACCAATACTGTGGAGGTCAATGGTACTGATTGTTGTATGTATGCCATCCTTCCTGAATGAAGTGATTTTTCATAATCTACTCCAAATTATGAGGGAAACTGAGGAACAAGCCAGTAAGGGGCTTGTAAGTGTATTACCAGCAATCTATAATTGGGAAAGACATACAGATTTAAAATGATACTCTCCTAAAGAGAAGGACTGTCTTAAAAAGTCAAAATATAATTATACTGCCCATCTTAATGATTATAGATTCTAGACAATTCTAACAATCTAGATTGTTTTACTCAGCTTTTTCTTTTTCCTTCTGAAAAAAGTGGGAAAATTTTAAGATCTGGAGTTAGTGTGAAGAGAAATCAGAGCCCAGCTTCTGACAACTTGATAAATCGGTTTCAGAGGCAGGAAGAAAAACATGGGCCCTTATTCTTAAATTCATGGCTCCATTTGTTTCAGTGTTTTCTAACTCCATTCCAGTGTTTTCTGAAATGTAAGTAGGTTATTTTGCAAAAAGAAAGCTTTGTGATCAAGTGTGAGTCACAGTGCATACTCTATTTATGCACATTTTCATATTCAAGAAATCTTAAAAAGCTCCTTTGGTAAAGAAGCACATTTAATTTTATGTAATCTTACAAACACAACAGTTTTTCTTTTTTGGTTTAGTTACATCTATTAACATTTCTCAGAACACAGCTTTCAGATGACGCTCTGCTGTGTGCCGTGAAGTATGTGTGTAAGTGGTGAATTGGAAATTACTGGCACACTCATTCTCCCTTGGCTTTTGGTCCTCATAGGTGAGAGGTATGCGGTAATGAACCAGCTGTTGCAGTGAGTGATTAGTGTGGAAATAGAATCAATATGTTCTTGGTTTCCATCACCCTTCTATCACTTAGTATGACTCAATTTGTTTAAAAATCACTGTACTGCTGTATTTTCTGAACTGTCACATAGAAGTGATCCAATCCAAGCCTAATGCTCAAATAGCAGGGTAGGAATATCACACTGGAGAGCTGATATCTTGTTTCACTGGCATCACAGAGTAACTGACTGTCTGAATTTTCACATTTATGGCACTTATCACTAAGGGCCCAGGTGGTTGTCCTCAATATGAAAGAGAACTTGAGCTCATACAAAACGCATGAGAAGCCTACCTACTACTCATTTGTTCAAAATGAACTGATCATAATGTTCTTTTGCAAAAATCCTTTTTTTTTTATTCATAGGAAGTATCATTTGAATCAGCCATTATGTTCAGGATAGTAGTTTCAAGAAAGATACATTAGGATTCAAATATTCATTAATATAGTAGGGGGCATGTGTCTTTTGATGTATTCTGAATTTTTCACTGTAATTTTGATGTGGCTTTTAAGGAATAAAATTGAGTTACTCTTAATGTAGATGCCCACATCCTGGGTATGAATAAGAGGAAGCTGATTTGGTCATTAAGTCAATCCAAATTCAATATACAAAATCTAAGGGGGATGATGAGAATGTCTTAAATGGAACTGAACATTACACCTATCTCTAACCCATCAGAAAACAAAACAAAACAGAAAACAAAAATGAACAAACAAAAAACGTCAAAAAAGACCAAGACAGGAATCGTTTTGTACACAAATCATATTATGTGTAAACCCTTTTCCCTGAAGGATTCTATTATGGACTGAATGAATCACCCTAAAATTTGTATGTTGAAATCTTAACCCCCAATGTGATGGTATTAGGAGGTGGGGCTTTTGGGAGGTAATTAATTAGGTCATAAGGGCAAAACCCTTATGAATGGGATTAGCACTCTTATGAAATAAACCCCAGAGAGCAATTTTGCCCCTTCTACCATGTGAGGACCCAGCTAGAAGACGGCCATCTATGAACCAGAAAGTGGTTCCTCACCAAACGTGGGATCTGCTGGCATCCTGATTTTGGACTTCCCAGACTCCACAACTATGAGAAACAAATTTATGTTGTTTGTAAGTCTCCCAGTCTATGGTATTCTGTTATTGCAGCCCAGCCTGAATGGACAAAGATATACTCTGAGTACTCTTCGAGTGTAAATAAGGAAAATATCAAGGTGTGTTTCACATTTGCAATGATGATATCAATAACAGATGTCATCTTTTTTCATATGCAAGGTCATACACATAATTATGATGATATTCATTAGTATGGTCACCAACCTTGAGGGTAACAAACATCCCTGTTATTTTATACCCTGTAAATATGCTTTTGTATTAAAGAGACCTTCTAACGGTGAAGTTGGAATCAAGCATTTGCAATTTAAGAAAAAGAGATTTCTTCCTTTTGTTTCCAAGAGAAAAGATGAAGAAAAATTTCACCTGACTGGTCACCATGGGAAAGTTTGATCAATTTCCTGGGTAATCTATTTCAGGGTTATCAGATCAATCAAAATTTCATGGCTAAGAAAAAGAACAAACGGTGAAAACCTTGCTATTTTGGTGCAGAAAAGAAGGAAATTTATATGATTTTTTTTTCTATTCTAAGAAGTGATTTACAGTTTGATAATAGAGTATGGGAGCTTTATGGCTCCCATTTCCCAACTTCTGCACTCTTGAAATAAACTTCCAAGCAATGCTTATTGCAAAGTTTTTATATTGATTAATGCACTGTTGACAGCTGTTGTACAAAATAACTGGGATGAACTGCTTAGCATGCTTCATAATAGTATATTTACTGTTATCCAGCCATGATTTGGAGCTGCATCTTAAATTGTTGGGAAACTGGGCAAGCGGTAGACAGAAATCAAGTCAAAGTTCCTTGATTTGGAATTTTACTTGTATAACTAATTTCTTGTATTTCTATTTCTTTTGTTTGTTTGACTATTTATTAACTTATCAATAACTCATTTAGTCATATAGTCGCCCAACAAATATTTATTTAGGCACTGTTCTGTACCAATATTGTGCTAGGCTTTAAAGATCCAAAGAAGATAGTATCCTTGACCTCTAATAGCTTCCAGTCTGGTAGGGAGCAGAGAAATGCACAGTTACTGTACGATATGAAAAGGGCTAGGACTGTGGAAAGCACAGGGTACCCAGAGGTTATACTCAGGAGTTAACACATAATTCAGACTGGGGGAATCAAGAAAGATGTTTCAGAGGACATGAGCATAACCTCAAGCAAACTGGGAGGAATGATGGTGGGAGGGAAGGAGTATGAGTGGGGAGAAAAGCAAATTGGGAGAGAGGGAGAATAGTTAGGAGGTTGTTGCAATAATCTAGGAGAGAAGTGAATAGGGACTGAACAGGAGAAGAGAATGGAAAGGACTTTTCTATTGAGAAATCCTTGGTGACTGGGACATGGGGTGGGGAAGTTGACAAGCAGACTAGAGAGAAGCAAGCTGACCTCAGTTTGCCATGCAGAATATGACTCCAAAATCCACCTGTTTTATTCATTATGGCTCCCAACAATGGCTCCAAGAGTGTTGAGCTTGGTAGTGGCTTCTGGTTCCTTATAGAGTCCTAATTAAGATGAATTAAACTAATTCAATTTTTTAAACTGATCCAATTTTGTATATGTGTTAATAAAAGTCCCAGGAAGATGAATCATATTCAGAGCATGATGGTAACAAAGCTAAGTAAAGGGTGAAACTAAGTTACTTTAAAAATAGTCTTTATAGCTAGTTATGAAAAGTCCAGTGGAAGGATGTCTTCCTTGCTTTGAAGATCAGAATTTCTATTGCAAAAAAATATGGTTGATCAAATGATTTGCGTAACAATAAAATCCTTATCAAAGCTTTTCTATCTGGGCTTACCTAGAATTCCAGGTATAAAGAATAAAATAACGTGAGGACCTTCACAAAGGAGACTTCAGTTTTCCCTGAGATAATAAAGGGTCAAAATTTGAATTAGCAACAACTGACAGAACATCTGTGATCAGTACATCTTGCCAGGGAATTTTTTGGTCTATTCTGGGCAGATTTTAATCCATGACTTGGTAAAATTCTTTCTCTTTATCCATTTATCAAAGCAGCAGGGTGAATGAAAGATCACCAAATTTATTTTTAAACGACAGAGGAAGCCTCCCATATTCTTTATCTTGTTTGAGTTTGCTTTTGCCTCCAAAATGGACATTAGTATCCTATTCTCACACACACAAAAAAACTACAGAACACTATGCTTTAGTCAGAATTTAACAGAAGTGTAAGAGTTACACAAAAAAATCTAACGAGGAATTTAAGACAAAGTCATAGGATGTATGTGACAATAAGGTGAATTGGCAAAGATAACATAGCAGAAGAGAAAATTCAAATTTCTCTTTAAATGTGCACTTATATTATTTCATCTTTCTATCGGGCAGCTGATTAAAAGCTGACTCCCATCCAGTTGTACATGAGATGGGTGGTTTGCCTTTGGCATCTTGCACAAGTCATAAAGCAAGATTGTGGTGCTGATGGGAAGAGATTGTTCTAAGTCCCACAAGAAGGTTCTACCCACTAAACCATCATTACCACTAAACTCTCATTAATACTGCTTTGGAAATTGATTGGGAAGAGTTTGATGTTGTTAGTTATGCTTCATTAATTGTTATCTTGTTACATATTTTCTCATCTGCTAAATGTTTCCCAATCAAAAAGATGTCAATCTTTTAGTGTATCTCTGTTGATTCAATGCCTTATATTTTGTCCTTAATATTTATTACTGATGAACCAAGAAGGAAAATATTTAAAATTATAGCCTTGAGGATTATAAATTCAATACCTTTATTTTCACAAATGGGGAAACCGATATCCAGAACGATGCTGCAAAATCGACACCCCAAAGTCCTACTGCTAGTAAGAGGGCTATAGGACTATAGGACTCCTGAAGTCCAGACCTCTGCTTTTCCCATTCCTCTCCTGTTCTTCCTCTTTATCTGACGCAAGAAGCCTGTTTCTTGCCGCTCTGATGAAACATCACCAGCTATGTTGCTTTGAAACTAGAGTTTTTGCTTTTTTGGCCTTTGTATTGTTTCTAATGACCCTGAAGTGCTCAGGGCCAAATTGGTTTCATGGCCATTTCTTTCTTACTAAATTGTTAATGTACCTACATTCCATGAAGAGTGGTGCAAATGTCTATGTAACCCTGTTCTCTTAACAATGCTCCACATGTTTCCCTGGTCTTTATTTTCTCAATCAGTCTGCAATGTAGTGGTCAATCATCAATACATTGTAGTGTGGTGGACCTTCTTCACATGCTGAAGAGGAACCAAGATGAGCATCTCCAAAGGAGATCATCAAAGGTTATGTACAAACATCGAATCTTGGCATTCAAGGCACTTAATAACCTTTTTTTCTGCTTGGCCTATCCAGGTTTACCTTATATCAGACATAAGAAACTTTTTGCTTCTACTGAAACAAATATTTTCAATGTTTTTTAAGGTTAATTCATACCCACTTTCCAGTAACCTGCTCTTCATCCCTGCTTCATCCAATATGGTTACTACTGTGAATGTCCTCACTCCTTCCATTTCCCACTCTGAATCCAACAATTTATACATAGTCTCACCTAGTCTGTATACTTTCCTGACTCACTCATCCACATTTATCTCTTCTATCTTTGAAATTCTTGAACACTTTTTTTCTGGCACCGCACTCTGTCTTACAGTGAGAATATCTGATACTTGTACCTGATACCTGACTGTTTATGTAATCTGTATTCTATAACTAGTTTCTCAGGTCTTTGAAAACAGGCTGGTGCCTATGTATCATTTGGTTTTTCCTGAGATAGGGCTGTGGTGTTAGGACTATTCAGACATGTTTCTTCTCCTTTTGCACACATGGTTGGATTGTAGTTTTTCAATCCCTTTAAAGTTAGGTACAGCCTTATGACTGCTTTGGACAATGAAATGTGAAATAAGGGATATATGTCACTTCTAGGCACACACTTTAAGAGCCAGTGTGTGGTTTACCTCATTCCCATCCCTTGCCATGATACCATGGAAACAAATATGAAGATAGAATCTCCATCAGCTTGGATCCTTGCATGACAACAGTGTTAGAGCTTATTGTTGAATTGTGAGGGGTATGTACTCTTGAGTGAGAAATAAATAGTCCCTTTGATATACCACTAGGATTTGGGTGTTCTTGGTTTCTGCAGCATAACCTATGATATCCTATCTGATTAAGCAACCTAGATAAGTGTCATACCTATAGTGGATATTCAGTAAATATTTGCAGAGTGAAGAGTTAAAAAAATTAACTAGAAATTACAACTTATAATTCATTTTGGAAAAGTCCCAGTGATAACTAGCAAGCATAATCAAGGATATCAGCGAGAAAGTGAAAACAGCAACAACAACAACAGCAAAAAGATGATTTTGTACTGACATACAAAATAAAGCTTAATAATGTCCCTTAACTCCGATTGACCTTGGAAGTACTGAATGAGTCCGGAACAGCCTGAAGTTGCAAATACTTGACGTTTCAATTCCTGGAATATTCATTTCAAAGCCCAGTTAGGAAATGGGGAGGAGGTAAGAAAGGAAAAACTGGAAAGCCGGATGTTTTATAGAGTTGGCAAATTGTGTGACTGAACAAATTGAACAGTGATTTAAAAAAAATTATTGGTCTTACTTTGAGACAGTCTGAAATGTGCTTACACATTATATTTATATGTATTTATGCATTTAATACATGTACATATTATATACAGAAACATGACGAAAAGCAAAGGAGGCAGGCTGGCATGTGTTTTATGAAAATAACTACTTTCAGAAAGATAACTGGACAAAAAAAAGTAATGACTTGGTTACTTAGATAGCATACAAAAACTGTAAGTAGCACCATCATGACAAGTTTTGTCTTGCTTGCAGTCATCTACATTTTGCATGTCGTTTTCAAATAAACCATGTGTGTTTATGTAGGGTAAGTCCTGGTGAAGTCCTTAAAAATAATATGAAACAATGAAATATATTTTCAGTTCTCTGGACTTTCATTATATAATTCATACAATATGACTCCACAAATATTAATTGCCAACATCCTCTGTTTAAGTAGTGTTCTAAATAAGTTCTTAAATTTTTAATGTACACCATAATTATGAGGGGATCTTGTTAAAATGCATGTTAATATACAATGGGGTGGAGACCAAGATTCTGCATTTCTAACAAACTCCAAAGTGATGTCAATAAACCTGGTGTAGGCCATGCTTTGAGAAGCAAGTGTCTAAGTAAAGCTTCTCAGGTCACCATTGGTCTGCCTCAAAGTATTACTTCCCTTGGCCCTCTGAGAGGTCAGAGCTCACTGGAGTCAGTAGCCACTACCTGAGTGCCCTCATCAAGAGGTCCTCGGAGAGCACCCTGTGGTCCTTTCATTGCACAAGAAGCAACATCCAGTGCTTATGAATTTGCCCCAATTCACTGAGCCTGGCCAAAGAGAAAATCTACTATTAGGACAATTAGCTAAGAGCTCTTCTCTCCTATCATGAACATGGGACCCATTGAACTGATGAAGAATATGTGTTCCTGATACCCATGGAGAAAATGTGCAGCTCAACCTGCAGCCCATCACAGAGGGAGAAGTAAAAAACCAGGTGAAGCCTCCAAATGAGTAGAGCATCAAATGGCATCGTTGAATATTGTCCTGACATATGGTAGACACTTATGCTCACTTGAGGCAGGTATGTCCTTGCAATAGCAGCCTGGCTAGCTGAAGGCTGACTTTTCTGATGACGAATACACATTCTGCAAATTAGAGCTTCTTTGTTATCCTGAAATACTGGGTATGAAAAGTTTGAACATTTGCATTATAACAAGATATTCCAACATTATGTTTATTATTGAAAATGAGAAAGATCTGCTAGTTACTATAAATATATTCTGTTGCAAATTTTTTATCATCTATTTTTGTGAAAATTTTTTTATTGATACTGTCAAGAATTTGAAGATACTGTCATTAAAAAGTCATCAGTTTTGCTGTTACAGAGCCTACTGTAAGATAGTATATTCATGAAAGCCAGCTCATATTCCATATTAAAATTTTATAAAGGTTTTATTTGAAAATTTTATACGTGTTTAATACTTAATGTGATCCCTAGTATTTGTATCCTATGTGTCCTATCATAATTACATAACAAACATAATAATTTTTCATTAAGCCCCATGTAGATATACCAAATACCCTCTAATTTACCCAAATGTGGCAAGCAAATTTTATTATTTCTATCTCTCCTATGATGTCAAAAGGCTGAAAAGCAATGTTATTGGGACTACAGAAATGAATGAGAAGGCAAAGTCCCTGTTCTCATGAAGCTCTCATTCTCATGGGAAGAAAAAAAATAATAGCAGATAAATGTACAAACAAGAAAAATAACAGAGTTGTACTTTCTACAAAGAAATATAAAATAGGTTGTTCTATTAGGCAGTAATGGGGTGGCTTCTTTCAATTTGTGATCATGAAGATCTCTGTTAGGAGGTAACATTTAAAGTTGGGTCTGAAGACCAAAGAGAAGCCAGCCACCTGATGATCAAGAGGTTGGGTATTATGACAGAGAGAACAGCCATGAAAACGGCCTGAGATTGGATAGTTGGCTTGTCACAGGAAAAGAAAGACCTGTGTGATTGCAACACTGTAGGCAAGAGGGAAGCAGAGGAAATGAGCTTGAAAAGATCCTTACTGTGGGGCCAGAGTAAGGAATTCATTCTGAGCACGAGGGGAAACTACTGAGGGCTTTCACCGGGAATGTGGCAGTATAGAGCTGGTGTAAAAGGCGTGGCCTCTCGAGCCAGCCTGCCTGGGAGCAGATCCCAGCTCCATTTCCTAGCTATGTGATATGGGTAAGTTATATTACTTCTCTGGGTCTCAATTTCCTCACTGTAAAATGTAGATGTCAGTGGCATCAACCTCATAGGGTTGTTGTGAAAATCAAATGAGTTAATATTTGTAAAGCATTTAGAACAGAGCTTGGCTTGTAGAGGGTATATATAAGTACGTATTCACTGAGGGAAACATAAAGTCTGATTTTTGTTTTTAAAAGATTATACTGGTTCACTGTGAACAATGGATTGTAGGAGTACGAGAGCACCAGGGAGACAAATTAGGAGGATATTCAACACAAGTTGGGTTGGGCTAGGGTAGAATTGGGGGTGAATAGAAACAAATATCTATATCTACATATCAGTGGCATGGAGGATATAGGACATAACTGTAGCCATATAGTTAACATGATTGAGGTCTTCACATATTGCCCAGGCCCAGATGGAAACAAGTAAATGTTATGGTGGAAAATGTTTATTTTGTTGCTTTCCTCCATGTCTTTTGATGGCCTTCCTTTTGGAATAATATAATAGACAGGAATATTAATATAACACATAGGAAGCCCTCTTGAAAATAATAAAATAATTTTGGTTGTATATCTGAGTTGAATATCATCTCAAACCAGATGATAATACTAAAGTATATTTTCAAAATATGTTGCAAATATTAAACTGTTTTTATCCACGATAGTTATTTTCTTAAATTTTTATATAGTTTTCCCTGGCCCAATCCCATATTTGAGATTTTTGGGAGCCAAGCCTATATATTCTCACTGAAGCCCTGTAATTGACTACAAATAAACTGTTTCCATCTTGCCTTACAGTGGTCTCTTCTCAGTATAAAAATATCTTTGCAATAAATTTAATTATAGTAACTTTTTTTTTTAACAAAGCAATTTGAATTGGGAAATAATTTATATACTTTTCTAAAATATATCCCTTTCTAAAGATATGTTAACTTTCTAGGATAGCACCATCATTGCTAAACATGTAAAGATTTTTGCATGGACATTCATTTTGGACTCAAATGAAATATGGTAAATGTTAAATCATCACTTAATGTTACCTTTTTTTCTAGATCAAAGTAAGTTATTTTTGAAGAGGAAAAGCTGACTTATTCATGGTTGCTTACCTAGTCATTTAAATAAAGTAGAAGTAAATTAAATACTTCCGGAGAACTAAGTTTAGACACTGTTAGATCTAAAAGTTTTATCTTTGTTAAAAATACTGATTGTAGGGACTTCCCTGGTGGCACAGTGTTTAAGAATCTGCCTGCCAATGCAAGGCACATGGGTTTGATCCCTGGTCCGGGAAGATCCCACATGCCGTGGAGCAACTAAGCCCATGCACCACAACTACTGAGCCTGTGCTCTAGAGCCTGCAAGCCACAACTACTGAGCCCACGAGCAGCAACTACTGAAGCCCGCGTGCTTAGAGCCCATGCTCCGCAACAAGAGAAGTCACTGCAATGAGAAGCCCGAGCACCGCAACAAAGAGTAGCCCCCGCTCACCTCAACCAGAGAAAGCCCGCATGCAGCAACGAAGACCCAACGCAGCCAAAAATAAATAAATAAATCTATTTTTTAAAAAAAGAAATACTGGGCTTCCCTGGTGGCGCAGTGGTTGAGAATCTGCCTGCCAATGCAGGGCACACGGGTTCGAGCCCTGGTCTGGGAAGATCCCACATGCCGCGGAGCAGCTGGGCCCGTGAGCCACAACTACTGAGCCTGCGCGTCTGGAGCCTGTGCTCCGCAACAAGAAAGGCCGCGATAGTGAGAGGCCCGCGCACCGCGATGAGGAGTGGCCCCCGCTTGCCACAACTAGAGAAAGCCCTCGCACAGAAACGAAGACCCAACACAGCCATAAATAAATAAATAAATAAATAAAAATTAAAATGTAATACAGGATATATCAATAAAAAAAAAAAAAAAAGAAATACTGATTGTATTTAGACAAGAATATAGGAGAACAAGTAGAATGAACATTTGATGAGAATCCAGGAGCTCTGTGTTCTATTCTTAGCTGTTATAGTAAAATATATCACTTAGAAAGTTTCCGAATCATGGTTGGCCTCAGTTTTTCATACGTAAATTGAGAAATTAGACTGATCTTCACACTTCTTTCATCTCTAACAGTCTATGTATCGAAAGCAGAATGCTTTGAAGTTTTTGCTCAGCCCACTCATGTGGTGCTAAAATCCACGGTGGCCTTTTAATAACCTATGTACAGTAGAGTGTGTTTGGATTCATCCAGAGTATGCAATTATGACTTCATCTAATTGCCAACTGTAGATATATTCATTCACTGCAAGGAAGTTGCTCAGTGACATAATTAGTTTATCTAAATATTATGCCAGTCGAAACCACGTTTCATCAATAACGCAACCTTCCAAGAATCAGGATAAAATGAGTATCTTTTTGAAGATGAGCCAGAAGCTGCATTACTAGTAATATATACATTCATATCAATAAGTTTGAGAAACAATTCCCCTCTTCTCATTTTCTTTCTAAGCTTTGCTCTCTCCTCTTGCTAATTTAAAAATTTTTACTATTTAGAGCTAAAGGGGAAATTTTGAATTTTCTCCATATCATTCCAAATTTCATCATACCCCCTAATCTTTTCCTGTAAATTATTATTTTCTATAATATATAATATCTATAATATATACATACTATACAGCTGTCTTTCCTTTTCCTAGCAGCTTGAAAAATATCATTATAATTCTCATCCCTTTGGTGAAATTCCTAATAATATTGTTACTGTTTTACGCTGTCTGTTATTAAGTCTGACTCAGACTAAAAGTATCTATAAAAATATCTCTTAGACTCATCAGGCTCTACTTTAAAACCTTTGATAGAATGTCCCAGTGATTTTTCAAAATTCCCATGTTTATCACCCTTTGGGCTTGAAGAAATTCTATTACCTTTACATCTATGTATCATTTCTTTGATTTCTTAGTTTTCACTTTTATTATATGAACTATGTATATTTTTTAAACATTCCAGTGAGACTTGGTGTTCTTTGAAAGCAGGTGCATGTCTTATTATCTTATATCTAATTTCTACTGCTTCCCTTTACCTAAGACCTCCATATATGGCTGGAATGAAGGGAAGGAGGATGGAGAAAGGTGGGGAAGGAAGGCATGAGTGTTTGGAGAGCCTGAGAGTTGAAGTGGAGGCCAGAACCTAAGGTATTGTGTAGCCTTGTTTCAGAGTATGAACTTCACCCTTTGGTCTTGACTTCTTGTGCATGAAAGGTATTGGGAGGCAAGAATTCTAAACCAGCGAATCACATGTGCAAGTATGTATTTTGTGAGGGATGGAAAAATGAGTAAGCAGGCTTAAGGTAAGTAGGTCAGTTAGGAGCCAATAATTATTCGTGTGAAAATTGCCAAGAGCCAGAATTATGACAGTGATGGTGACAGTGGAAAGAGATGATGGAATTGAGAACTGCTAAAGAGATCAAATCTAATGTTGTTTTTCAAACTACAGATTGCTACCTACTAGTTGTTGGTAAAATCAATTTAGTGTGCCTTACCTAGTACTCTTTTTTTTTTTTTTTGGTGGTACACTTTGGGATCTTTTGTATTTATTTGAATATTAATTAAATTATATTTAATATTTATGCTTTTACTTTATCATGCATAATAAGGACACACATTCTTTTATGAAACTTTGTTTTATTTATATATGTGGAGTTTGTGTATTTGTGTGTGTGTGTGTTTACTAGGTCATGGCAAAAAATGTGTTTCATGGAGAATATTGTAAAGGCTAAGTTAAGAGCATGGGCTCTGGAAAGACTTTTTCTAGGTTTGAATTCTGACTTCTATATTTACTAGCTGTATGACACTGAGAAAATTACCTTGTTTGCCTCAAATTCCTTGTCTGTTAAATGGGGATAACAATGTCTATTTTGTAAAGTTTTATAAAAATTCAGCATGTTAATATTCGTAAAGCCCTTAGAGCAATGTCTTGCACATACTAAGTGCTATGTAAATGCCAGCTATAATTTTTATTATAGGCAACAATAAAAAAGCAAAAAAAAAAAAAATCTACTGATCAGGAGAACTTGGAAAACTTGGTGATGAACTAGAAGTGAGAGGTTAATGAGAGGACCACAAGTGGGTTTAATTCTCAGTAAAGAGTTCTCAGCTAGATATCTCACTTGAAGTCATAAAAGGAGAGGGCATCACTCAGGGAGAGGATAGAATCAGCAGTTTTTTTTCCGAAGAAGACTGAGAAAGGGGAGGTCAGAGATGAAGGGAAAAAGACATAAAGATGTGATAGAATTGAATGTATGACAGAAAGTAGGATGAATTGGAAGTAGTTAGCAATCTAAGAAAAAGGAGTGGTCTATAGCATCAAATGTCCCTGAGAATTCAAGTAAAATGAATAGAAATGATCATCTATTGGCCTTTACCAAACACTGGTTATTATAAGAACAATCTCTGTAGAAGGATTGGGCAGCTAACCAATCTGCCTATTAAACATATGGAAAAAATTGGTCAAATTGATTTTCTGTTTTCCTTTATATTTGTTCATGTAAACTATGTAATGATTTGTGTTTAATCCTATGAGTTCATATAAAGCTGAAGAAATATGAACCACAAGAAGGTGATGTAGGTTAAAAAATGACCAAATATCAGTGATTTCATATGGTCTAATGATGACAGCATATGGTAAGACAAACAATGACAGTTCTAATTTATTTTATCCTATGGAAGTCCCAAAGGGCAGAGTATGAATGGGTGTGTTTGTGGGTGTAATCTGTGTTTTGGGGGGAAGGGGAGTTTGAAAAAAGCCACTCTGTCCCTTCATTTCCTCCATGTGGGACAGCAGGGAGACCTGGAGTGGGGGAGAGAGGAAGCTAGGATCATTTTCCTCATGGACATGATTGGGAACCCAGAGGTTTCTAAGAACCCTAAGAACCCTGGGTTCTTCCTAAGACTGTCGCTAAGTTTGGACAGGGAAGTGTGTGTATTCCTGTTTCAGGGCTGGTAGTGGGATAAATATGTAAGCAGAATGATTATGCATACAAAAGATGGAAACTATGAGAATTAATCAACGTGTGATTTGCTTCTTCTAAGGTTCACTTTTTCCACTTATTCTCTCCTTTGGGGTTCTTTCAGAAGATTCCCACTCCCAAGGTTGAGGAAAGGGAGGGTCTTGTCTTCATTTTTAGAATAGTTCTGTTCGATAACCTAGGTCAGGTCCACTATCCATTATTCATTTCTAATTTTCCTCCAATATTATGAAGTTTTTCAGTGCATAATTTTTCAGCAAGGCTATATCTAGGAAAATAAATCTTTCTCACATGAAATAGAACTATGAATTTGCCCTTTGAGTTTTTTAAATAAAAACATTAAAGATTTACAAAAAACCAGTCTCCTGTTAAAAGGAGATAGCATAAGAAAGCTATTAAAAACCTTTTAAAAATTGAAGTATAATTGACTTAGAATATTATATTAGTTTCAGGTGTAGAACATAGTGATTCGATATTTTTATACATTGCAAAAAAATCACCACAGTAAGTCTAATTACCATCTGTCACCATATAAAGTTATTATAATATTATTGACTATCTTCCCTATGATGTACATTACATCCCCATGACATTTATTTTATAGTTGGTAGTTTGTACCTCTTAATATCCCTCACCTATTTCACTGATCCTCCTTCCTGCATCCCCTCTGGCAACTACCCGTTTGTTCTCTGTATCTATAAGTTTGTTTTTGGTTTGTTACATTTGTTCACTTGTTTTGTTTTTTAGATTCCACATATAAGTAAAATCACATGGTATGTGTCTTTGTCTGACTTATTTCATTTAGCAAAACACCCTCTAGGTCCATCCATTCTGTCACAAATGGCAAGATTTTATTCTTTTTTTAAGGCCGATAACACAACATATATATATATGCAAGTGTGTGTGTGTATGTGTGTGTGTGTGTGTGTGTGTGTGTGTGTGTGTGTGTGTGTGTATATATATATCTCACATCTTTTTTATCCATTCATCAATCAGTGGGACTTAGGTGGCTTCCATATCCTGGCTACTGTAAATAATGCTGCAATGAATATAGGAGTACAATATATCTTTTTGAATTAGTGTTTTAGTTTTTTTCATATCCAAATGTGGCATTGCTAGATCGTTTGGTTTTTCTATTTTTAATTTTTAAAGAAGTCTTCATGCTGTTTTTCATAGTATTTGCACTAATTTACATTCTCATCAACAGTGTACGAGGGTTCCCTTTTCTTCATATCCTTGCCAACATTTATTTGTGGGCTTTTTGATGATAGCCATTCTGACAGGTATCTCACTGTGGTTTTAATTTGCATTTCTCTGATGATTAACAATGTTGAGCATCTTTTCATATGCCTGTTGGCCATCTATATGTCTTACTTGGAAAAATGTCTGTTCAGGTCCTCTGCTCATTTTTTAATTGGGTTGTTTGTTTTTCTGATGCTGAGTTGTATAAGTTCTTTGCAATTTTGCATATTAATGCCTTATTGGACATATCATTTGCAAATATCTTTTTCCATTCAGTAGGTGGCCTTTTTGTTGATAGTCTCCCTCACTATGCAAAAGCTTTTTAGTTTGATGATTATTTTTGCTCTTGCTTCCCCCACATGAGGAGACATAGTGAAAAAATATTGCCAAGACCAATGTCAGAGTACATACTGCCTGTGTTTTCTTCTAAGAGTTTTATGTCTTACATTGTCTTTAATCCATTTGGAGTTTATTTTTGCAAATGGTGTGAGAAAGTGGTCCTGTTTGATTCTTTTGCATGTAGCTATCCAGTCTTCCCAATACCAATTATTGAAAAGGCTGTCTTTTCACCATTGTGTATTCTTGCCTTCTTTGCTGTAGACTAATTGGATGTATAAGTATGGGTTTATTTCTGGGCTCTCATTCTGTTCCATTGTTCTATGTGTCTGTTTTTGTGCCAGTACCATACTGTTTTGATTACTATAACTTGTAGTATAGCTTGAAATCAGGGAACATGATCCCCCCAGCTTTGTTTTTCTCAAGATTGTTTCGGCTATTTGGAGTCTTTAGTGTTTCTATACAAACCTTAGAATTATTTGTTCTAGTTCTGTGAAAAATGCCATTGGTATTTTGATAGGGATTGCATTGAATCTATAGAGTGCCTTGGGTAGTATGGTCATTTCAACAATATTAATTCTTCCAACTCATGAGCATGGTATATCTTTCTGTTTGTTTCATCATAAATTATGTTCATCAGTGTCTTAAAATTTTCTGAGTACAGGCCTCTTTTTTCTTGATGAATCTGGCTAAAGGTTTATCAATTTTGTTTATCTTTTCAAAGAATGAGCTCTTAGTTTACTTGATATTTTCTATGGTTTTATTAGTGTCTCATGTATTTCTGCTCTGCTCTTTATTAGTTCTTTCCTTCTACTAACTTTAGGTTTTGTTTGTTCTTCTTTTTCTAGTTCTGTTAGGTTTAAGGTTAGATTGTTTATTTGAGACTTTTCTTGTTTCCTGAGATAGGCTTGTATTGCTGTAAACTCCCTCTTAGACCTGCTTTTGCTGAATCCTATAAATTTTGGATTGTTGTGTTTTCATTTTCATTTGTCTCGGGTATTTTTAATTTTCTCTTTGAGTTCTTCAATGTCCCATTAGCTTTTAGTATCACATTGTTTAGCCTCCACATATTTGTGTTTTTTGCAGTTTTTTTCTTGTGGTTGATTTTAGTCTCATGGTGTTGTGGTCAGAAAAGATGTTTAATATGATTTCACTCTTCTTAAATTTACTGAAGCTTATTTGTGGCCTATCCTGTGATCTATCCTGAAGAATGTTCCATGTATACTCAAAAAGAATGTGTATCCTGCTCTTTGGGGCTGGAATGTTCTATATGTATATTTATTAAGTTGACCTGGTCTAAAGTGTCTTTTAAGGCCAATGTTTCCTTACTTATTTTCTGTCTGGATATTCTGTCCATTGATATAAGTGGGGTGTTAAAGTCCCCTACTATCATTGTGTTACTGTCAATTTCTCTTATATTAGGTACATATATATTTATGTGTTATATCTTCTTGTTGGATTGATTCCTTAATCATTATGTAATGGTCTTCTTTGTCTCTTGTTACAGTCTGTTTTAAAGTCTGTTTTGTCTGATATAAGTATTGCTACCTCAGCTTTCTTTTATTTCTATTTGCATGGAATACCTTTTTCTATCCCCTCACTGTCTCTCTCTGTGTGTCTTTAGATCTGAAGTGAGTCTCTTTTAGGCAGCATTATATGGGTTTTGTTTTTTTTTTAAATCCATTCAGCCACCCTATGTCTTTTGATTGGAGCATTTAGTCTATTTATGTTTAAAGTAATAGTTAATAGGTACGTACTTGTTGCAGTCATATTCATTGTTTCCAGGTTATTTTTGTACTCTTTTTTTTTTTTGTTCCTTTCTTCTTCTTCTGCTCTCTTTACTAGTGATTTGATGACTATCTTTATTGTTATGTTTGGTTTCCTTTCTCTTTGTTTGTTCATATCTGTTATAGGTTTTTGGTTTGCAGTTACCATGTGTTTTATATTTAACAACCTATGTATATGCATGATTATGTTATATTGCAGCTCTCTTAAGTTCAAATGCCTTTTAACAATCTTGCATTTCTACTGCTCTCTCCATGTTTACTGGTTTTGTTATCATATTTTACATCTTTCTGTCTTGTATATAATTTAACTACTTATTGTGTATATAGATGATTTTGCTACTTTTATCTTTTAACCTTCCTACTAGCTTTAAAAGTGGTTGATCTACTACCTTTACTCTATGTTCACCTTTACCAATGAGATTTTTCCTTTCATAATTTTATTTTTCTAGTTGTGTTCTTTTCTTTTCCACTTAGGGAAGTCCCTTTAACATTTCTTATAAAGTTGGTTTAGTGATACTGAACTCTTTTAGCTTTTGCTTGTCTATAAAACTCTTTATCTCTCCTTCAAATCTGAATGGGAGCCCCGCCAGGTAGAGCTTGGTGGGCAAGTAACCTCCTGGTGCTAATAGGCTAGGAGAAGGACTCACAAGTGTCCTTGTGATAGAACAAGTTCCCCAAAATGGCTGCAGCCAGCATCTGGTCTGGGACTTGGAATGTGTGAGATTTTGTGCATGGCCTTTAAGAGTGGAGTCTGTTTCCTATAGGCCTCTGGCTCTCCCATACTCAAGTCCTGCTGGTTTTTAAAGCCAGGTGTTCTGAATGCTTATCTTCCTGATGCAGGATCCTTGGACTGGAGACCCCTTACTCCTTGGGGAGAACTTCTGCAATTGTGATTATCCTCTTGCTTATGGGTCATTTACCTGGGCATGTGGTCTTAAGTATACCACGTCTCCACCCCCCTACCCATCTTGTGGTGGTTCCTTCTTTATATCTTAGTTATTGAAAATATTTTCTGCTAGTCTTTAGGTCTTCTCCTACATAGTTGCTCTGTAAAATGTAATTTTGGCGTGCGCATGGGAGGAGATGAGCTCAGAGTCTTCTGATTTTGCCATCTTGGCCATCAGCTATAAAAAGCCTTCCAAGTTTTTCTAGAAGCAAAAGAGCTATAAGAAGGTACATTTTAAATGATGTAATATCAGAAACATATCAATTAAATTTTACTTTATATATGTGAGAATTTATGTATAATAGGAAGAAATGGTTTTTGCAAAATGTAATTTGAATTTTTAATTGCAGTTGATAGTTAAAACAAAGTACAGAGAGATCTACCTATTTTCCCTGAATATATAAGAAGTTCCAGCTTAAAGCTATATTTATATCAGAACAATTATATTGATGTAATTTATTCTCCAGCTAAAGGTTAACTTTTGGTGTGATGGAACAAGCAAGCGAGCACAGATAAGTTTCTTTTCATTTGTTGAGTCTGGGTTGTACCTTATAGTGGTGGTCGTGCTGTGAGTGCCTGTGGGTGGGGATGGGAATGGAAACGACTAGTCATTAAGGACTTAGATCCACAGCTGTGTATGTGGTGCCCTCCACTGGTCACTAAACACGTGACTCAAGAATCTTCTATGGAAAAAGAAGTTGAAAAAAAATTATCCTCACTGCTCTAAAATAAACGTTTAATTCTATACTGGGTATTTAACTTATCTTTCTAGTCTAAATTATAGTATCCAGCGGACCAGGGGTCTTTTACTTGTGAGACATAATTCAGTTTACCACATGACCTTGGCTATGTAAAGATTTACAGCATTGTTTTAAGAGTTTGTTATGTGGAAATACAACTTGCTAAACAAATTTTAAAAAATTAATTATTTAAATATAAAAATATAATGATGAATTTTAAATACCCATTTCTCATAGGGGCATTTAACATTTAAAAATTATTATTGTAATCATGTTAAATACTTATATTACTTTAATTTGAATGCATAGTTTGGAAATACCTCTATTGGAAAAAATCCTAGTTCTTCACATACATTATCATAACTCACTTCTTACATGGGGACAAAGCAAAGGCCCAGGAAACCAGACTGAGGAACTGAGACAGGTTGAACAAAGCCTATCATAGCATAAAGAAGAGCTTCTTCAATGCCTACTTCCTCAGTCAGAAGTGGTTTGGGCATTGGACCCATTTGGAAGTTGTATGTGAGTAACAAATTGCTCAAACTGTAGGCTTTGGGTAGAAGCAGCCATAAACCTGATACCTATACCTGGAATCCATTCTTTCTGAATCTCCCTGATTTCCTTTCAGGAAGCTTGTGGCAAAGCTTCTGAACTCCAGTTTTTTACAGGAGATAAGATGTTGGTCCTTTTACTTATTACAGGTGCAAATCATATGTAACTCAGATACCTTTCATTAAAGATCACAGAGAAGGAGAATCCATTCTGGCCCTGCTCCTCTTGAGGAAAGTGTTAACTTTTATTGTCTTTAGAGTCATCACAGAAGTTAACATTGATTGTGAAGCATTTATTGAAGCTAGGAAAGGACAGAGCAGTGGTCTGTAAATGACAAATCACACTGAATACTGTCCATCTGTCCAATGTGCATATATAACCAGTATTTCAACTGTTAAACTTCCAGTCACACACTGGAGGAAGAAAAGCCAGAACAATGTCAAGTAGAATCATTAGAGAAAAACAACACACTAGACTCCATTCTGACCACAGGTCCCTGGATATGGCTGCCATTGACGTGAGTGATTGAGATTCATGCCAGTAGAAACAAAGTCAGGGTCAGGGAGATGCCTTAACAGCAGTTAGGAGAGATGTGGTAGAGGTGTCAGTTACTCAGTCAGTCAACATTTTCCTTCACCTGTAGAGTAAGAACAAAATCAGAGAGTTGATTTTTTTTAAAGAAAGGGGTGAAAAAGGAGAAGCTATTATTTCTATCCTTCTAAAACCTGTGATAGGATAGGGATACAGATGTGTGGGTAAATATATATGGGAGTATGGTGATACACACATCACACACATGTAGCAGAAACAGATAAACTCGTGAGCAATGTGTCCTCCAGAAAATCTTTGGGCTTATTCCATTTCCTGTATAAAGGAGAAGTTTAGGCTACTTAAATGTAATGTCTCCTATAGACCTAAATTTCTATGAGTCTGTGTACTCAGCCAATGTTACTTGTATATAAAAGTGTTTTGGCAGAAAGACTGGGAAATTTTGGAATTGGCAGAATAATGAATATCAGCCAAATCTCCTGCCAGGAAGTTTCAAGAAGGAAGTGGATCTTGTTTATGTAGATGCTTATCTAAATTTGGCACCTTATACATGAGCTATCAGAATCCAGATAACTGAGAGACATGTTTACTTTGAATTCATTTTCTTTCTGAGTTGGCAAAGACTTGCATAAAGCTTGGAAGGAGAGGAGGATCCAGATTTGAGAGGATTGGGGAGGGTATGAGTAGTAAGGGAAATCATGCAGTTTAAAATTTTAGAATTGGAAGGTCACTTGAGATTAATGAATGCAGTTTTCTACCCAGGCACAAATCCAGTACTGAAGAGTCTTGATAAGTTTTAGGGGCAGTACATGCACAAAGTAGGATAATGTTATAGGTATTAAGTACTTGAAAATTAGTAAAGGTTAGCCAGATAAATAAAGGTGAAGAAGAAACTCTGGAAAGAGGGAATACCATGACCAAAGGCAAAAGTATATAAGAAGCATAAGGGTGAGGGGACATTACAGGCATTTCCATATTGAGAGCATTAATTGTGAGATAGGGAATAGTGGCAATGTGACTGAAAAGATGGTAATCATATCACATTCTATGCTGAGCTAAGTATCTTGGAATTATTCCATTGTGAGTAAGCATTTTAAGCAAACTAGTGAGTGATACACAATTAGATTTGCATTTTAATTAGAGCAACCCAGGTGTGGCATGGAGGGTATATTTGAAGGTGGCAGGATGAGAAGCAGGGTCTTTCAGTAGCCAAGTAGTAATTATTAAGTCGGGACCTAGGGCAGAGTAGAGGGATAGAAAGGAAGGAGGAAATGAAGAATAGATATCTCTAGAAAATCAAATCAATAGATTTGTTCAATTGTTTGCTTTTGAAAAATGGTAGAGAAGACCCTCAGATTTTTGGTTTGGGTAATCATTAACATAGGGGGGAAAACAGGGTGGAGGATGAAGGGGAACATGAGTAAACACATGGCATTGGACACGTTGAACTTGGGTTGCATATGAGTTATGTACGTGAGATGCCTAACTGATGCCATGTTTAAGGGAGAGGGGAACAGAGACAGAAGAAATTGATAATTACCATCAAAAACTGAATTGTACCTAACATAGCTTCTAGGAAACTTCACTGTACACTTGTGTGAGAGGGTGTATGAAAAAGGCAAATAATGTCTTGATCATGACAGGAGAAACCCTGTAGGGGTTTGGGGACCCCTAAGGGTTTGTGGACCACACTTTGAAAATTAATATTCTATGAAATTGGCTTCCTTTTAAAAAGAAAACAAAACTGTAAGCAAAGTTTTATCTTTGGTTCATCTATGTTCTCTCGTTTCTTTTTTTCTTAATTTACTAATAAAGTGAAAATAATAGGTGTTAGTAGATTTAGGGATCCTAACAAGGATCATTGACATCATACAACGATGTCTGTGAAAATTGTGTACATACACCCGTGCTTACATTCCATTCCTTATGATCAAGCACATCATGATTCTTTCATGAATGAATCGCATGACATAGATTATATACACTCTCATTTCATCATGGCAAGCCTAGTAGGTATTACTATTCAAGTATTCTAGCCATAAGGTATGAGAGATCTACTGTGTAAGAAAATGATGTTCTCGAAGAATGAGGGAAATACAGAGAATTCAGTATGGTCTATGCAGAGAATAAATATGAAAGAACTAGGATAAAATGTACAATTATGACTCCATTAAATCTTTTAGTACTTTAATCTGTAAGCTAACTTAGATATAATGGGCATGGACGTAGTTAAATTCCACTTTATTAAAAAACATTTTAAAACATCTTTATTGGAGTATAGTTGCATTACAATGTTGTGTTAGTTTCTGCTGTAAAGCAAAGTGAATCAGCTATACGTATACATATATCCCCATGTCCCCTCCCTCTTGCGTCTCCCTTCCACCTTCCCTATCCCACCCCTCTAGGTGGTCACAAAGCACCGAGCTGATCTCCCTGTGCTATGTAGCTGCTTCCCACTAGCTATCTATTTTACATTTGGTAGTGTATATATGTCCATGCCAATTTCTCACTTTGTCCCAGCTTACCCTTCCCCCTCCCCATGTCCTCAAGTCCATTCTTTAGTAGGTCTGCATCTTTATTCCTGTCCTGCCCCTAGGTTCTTCATAACAATTTTTTGTTGTTGTTAGATTCCATATATACGTGTTAGCATACAGTATTTGTTTTTCTCTTTCTGACTTACTTCACTCTGTATGACAGTCTCTAGGTCCATCCACCACCTCACTACAAATAACTCAGCTTCGTTCCTTTTTTATGGCTGAGTAATATTCCATTGTATATATATGTGCCACATCTTCTTTATCCATTCATCTGTCAATGAACACTTAGGTTGCTTCCATGTCCTGGCTATTGTAAATAGAGCTGCAATGAACACTGTGGTACATGACTCTTTTTGAATTATGGTTTTCTGAATATATGCCCAGTAGTGCAATTGCTGGGTCTTAGAGTAGTTCTATTTTTAGTTTTTTAAGGATTCTCCATACTGTTCTCCACAGTGGCTGTATCAATTTACATTCCCACCAGCAGTGCAAGAGGGTTCCCTTTTCTCCACACCCTCTCCAGCATTTATTGTTTGTAGATTTTTTGATGATGTCCATTCTGACAGGTGTGAGGTGATACCTCATTGTAGTTTTGATTTGCATTTCTCTAATGATTGGTGATGTTGAGCATCCTTTCATGTGTTTGTTGGCAATCTGTATATCTTCTTTGGAGAAATGTCTATTTAGGTCTTCTGACCATTTTTGGATTGGGTTGTTTGTTTCTTTGATATTGAGCTGCATGAGCTGCTCGTATGTTTTGGAGATTAATCCTTTGTCAGTTGCTTCGTTTGCAAATATTTTCTCCCATTCTGAGGGTTAACTTTTTGTCTTGTTTATGGTTTCTTTTGCTGTGCAAAAGCTTTTAAGTTTCATTAGGTCCCATTTGTTTATTTTTGTTTTTATTTTCATTTCTGTAGGAGGTGGGTCAAAAAGGATCTTGCTGTGATTTATGTCATAGAGTGTTCTGCCTGTGTTTTCCTCTAAGAGTTTTATAGTGTCTGGCCTTACATTTAGGCCTTTAATCCATTTTGAGTTTATTTTTGTGTATGGTGTTAGGGAGTGTTCTAATTTCATTCTTTTACATGTAGCTGTCCAGTTTTCCCAGCACCACTTATTGAAGAGGCTGTCATTTCTCCATTGTATATTCTTTCCTCCTTTATCAAAGATAAGGTGACCATATGTGCGTGGGTTTATCTCTGGGCTTTCTATCGTGTTCCATTGATCTATATTTCTGTTTTTCTGCCAGTACCGTACTGTCTTTATTACTGTAGCTTTGTAGTATAGTCTGAAGTCAGGGAGCCTGATTCCTCCAGCTCTGCTTTTCTTTCTCAAGATTGCTGTGGCTATTCGGGGTCTTTTGTGTTTTCGTACAAATTGTGAAATTTTTTGTTCTAGTTCTGTGAAAAATGCCATTGGTAGTTTGATAGGGATTGCAATGAATCGGTAGATTGCTTTGGGTAGTGTACTCATTTTCATAATGTTGATTCTTCCAATCTAAGAACATGGTATATCTCTCCATCTGTTTCTATCATCTTTATTTCTTTCATCAGTGTCTTATAATTTTCTGCATACAGGTCTTTTGTCTCCTTATGTATGTTTATTCCTAGGTATTTTATTCTTTTTGTTGCAGTGGTAAATGGGAGTGTTTCCTTAATTTCTCTTTCAGATTTTTCATCATTAGTGTATAGGAATGCAAGAGATTTCTGTGCATTAATTTTGTATCCCACTACTTTACCAAATTCATTGATTAGCTCTAGTAGTTTTCTGGTAGCATCTTTAGGATTCTCTATGTATAGTATCAGGTCATCTGCAAACAGTGACAGCTTTACTTCTTTTCTGTTTTGGATTCCTTTTATTTCCTTTTCTTCTCTGATTGCTGTGACTAAAACTTCCAATACTATGTTGAATAATAGGGACAAGAGTGGACATCCTTGTCTTGTTCCTGATCTTAGTGGAAATGGTTTCAGTTTTTCACCATTGAGGATGTTGTTGGCTGTGCGTTTGTCATATATGGCCTTTATTATGTTGAGGTAAGTTCCCTCTATGCCTACATTTGGGAGGGGTGTCATCATAAATGGGTGTTGAATTTTGTTGAAAGCTTTTTCTGCATCTATTGAGATTATCATATGGTTTTTATCTTTCAATTTGTTAATATGGTGTATCACATTGATTGATTTGCATATATTGAAGAATCCTTGCATTTCTGGGATATACTCCATTTGATCATGGTGTATGATCCTTTCAATGTGCTGTTGGATTCTGTTTGCTTGTATTTTGTTGAGGATTTTTGCATCTACGTTCATCAGTGATATTGGTCTGTAGTTTTCGTTTTTTGTGACATCTTTGTCTTGTTTTGGTATCAGGGTGATGGTGGCCTCGTAGATTGAGTTTGGGAGTGTTCCTTTCTCTGCTATATTTTGGAAGAGTTTGAGAAGGATGGGTTTTAGCTCTTCACTAAATGTTTGACACAATTCGCATGTGAAGCCATCTGGTCCTGGGCTTTTGTTTTTTGGAAGATTTTTTTTTTTAACATCTTTATTGGAGTATAATTGCTTTACAATGATGTGTTAGTTTCTGCTTTATAACAAAGTGAATCAGCTATACATTGTTGGAAGATTTTTAATGACAGTTTCAATTTCAGTGCTTGTGATTGGTCTGTTTATATTTTCTATTTCTTCCTGCCTCAGTCTCGGAAGGTTGTGCTTTTCTAAGAATTTGTCAGTTTTTTCCAGGTTGTCCATTTTATTGACATATTATTGCTTGTAGTAATCTCTCATAATCCTTTGTATTTCTGCAGTGGCAGTTGTTACTTCTCCTTTTTCATTTCTAATTCTGTTGATTTGAGTCTTTTCCCTTTTTTTCTTGTTGAGTCTGGCTAATGGTTTATCAATTTCATTTATCTTCTCAAAGAACCAGCTTTTAGTTTTACTGATCTTTGCTATCGTTTCCTTTATTTCTTTTTCATTTATTTCTGATCTTCTCTTTATGATTTCTTCCTTCTGCTAACTTTGCGAGGTTTTTTTGTTCTTCTTTCTCTGATTGCTTTAGCTGTAAGGTTAGGTTGTTTATTTGAGATTTTTCTTGTTTCTTGAGGAAGGATTGTATTGCTGTAACCTTCCATCTTAGAACTGCCTTTGCTGCCAACCCATAGGTTTTGGGTCATCGTGTTTTCATTGTCATTTGTTTCTAGGTATTTTTTGATTTCCTCTTTGATTTCTTCAGTGATCTCTTGGTTATTTAGTAGTGTATTGTTTAGCCTCCATTTGTTTGTATTTTTTACAGTTTTTTTTTCCTGTAGTTGATATCTAGTCTCATAGCATTGTGATTGGAAAAGATACTTGATACGATTTCAATTTTCTTAAATTTACCAAGGTTTGATTTGTGACCCAACCTATGATCTATCCTGGAGAATGTTCCATGAGCACTTGAGAAGAAATTGTATTCTGTTGTTTGTGGATGGAATGTCCTATAAATTTCAATTAAATCCATCTTGTTTAATGTATCATTTAAAGCTTGTTTTTCCTTATTTATTTTCATTTCGATGATCTGTCCATTGGTGAAAGTGGGGTGTTAAAGTCCCCTACTATTACTGTGTTACTGTTGATTTTCCCTTTTATGGCTGTTAGCATTTGCCTTATGTATTGAGGTGCTCCTATGTTGGGTGCATATTTACAATTGTTTTATCTTCTTCTTGGATTGATCCCTTGATCATTATGTAGTGTCCTTCTTTGTCTCTTGTAATAGTCCTTATTTTAAAGTTTATTTTGTCTGATATGAGAATTGCTACTCCAGCTTTCTTTTGATTTCCATTTGCATGAAATATCTTTTTCCATTGCCTCACTTTCAGTCTGTATGTGTCCCTAGGTCTGAAGTGGGTCTCTGTAGACAGCATATGTGTGGATCTTGTTTTTGTATCCATGCAGTCAGTCTATGTCTTTTGGTGGGAGCATTTAATCCATTTACATTTAAGGTAATTATCGATATGTATGTTCCTATTACCATTGCCTTAATTGTTTGGGTTTGTTTTTGCAGGCCTTTTCCTTCTCTTGTGTTTCCTGCCTAGAGAAGTTCCTTTAGCATTTGTTGTAAAGCTGGCTTGGTGGTGCTGAATTCTCTTAGCTTTTGTTTGTCTGTAAAGGTTTTAATTTCTCTGTCGGATCTGAATGAGATCCTTGCTGGGTAGAGTAATCTTGGCTGTAGGTTTTCCCTTTCATCACTTTAAATACGTCCTGCCACCCCTTTCTGGCTTGCAGAGTTTCTGCTGAAAGATCAGCTGTTAACCTTATGGGGATTCCCTTGTATGTTATTTGTTGTTTTTCCCTTGCTGCTTTTAACATTTTTTCTTTGTAGTTAATTTTTGATAGTTTGATTAATATGTGTCTTGGCATGTTCCTCCTTGGATTTATCCTGTATGGGACTCGCTGTGTTTTCTGGACTTGATAACTATTTCCTTTCCCATATTAGGGAAGTTTTCAACTATAATCTCTTCAAATATTTTCTCAGTCCCTTTCTTTTTCTCTTCTTCTTCTGAGACCCCTATAATTTGAATGTTGGTGTGTTTAATGTTGTCCCAGAGATCTCTGAGACTGTCCTCAAGTCTTTTCATTCTTTTTTCTTTATTCTGCTCTGCGGTGGTTATTTCCACTATTTTCTCTTCCAGGTCACTTATCTGTTCTTCTGCCTCAGTTGTTCTGCTATTGATTCCTTCTAGAGAATTTTTATTTTCATTTATTGTGTTGTTCATCATTGTTTGTTTGCTCTTTAGTTCTTCTAGGTCCATGTTAAACATTTTTTGTATTTTCTCCATTCTATTTCCAAGATTTTGTATCATTTTTACTTTCATTACTCTGAATTCTTTTTCAGTAGACTGCCTATTTCCTCTTCATTTGTTTGGTCTGATGGGTTTTTACCTTGCTCCTTCATCTGCTGTGTATTTCTCTGTCTTCTCATTTTGCTTAACTTACTGTGTTTGGGGTCTCCTTTTTTCAGGCTACAAGTTTTTAGTTCCTGTTGTTTTTGGTGTCTGCTCCCAGTTGGTGAGGTTGGTTCAGTGGTTTGTGTAGGGGAGGGAACTGGTGCCTGTGTTCTGGTGGATGAGGCTGGATCTTGTCTTTCTGGTGGGCAGGACTGCATCCGGTAATGTATTTTGAGTTGTCTGTGAACTTATTATGATTTTAAGCAGCCTGTGTGCTAATGGGTGGGGTTGTGTTCCTGTCTTGCTAGTTGTTTGGCATGGGGTGTCCAGCAGTGGAGCTTGCTCATTGTTGAGTGGAGCTGGGTCTTAGCGTTGAGACAGAAATCTCTGGAAGAGCTCTTGCCAATTGATATTATGTGGGGCCAGGAGGTCTCTGGTGGTCCAGTGTCTTGAACTTGACTCTCCCACCTCAGAGTGTCAGACCTGACACCTGGCCAGAGCACCAAGACCCTGTCAGCCACATGGCCAGGTACGTTGGGAGTTTCTTGCCTTTTGGGAAGTCTGAGGTCTTCTGTCAGCGTTCAGTAGGTGGTCTGTAGGAGTTGTTACACATGTAGATGTATTTTTGATGTATTTGTGGGGAGGAAGGTGAGCTCCATGTCTTACTCCTCCGCCATCTTGAAAGTCCTCCAAATTCCACTTTTTATCTCTTTGTTTTTGGAAACTAAACATGAGCTCCATATTGAATAGGGTATGATAAGTTTCCATTGTCTAATATCGTATTTAATTCTTAGACAAGCATAGTGTATTTGCTAAGTATCAGTGGGCACATAATGTTAAATAATTTAATCATTCCAGGAAACTAGTTGATCATTACGGTCTTTTATTGATAAGCTTATATGCAAATATTGAATGATTTTTAAAAGCATATGTACATACATGCATAGCAACTGAATTATTAAATGAGACTTTTTCCCCCTGGAGGAAAACAACAGGATATGAAGTTTTTATGCCTGGTTTTTGGTTTACTATTCTGAACACAAGAGACACAGTATATTCATTACTGAAGAAGTGCATTTATGAAACTGGGGAGAAAACTACTTGTATAGTTTTCAGATTGGTTCTACTTAAAGCCAAGTCTTCAAATTTCGTCTGTAGTCTTTGGAAAACATTATATTTCAAGTTGCGTAGTTCTTTGCAAAAAAAGTTTTGAGAGTCATTTAATCTAGTGGTTTCCAGACTTTTGGATTTTGTGGACAATAAAATGCAATTTAATACAAAGGAAAAAGAGATTTGATTTTATTGCCAACTCCTTATTTTGCCAAAAAGGACATTAAAAACTAACAAAGAAGCAAACAAAAATCTATTGCATATTACCACCTTTATTCACAATGTAAAGATCTTCTTAATACCAAAAATCCAAGAGTATTGAATGTATGAAACATTTAACATACCATGCAAACTTTATTATGAGAGCTACTGCCAATGTTTATAATCACTTATCTAAAGTTCTATAGAACTAACCCAGATAATGAAAATATCTTTTATTTTAAAAGATCATCAGGGAAAATTTTCAAGAACAGGTAAATCTTTTATAAATGGGAAAAGGATTTTAACATTTTTTTCCCTTTTTTCTCCTACCCTTTCATTTTTCCATTGAATGAGGGAAAAAGATAAAAATACACCACAATTATTCTTCACAAATGCCTATTTTATTTCTGGAATGTTCTTGTCCATTTTGTGTCCTTGGCAAACTCCCATGCATACTCAGATACTCAGCTCATACATCACCTTCTCTAAAAAGCCTTTTTTTGGTTTCGTTAATATTAGTTGTCTTTCTTCTCAGCCAGTTGTGTATGCCTACATAATAGCAATTATACTAAACTGTCATAATCTATGTGTGATTTCTATATGATAACTTCTGATGTTGGCAGATGCAGTCCATTTATATTTATTGTGGTTTTTTATTCAGTTTTAATTTTACATCTTACTTGGTAATTTTTGTTTCCAGCTTTTCCCATGTTTTCTTTTTTTATCTTTTCCTGACTTCTTTTGGAATGACTAAGTTTTAAAAATTCGATTTTCCCCTTCTGTTGGTGTGAAGAAATAAAACTATTATTGTTTTGTTGATTATCTAGACATTTCGCATAATTTATGAAGTCAAAATTTAATTCATTTCCCCCTCCTACTATTATAAGCTTACTAGAATATCCTGTTCATAAATGTTAAGAAGAGAGTATACTATATTAGTTTTATCTTGTATTTTATCACCCATGATTAATGATTACTATTTATTGCTATTATTATTTTATAAAATAGTTGTTTCTCTGTATTTCCCATGATTTTACAAACTCTATTCCCTATCTTTTATTTTTATATATTAGTCCTTTCTTCTAGCTTTCATTCTCTTCTTCTTCAAGGCTACTTTTTGTTTGGTTGAAAAGTTTATTTTATCCTTATTCCTTAAAAATAATTTCAAAGGGTGTTCTAGTCAATCAACTATTTTCTTTTAGGTCTTAGAGATATTATTCTACTCTTTTACAGGTTTAATTTTATGATAAGATGACAAATATGTCTGTCTTTAATTTTTTCTTTCTCTTTTGCTATTTTTAGAATTTGCATATCCTTAGTATTCACAGAAATGTGCTTAGAAATAGGTTTTATTGTATATACACTGCTTGGAATTTATTATGCTTTAAGAGTGTGATTTTTTGTCTTGCAGCCATTTTGGATCATTCTCAGTCATTAATCTCTTTGAATATTACATTTTTCCTGTTCTCTCTGTTAAGTCTTCCCTTACCTTCAGTTTAATACTTTACATGTTTTTAACTCTTTATGCTGCACTATGTGTAATTTCTCTTTTCTGTTCTCTCTGAACTTATTTTTCCTTCTCTAGCTATGTCTTATCTGCCATTTAACCTATCTAGTACCTTTCACATTAAAATTATTATATTATCATTTTAGAATTAGAATCTTTATCTTGTTTCTTTTTAAACCTGGTCATTTATAGGCTAGCATACAAATGAAGAAAAGAAACCAGCACAGTGTTTAGACTTTGAGGAATCCCAAACTCAGCACTGGTTCGTGCCTGAAAGAGCTTCAGAGTATGGGGGTGGTAGTGGTGGAACAGTGGACAGAGGAGGACAGCTTGTGGGCAATAAAAACACAGTCCCTGGCTTCCCGCATCACAAGAGAGGGGTCCAGAGCTAAATAGTAAGATGATGGTGGTGCCATGTGGTATCTCATAAACTTTGTACACAAGCAAACTTGAAATATTCTTTAATGAATGTCTGGAAATAACTATGGAGGGTGGCATTTGCAGGAAAATTATGGTCTCACAGTAGCAGGTAGGAGTGAAAGTCAGTGGCTGATCAATTACCATTAACATGTGTTTATGTAAAACCCCAGCTATCATGGTCTGGGGAAATGTAGGCTATAAAACAACAGTTAAGAGAAGGCTGGAGAGTGACTCTGAACAGTAGCATTAATACTACTAGGTCTCAAATATGACCAAAATTTATGAATTTGTTAAATGGATATTTTATCATTAGCTTATTAATATGATTTCACTGATTTCATTGGTGATGGACTCCAGGCTGGATCTTTAATCTCCTGCATGGAGTCCTCATCTTCCTTTCCCTCCCCTAACCCTCAACATTCCATAATACCAATAAAAAAGTAAAATGCTGAATCAGATGGCTATTCTTTGTATATAAAACACTATAAAATTGATTTGGCTCATTATTTCAGTTGAATCACTAGTGTTTTTTCATAGACAAATTCAACATGACATTGACATATATTAGAGCACAGATCTATATATGGATACTAAGAAAATATCTTTATATATTGTATTTAGGTTACCCTATCAAAGGAAAACTATGTCAATGAGTAAAGTAGATTTGGAAGAAATAATCATATTCATAGATAGTTATGTATTGAACAAAAAGGTGTTTAAAAAATGTTTCTATCAGCCTGAAATCAAGTCTAGGCAAGGATTTGTGTCTGTATAAAAATGGCAGTTTTGGATTAGCTTTGCCAATATCTGTAGGTAAACATTTCTAGGACTTATTCTTTCCCTGAAGGAAGTTCAACAGTATTTACCAATTCAACTAAACAAAGATTAGTAGATAATTCTTTTTCCTGATAAGCACCTTTAGTCTGCCCCTTTGCCACATAATCTTTGAAATCATTCACTCGTCATTGATTAATTCCCAGGAAAAGGCATTAATCCTCCATTTCCTGTTTTCCAAATCTGTAGAATTCTTCATATTATTATGAATTATCCTACAGGTAATGCACTTTTAAATTATCCCCAATAAACAATAAAAGTCAGGTATCAAATGTATAATTTCATATACAAAAAATATTTAATAAAACTGAGTGCTACCGTTTTGTCTGAAGAACATATGGTCCACTGGAATCTTTGAGAATATTGGCAAAACTTTAAGTTCAATAGAAGTAAAAGGATTGAGTAAAATAAAAGGTTTGGGAAAGGACAATAATACATTGAATAGTTTGATATCCTGGGTCAAATTTTAATAAGATAATGGTAAGTTTTGTCTTTAGCACTGAAAATGATATCTTGTGTATTTTTCTTCTTTTTTAAAGTACAACCTTCAAGAAGGCACATTTACTTAGTGTTGGTGAACTTCTTTTGGCTAAGAAATACATGCCATGCTTTTGTTCACTTAGGATTGCCATACTTCAATCAGACAGCTTCCCTCTTTCTCTTACCTCCAGCCATCCTCTATGCTTTCTGCGGTGTGTACCAATGTCATTAGGGGCAATTATTTAGAATTTCTTTGTCTATGTTTTGCTTCCTGGCTGCATTTAATTTGTTACTCCCAAAGCTTAGTGTACATCCTCAAATGTGAACAGAGTCATATTAGACTGCCTTGAAGTAGGGGTAGCAAAGGCTTTTGTATTTATTTGTGAGAGCTGATTAGACAAACCTTTTGCCATCTACCAAATGCTTATTCATCTTTGTTTCTGCTCACACTCATTCCTACCCTTTAACTTCTTTTTGTCTTTCCACTTCTCTGTGAGCCTCCCTTCTGTGAGCACAGGGATTCTCATTTCTGTATTCATTCATTAATGCATTCATCCATTCAAGCAAACTAATATTAATTAAATGCACATTATGTTCTAAGCATAAGGATATAGTTGTGGAAAAGGCAGATATGATACATGTCCCCACAGTACTTTCTGATTCAGATGGCTCAATATAGCTATAATTTTTAGATATCATATCTGAGGTGATGTGAATGCACACAGTGCAAACAACTAACTTACCCAAATATTGTGAAGATCTGTGAAAGCTTCCTGTTGGAAATGACCACCAAGATAATTATGTAGAAGGATAAGTAGAAGTTATATATAAGTTCACAAGGCAAAGAGGTCAAGAAAAACTAAGAAAATGTTCCAAGTAGTTGGAACAACTTATGGAAGGCTGTGAAATAAAAGAGAATATAGAAGGTTTGAGGAAGGAATTTGGTAGGACTGAGAATAAAGTGCATGAGAGAAGATATTAAGAAAAATAGGTAAGGTAAAGCTAGGTCTAAGGCTAATTTACTTGTTTTTGTTTTTATTTTTTATTTTTTTTACCATTTATGAAGAGTTTATCATTTTAAAGGGACTGTATCCTAAGGGCTAGGAGAAGTCCTTGAAATATTTGAAGCAGTAGACTGATAGAAGTTATTTAATTTTTTTGGACTTCCCTGGTGGTGCAGTGGTTAAGAATCCGCCTGCCAGTGCAGGGGACACGGGTTCGAGCCCTGGTCCAGGAAGATCACACATGCTGCGGAGCAACTAAGCCCGTACACCACAACTACTGAGCCTGTGCTCCGCAACAAGAGAAGCGGAGCACAGATTTATCAGATATAGAATTTACAAATATCTTCTTTCAATCTGTGGATTATCTTTTTATTCACTTAATAATGTCTTTTGAGGAATAGAGTTTTACATTTCAATGGAATCCAATTTATTATTTTTTAAAACTTTATGGATCATGGTTTTGTTGTTGTAGCTAAGAAATCTTTGCCTAATTTGTTCGTGGTAATGTTAAATATGCAATCACTTTGGAAAACCAGTATGACAATGTCTTTAAAACTTAAGCATCCATCTACTGTGTGATCCAGCCATTCTATTCCTAGGTATTTACCTAAGAGAAATGAGAGCATATGTGCACACAAGGACTTGCATATAAATATTCACAGCAACTTTATTTGTAATAGCCAAAAAAAGAAAAAAAAGGAAATAGCCCAAATATCCATCAATAGTTGAATGGATGAACAAATTGTGGTATATCCGTGCAATGGAATATTACCCACCTATAAAGAGAAACGTATTATTGACATATGTACCAACTGGATGACTTTAAAATAATTATATGGCATGAAAGAAGCCAGATGAAAAATGAGTGTATATTGTCTGATCTCATTTATATAAAATTCTATAAAATGCAAACTAACCTATAGTAACAGAAGAAAGATGAGAGGTTTTTGGGGGCACAGGGTAGGGCCAGAGAGGGACAAGGAGGACGATTACAAAGAGGTAGGAAGAAATTTGGGGGGACGATTGAATATGTTTATTATTTTGATTGCAGTGAGTTTTCATGGGTATACTTATAGGTCAAAAATTGTACATGTGCAGCTTGCTGTTTGTCAAATTGAATCTCAACAAAGCTGTTAAATATTATTTTTACACTTCAACATCCCAAAATACCAATTCAACTAAAAAAACCGAAAAAACAAAAAAACAGAAAAACAAAAACAACATACTGCTTATTCTTGTGATTTGATCAGATAATTCACTCAAAATCAAAACAGCACTAGTTTCATGGATTTGTCCAGTAATTTTTCACTCAGAACGAGAGAACTCTGAGAATTAACAATGAAGCCTTGCTAATGTGGTGACGAGTTGCAAAATGTGTACCCTTCTGCCTTAAACTCTCACACCTAAGTTGGAATCGCTGCCTTTCAACAGAAAATACTTCTCCCTAGTTTCTAAGTAAACTTCCAGGAAACAGTATTAAATACATATATATTTTTTCTTTTTCTTTGCAAGGATCTGTTTTTCATGGATTTGGAAAATCGATTTTTTTCTTACTATGTTTTGTTTCCTCATAAAATTTTCCCAGAAACAGATGTCTTAAAATTATATATTGGAAACACTACAAAATGACTTCACATCTGCAACTTCTAAAACATGTTTTAACATTTCACAATTCTTTCAAGTCCTTTGGTTTCTTGAATGTAGTGTTTTTAAAAGATACTCCATCTCAATTTTCTTTATTTTTTAACATTTGTTGTAACCTTAGCACGTCTAATACCATTTTTAAAAGATTTATTGCACTTTTTCCTTTTGATTCTGGACATATCATTTAAAAACATTCAATTAGCAAAGTGTATTTTGCACTATGGGCTTGAATTTATTTCATGTTTAAATGAAGAATATTCCTTATTTCTCCGATTAAAACTTTCCAGTAGTTCAGTATAAAGTAAACAATTCTCTTCTTGGTCTTGAGGGACTGTAATGAGGAGTAAAAGAAAGGAAATCAGTCCCTCAATCATCTCCACCCTTACATCAAGCCCAAGCCCATGGGGGAAGATTTATAGAGGAGATGTGGGGTCTTTCACCCCTAGACCTCAGTGGAGAAGGCTTCATGTCCTTTAGGGAAGCCCGGCCTTTGCGTACGCAGTGCTTTATTCCATGTAGCAAGGGAATAATGGGATGGAGGTAGGATGAGCACACATTCCTGTTTGCCTGGGATGGTCTTCATCTGGTTTATGCTTGATTTGTTTTTGTTTTTTTTTTTTTGCATGCTTATCAGTAGCTGTCCCTTTTACTCTCAAGAGTATCCTGGTTTGAACGGTGGAGTGGCCCAGATCTCCTTCACCAGGCTGGAGGTCTTATCCCACACTAGTCACAAGGACTGGTTGCTGAAAACTCACAGCTGGTCCTTCCCAGGAGGATTAACCTCAGCTGAATCAGATACAACATTACATAGGAGGTTGTGGCTCCACTTCCCTACCCTCCATCCCTGGCAGCCAGAGGCTGAAAGCTGACAAATGGGCCAGATTGATTCCCTTGCCCAAGGTAGAGCCAACTCTAAGATGCAATTTGTGCTTCAGACTCCCCATGGAATCAGACAAAAGCTAGTCTCTAGCTGAGACCACATTCTGGTTTGTTTTGGTTTGGTTTGTATTTTTGTTTTGTTTTCTACCTTACACTGTTTCACTTACTCCCTTTCTCCTGAGAATCCTTAATCAATAAATTATTTACACAGAACCTAACAGAGATAGTGCTGAAATTGGTGCCAGGAAGCAGTCTTTAAAGATGGGACTCTAGGGTTAGATAATTCACTAGCTGGATGGCAGTGAGAGCCCAATCACTTGGTAGGCGAAGAGTTGATAGTCTGTGGCTTGCTTTGGTTTTGTGATTGCTAAAACTTTCACCTATGGTGAACTTAGATAAGATGCAGGTGGAAGGGCATAGATTAACTGGTCAATGTCTATGATGTTTGAGAACTATGAGGAAACTGGTAACTATAAGTATTACTGGAATTGCGTAGCTATTGCTAAACACTATTTGTGTGTTGAAAAGAGAAAATGACAAGCTCAGATCTATTCATTATGAATTTAAAGCAAAGTATGAAAGATAGAGAGTCTACTTGGCAGTATTTAAAGAGACTCTCATCTCTTGAAGCCAGAGAAAAGACAGATCTGAAAACCAGGCATGGTACTTGACTATAAAAGAGAGAAAACTGTTCTCAGCTTAGGAAAGTATCCATCACCGATAATGGCTTTGATAGGGAGAAAGTATGATCCTGAGACCTGAAACGGGGCATATTAGGCTAGATGCACTTAAAATCCTTCAATTCCTTGATTTCCTGAACCCTCTGAGTCTGCAAAATTGGCCTGCTCCCCTTGTTGGAAGATTAGACCTCCCTTGCTTACCTCCAGTGAGGTAAGTGTCTTACAAGACAATGCTCTCCTTCTTCAGCACCTGCTTTCATACATTTCCTTGACCACCAGGGTCCATAATTAGGATTAAATCTTAGGATGATCTGACAATGGAAGTGTTGCATCTGTTAGGGAAGAAGAATTACACACCAAAGAAATTGTAAAATCTGGCTAACATGGATTGGCAAGAAACTCAGTGGTCAACATAATTATTAATAGTTGTGATTTTGGAAGTATAAACAGAGACATACAAACTTCAAGATACCTCAAGATTATTAACATTTTGTGATGGTTTTAAAACAGTGCATTGTTTCAATTTTAGCTACAGGTATTTTTACATTTCCCAATTATGGCTTAGATAAATTAAAAGTTCTGACTCAGTTTTAAGATCTTATCAAATAAATGAAAATTTAAACATAATAGTCTATATTTGATAACTCTATTGTATTTTATCAATGCCTATTAAAAATAAAAATTACTTTATTCAGAGGAAATTACAGTTAAATATTATTTTATTTCTGAGTATATTTTCCCCAATATTCTGTTATTTTAATATTCTGAAATTATTTTAATTATATCAAGTTTGAAGAAACTTTAGTCTATAATTTGTAATTACTCTGGGGTGCTGAAATCTGGAATCAGTTAAGGGGTCTCTTTTCCAGGACCACAGTCTCATATATTTTCAAGAAGATCCCTGAAGGTAATGACTATATAACCAGATTTTCACAAACTATGTCTACCTGATAGAGAAAATAATTTGATATATTTTTAATTTGATTCAAAAGTATTTAACTGAATGCTAAATGTATTATTTCCATATATATTTCTACAGAGAGGTGCCAAATGATCATTTTATGGAGAAAGAAAAGATTTTAAAGTTTCTTGATTAAAACAACTCCATTTGGCCTAGAAAGTTCAGGCAGAAGTAAGAATGGGTGGTTTGTATGCAGACTGATACATTAGTGCATAGAGATAAAGAGAAACAGCATATATGCTTGTTATTGTGGACCTTTCCACTTGAAGATGCACCTTTCAAAGCATAAATACCTCTGAGATCCTCTTCAGACTGCTCTATTATAGTTATCTTCCATCTGAGATCCTTGAGTCCTAGGTCTTCCTCAGCAGAATGTCAGTGGTCTTAGTTGCAAAGACAGGTCAAGAGGCGAGGCTCTGGGCTTCCCACTCTATATTCAATGATAGCAACTTCATTTTTATCTACTGTATACATTGGGCTTCTAAATAGGATTACCTTTGAGGAAAGACACTTGAAAATTATTGCTTTAGTTGCCAGCTAATCAAGAGGAAGGTGATATAGATTTTTGTTCTAATTGATTTTACCTGCTAAGGTGGGTCTTTTGCTTGGAGTAGCAGGCTACCCACCTCACCATCACACCTTAATATCACTTTTAAGGATCTCCATGTTCTGTCTGCCTTTGCTTTATCTTGTACTACTTTCCATTGCAAACCTTCTGCTCTTTGTCAAGTTGGGGTCCTGACCATCCTTTGCTGAACCCATGCTCATTCTGCACCCTGAAATCCTGCCTGTACTGATTATCTCACCTGGAGTCCTTTCCAGGTCACACGGGTCACTTTCTTCTTGACTGCTGATTTCATCTAATGCCAGTATACATATATCAAGTGATCCACTATTTCCATATATTTCTGTCTTAGTTTTGATTAAATAGCAGCCATGTCTTGTCATGTAGACTGCTGGAACCCATGTGAAAACTCAACAGATAAATGTTAATTGATTGACTGTTGTATTACACCTATGTCAGTACATTCTGAGACCCTTGCTTCATAAATTAGGTTAGTAGATTTTTGCTCTTCTCTTAAAAATAAATGCTAAATTTGAAGCAATATCAAGGTTACAGAAGAGCTACATGTACAATATAAGAATTTTTTCCCTAAACTATTTGAGGAAAAGTAGCCAACCTGATGCCCAGTCACCTCCAAATATTCCACTGTGTAATTCATACAAAGACCTTCTCCTGCATAATCACAATACAACCATCAATATTAGGAAGTTAGAGCCGATACGTTTCCACCTTTTAAACCTTAGATCCGTTCTAGTTTTGCCAATTTCAATATTGTCCTTTACAGCAGAGTTTCCAGTTCATAATCAGGTGCTGTATTTTGTTTTCATATCTCTTTAATCTCTGATATTTTCAAAGATTACAGTCCTATTACTTTGCAAACTATCCTTCAATTTGGGTTTGTCTGATGTTTACTCATGATTTAAGTTGTACATCTTTGAGAGGAATATCACAGAAGTGATATTGTATTCTACTTATTATATTATATTATGTGGTACATGATCTTAATATTCTAAATATTATTAATATATACTTTGATCCCTTGATTAAGGGTGGTATCTACCACTCTTCTCCACCAAAAACTTACTATTTTTCTCTTTTTAATTCTTAAGTGTATGGTGGGGATGTATTTAAAAATATGTAAATGTCCAGTTCCTCATGAAAGTTTTCATTTGTTACTTTGGGAATATTAATATGAACTCATGATTTACAATTTTATTCAGTGGGTCACAGGACATTACTATGATTATTTACTTTGATGCTCAACTTGATTCAGATTTGTCCAGTGAAGACCCTTCAAGCTAGCTTCTGTGAACTCTTGACATATCCCTATCATTCTTGAGTATGTACTTGTTTTCTGGCATAAAATGAAGTTCCAGGTTCCTTTTGTATTCTCCTTGCCCAAGCTGAACTCAGCCATTTCTCCAAGGAACCCTAGTTCCTCCAAGTGGAGAATAATAATTAGAAGCCAGATTTGACGTTTGAGTGGAAGATGTACTCATTGCTATCGGGCTATCATTATTTGCAGACTGTCTTGGTGGACAGAACTTAGAGTATATGTATACACATTCATACATATTTCATATACACACATATTTATGTCTATAAGTAAATCTATCAACATGTATTGAAAACCACACATTTCATATCAATATCTTCAATTCCAACTCCAAACCACAGAGTTCATTCTACTTTTCTCCAGTTCTGTATTTGCAGCTCCCTTCTCTGGCAATACCAATCTAGCTTCCATTAACCTTAATATCTTGAATTTGTTCGATACCGCGGTATGTAACCAGTTTCCCACTGCTTGTACCCCGTCCCCTCTCTCACTGCTCAGGTTCTGCTTTCTCACGCTGTCCCCTCCCCACCACCCTCATCAACTCCATCTCACTGGGCTCAGACTCTGACTGCTCCCCACTTTAGGCCACCTCTGTATGGGCACCCTCTTCACACTGGAACGTCTGCACTGCTGGAGGTCTCCTCTGTACCGTTGTCCCTCTGACACCCACAACTGGCTTCCTCTTCAAGCAGATGCATCCTTTACTATTTGGGCTCTGTCACCCACATCAAAATATTTTCCATGTGTGGCCAGCCTCATCGCTCCACCTAGACTCTGACAAGCCATCCCTTTGCAAAGGTACCCTCCTCATCCTGCTCAAGCTCCAAAGCCCGGAGCCAGGCCATCTCTCCACATGGATTATTCTTTTCTCATCCTACTCAGACTCTGACTCCTCATTTTAGGCTTTCCTGCCTTTCTCCTTCTGTTGGACTTTGACATCCTACACTGGTCACTGCTGACACATAGCTGCTTTCCTCACCCTGCTTGGTCCTCAAGACTCCACACGGGGCCCTGCCTCCACCTAGACGCCTAATTTGTACTGTGTGACTTCAGGGCATTAGGACCGAATTAGTCAGGAAGGAAAGAGGAGTCACCAAATTTGCTTATAGTCACCAAATATTCCTCTTTCTATTAGTTTTCTTTGTCTGTCCAAAGAATCACTTCCAATTTACTTTGGGACTTTTATCCCAGTGACGCCACCAATGATCTCAACTGTAGCTCCTCTATTATGTATTCTTATATGAGAGTCATTGCACAGATGAAACTTGACTCAAGTTGCTTAATAAATAATATTATAATTCATACCAGTGTAAGAAATTATTGGCTCAGCATGATGAACTCTAATTTGTATACTCTTATTTAGAAATAAAACCCTACAGGAGTCGATATGTATCATTATTTCATTCATTATTTTTAAGGATTTTTTGTATTGTTTCGCAAGCAAAAATACTTTAAAAGTAGAAGAAAAAAAAAACTTAGCCCAGCAACCAGTAAGTATGATTTTAATGAAAATGTGACTTTCATCCCCTCTGGATTAACTAAAGTCATCTGTTATTTGGCATTATCAGCTTTTATCTTTTAGTAGTAAAATGTTCAGATTCATTCATTCATACAACACAAAGGTAGTTTTCTAAGGCAGGCAATATTCCTAAGAATGCTTTTTGACTAACCATGCTTAGTCATTATATAATTACAGTGGAAAAATATATATGTAAAACCACGAAGTTTCATAATATGGTGTTTAAGGAAGTATTTGGGATTTTGATATTAGCACATGTTCCAGTCAGTCCAATATTTATTCATGTCAGAAGTAACAGAGACACTCCAATCTAGACAGTTCTCCTTTGTCTAGCACAGATACCTAAAGATAAAGCAGAACTCTAATGCAATAAATTAAAGAAAATAAAGGATGTTTGAAGAGATATGCTGCTTTAAATAGGAGTGACATGATTACCTAAAAGCATATTATCTTTTTAATGGAAAGAAAACCTTTGTTGGCTTCCTCTGCTATGAGTGATAGAATTTCTTACTAATCTTAGGCAAAAATAGACCAGTGACTGGCTGAGCTCCAGTGGCTGTAACAAACCAAAGATTCCAAGATATTTGCGTTGTATCTGGTAGCAAAAGTAATAAGATTTGCTCCATGACATGCAGGCATCCTGTAGGAATGAGTGGAGAGGAAAGGAGCAAGTTTTGGGGTACATACGTTATGTAAGCACCGTGAGAACTATTTTGTATGTTATTTCATTTACATCTCAGATAACCCCAAAAGATAGTTATCATTCATCTCAAATAACAGCAAATTAAAAGAGAAATTAAGAAACTTGCCTGATCTTTGTGTTCTATAATAGACATTACCTGGGCAAACAGAGAAAACAATATAAATGGCAGTTCCTGAGGTCTGCAATATGGTGGCCCCCTGTAAGAGTCTAGCATGACTTAGTCTCTTCTTCAACTTTCTAAGACATCATTTTCCTCCCCCAACAAGCTTCTTGTGATAATGCAAGAAGGTTTGTAGTGCTTCGTGAATGTTAAGCCAAACCAAAATTAGTAACTATATTTCTACTTGAGTTTTCATGTAAGATTTCTACAGTGAGGAAATTGGCTGAAAAAAAGAAATGATGTTATAGGGACATAGCAGAAATTCACTCAGAAGTTATTTAATTTTCTAATTTTATATTAATAAAATTCTCTTTTTTTCTTTAATAGTTTCCAGATCTCAAGAAATGATGACTTTTCATTAAAGGTTGCAATAGTAAATGTGAAAATGTAGTTTGATTTTATAGTCCTGCATGGTCAAGAGTTGTAAACATTTTCATTTTTCAATAAGACCTTTATGTGTTTCACTATATTTGTCACAGATCCTATGTTAGTGTCAGTGATGGTGTTTGATAGGTGTCTGATACTCTCTTTTAAAGTCTTATTAATGTTAAGCTGAGCTGGACTTAAAAGTTGTGCTTCAACTTTCACTTTACTGTTCCAAGATTTTCTTTTAAATCGACAAGTCCTAAAGCTATCTCTAACTCAGTTCTCTAGGATCAAATTGTGAAATTAATGTGAGTTAAGGAGATATACCCAAGAGCTTCCAAAGGAGGTGCAATTATTAGGGTGGTATTTAATAAACACAAGAAATGCACATTGCCATCTGCGTGTGATTTTTTATATTTAATATACTTGTGATTGTCTCCCCATCACCCATAAATGCTAAACACAGTCACATATGTATACGTACGGAGCCACACACACACACACACACACTACATCCTTGTTTTGCTACCCACTGGACTTAGCAGTCAAGCAGCCTTGGGCAAGTCACTTACACTTCCAGAACTTAATTTTCCTCATTGAACAATGGGAAAATGATACTACCTTTGTTATTAGGTAATTATAAAGTTAAATTAGTTAACATATGAAGACAACACATCATCAACAAAAATATTAATCATTTTTATCTACACAAGATGTGTTGACTATCCTTTATAATCTGTCAGTTTGTTAGATCAAATTTAGTACTTTCTTATATTACTGTTTATAATGATTTAAATGTTTAATGTGTATTAGTTTTATCTATCCCCTTATATAATAAGTGCCTGAAAGCACTTGGGGTCTAAGATTAGTTCATGGGAAGAGTCATGAACTCAAATCATGAGATATTGAGTTTATGAACTAAGAATTTATAATCTTTGTAACACTCATGCAGTGCTAATTGAAAAATTATTTAAGTGAATTAAATATTTGGTCATGTGAACTAAAAATATGTGGTTAACAAAAGAATTTCAACTAATTCATATTTTGGTATTATAGGGGTATAACTAGAGACACGTGAAAGAGATTTTGAT
This sequence comes from Balaenoptera borealis, assembly GCF_965194805.1. Taxonomy (NCBI): domain Eukaryota; kingdom Metazoa; phylum Chordata; class Mammalia; order Artiodactyla; family Balaenopteridae; genus Balaenoptera; species Balaenoptera borealis. Next base: position 35,086,351 of record NC_138867.1, on the reverse strand, counting down.
TGCAGTTGAATTTGAACTTGGATGGTACAATTTAATGAATCAGAAATTTCAAAATTTAGGCTAAAAGTTTGACTTGCTTAGTAAACATTGATTTTAAGTGAAATGGCTAGATATAGAAAATTTTCAAACTTTTCTAAACACCATTATTTATCACAGTCCTTAACTTTATTAGATCAATGACAGAACAGATATGCTCTTGAACTGAAAAGAAAGCTGCGTTTTAATGGGTATATATTAGAAGATTAAGTTTAATGACCACCTTTTTTTTTTGCCTATTGGGGAAGAAATATCATGTAATTTCATAGGGCAAAACAATAAACTGACTGAATTATTTCTTGATGCAAACCTCTAAATGAATCCCAGGTGATGTATCTAATAAGCAGGAATCATACTACATAATTAAACAACTTCAAAGACAAGTTGTTGAATTGATTCTCCTTTTGGACTCCCTAAACTTGATAGTAACGAAAGCATCATTTTAGCTATCCCTTGAAAATATCAGCTCTCATGAAGCACAAAAAAATGGCATTGAAATGCAAAATAAATGACTATATCCACTTATAAAATTAGTATAGCTTAGTAAATATATATATATATATATATATATACACACACACACACATATATATGCATGCACAATTGATTCTGCTATAATCATTCATATGGAGCAAATATATTTTTTTTTTTTTGGAGCAAATATTTTTGATGACAGGATCAGTGTTAACGATTTTTCCCTTTGCCTCAGGTTTCAACATGACTCTGCAGGGCATTATTACTAATTCTGTATTTAGCCTTTTGATATTTTGTTCATCATGGCTTGTTTTGCATTCATTTGGATTTTTTAAAAAATATATTGCATTAAAATATTATTTGTATTGAAAATTGAGATAATGTTACTTTACTTAATCTCTGCCACTCCTTATTATATAGATCCCCAGTACTGAGTTCTGTTGTTGATCATCCTGCTTGCATTGAAGTACTTGGTCCTCTCCTCAGTTGATGACTAACTTCCTGTTTCCTGCAGGTATCCGAATTTGTGATCCCTGCTTTGTTCATTAAATTTTGGAAAGTTGCCTAGTTCACAGCACTATCAGCTAAATGGTGTTTAAGATTGATCTTGGGGTTTCTTTGTTCTAACTGCTATTAATAGTATCCAGAAAGTTTACCAGATAAGCAAAACACTTTTTTAGAAAATTCTGAGTATCTTCTTATTAAGAAGAATTTACAGTGGACCGTGTATATCATACATGCCAACCAAACATGGCGGTTTATTTCCATGGAAATACACATTTCACAAAGAATCATTGATCCTTTTCACTTGGACACTTAACCATGGAAAATCATTCTTTCTGGAGTTTGATGGTTTTGCTTCTTGAGATTTCTAATGACTAATTTTAATGGTGATTTTAGAAAAAAAAATTGAATAATATTTAATAATCTGTGAAGTAATAAAGCACTATCATTTCAATACTTTTAATAACTTTTATTGTACTAGTCACTTGTTCTTTGATATTTTAGCCTTGAAGTGGCTTTTCTGTTAGACTAATCGCCTTTGGAGCAATTGATAAGGAGGTGAGGTAGTGCAAAAATGTGGATAGATACATTTGATAATTTCCTATTTATGTTGCATCTGAGGCCCTGACTTTTATTCCTTTTTAACATTGATTAATATCACCTGCCACCACCAAAAACTCACTCTATACACAGGTAAGCAATGTGATTCAAACGTGTCATTTTTCACAGAAATTAGGAAAAGACATGTTTAAATGGGGGATAATGTTAAAAGTTAGAAATTTTAACTCAAAATAATTCTTTTCATTTCAATTTCATATTTAGAGGAGCAATGTGGGCTAGTGGGCTTTTGAGAATTTATAAGAAGGGTTTAAAATGGCAGTTAACCTTAAACACAGTTAAGGAAACCTAGTTCCTGTTTAATTAAATGGATTAAGACACTGTGGAAAGTCTTGCCAATAAAATGAACTCTGTCTTCCTTTGGGATGTACTGCATCACTAACCAGCCAACATGCCAAACAGTAGGATTGCCAGTGATTGCAAAACACATTGTTGCATTTTAAACCACTTATGTTGGGCTTCCCTGGTGCTGCAGTGGTTAAGAATCTGCCTGCCAATGCAGGGGACACGGGTTCGAGCCCTGGTCCGGGAAGATCCCACATGCCGCGGAGCAACTAAGCCCGTGCGCCACAACTACTGAGTCTGTGCTCTAGAGCCCGTGGGCCACAACTACTGAAGCCTGCGTGCCTAGAGCTTGTGCTCTGCAACAAGAGAAGCCACCGCAATGAGAAGCCCGCGCACTGTAACAAAGAGTAACCCCACTCGCCACAACTAGAGAAAGCCCGCGCGCAGCAAAGAAGACCCAAAGCAGCCAAAAATAAATTAATTAATTAAAAAAAAACTTGTGTTGAAAACTTTACCTCCTTTAACAATAAAAAATGTAGTAATTGTTCCTAGACATTGCACGTTATATTTAGAATATTTATCCACACCTTAACCTTTCTCTCTCTCATCTCTACTGACTTTAAAGACTCCTAGAGTTTCCTCTGACAGGGTACCCAGTTTGACACCTAATTTATGGTAGTGTCTTTCTGAAATTTTATTTGTAAAACTAGTAGACATTGTTGGTCACTTCTTCCTTCAACAAAGACATTTTTTCATTGCCTCCAGTTACTTCATACTATTGGTTTTCCTTTGACTTCCTTGGTTAAACTTGGTGGTTTATGTTCTGTATGACCGTCCCTTAAATAAATGTTGCTCAGAATTTTGCCTTAGACTCTCCTCTGCTCTCCTTTCCTCACTCCTCTGATTTCCTCACTCTATATACTATCTCTTGGCAATCCTACTCTCATAGGCTACATGCTTCTGACTACCTAGTCCATATCTCTAGCTCAGAACCCTCCCCTTAGATCCATTTATCTATTGCATACAGAAATCTCCCCTTGGATGTGCTATGCACACCCTTATTCAATCCCAACGTGCTCCTCCTCTGAGTTTTTCCATTTTAGTACACAGAAAAATTCATATGCCCACTTTCCCAAAACAACAGCCTGAAAGCTGTCCTGAATTCTGTTCCTTAATCATTCCATCAAATTCTGTTCATTGTGCTCCTTAATAAGCTCCCAAATTGCTCTGCTTTTTGCAATTACCACACCACCACCTTAGTCTTACCTCCATTGTTTCTCGAATTCTAGAACAGCTCTCTAACTCCAGTCTCCCTGCCTTGGATCTTGTCACTCTCCAAACACATTTCCACACTATACCCAGGGTAATGCTTCTGAAGGGCCTTCATGGAGGCCCTCTCAAACCTTTCTCTTCCCATTTCTTAGACTTTTCTCTCCATCCACAATCTCTCTCTTTCCTGTCAAAGCTACAGTCAAAATTGTTCTTCACTACCACTTCCTCCAGGCCTTTGTCCATACTTTCCCTTGCTTATAATACACTCTCTATCCCTATTCTCTGGAATAATCTCCACTTGTTCTGTAGATTCAGTTTCAGAGTCCTACCTTCTGGCAAGTAACCTTGACCAGTAACCTGTAAATGCGTTGGCTGGCCCTCCTCTCTGCACCCATAATACTTTGTGAGTCTCCTTGTTATTTCATTATATCTACAGGATTCCTTGTCTGGTTTCCCAACAGAAGATCCTAAGAGTAGTAGATAGAAGACCTTTGGGTAGCAATTCTGATCATATATATAAAGTTCTGCCAGACTGCTAAAGGAGAGGACTTGGAAGAGAGGATTTTCAGAAAACAACTGAAATGACTCCTACTCATAGTTGGGGGCAAAAAAGATTGAGTATGAGGTCTTACTGGAAATGTGACACATTTGTGCTCAGCAGTGGGGAGAGCCAACTCACATATTGAGTTACATCATACTGCACATTTTTTAGCATTTTGTTACTGGGTGATTTGTTTTGAAATATTTGTCTTGTTTCCCTCATTTATTTTAAACTTCTTGTGGGGGAAGACTTTAGTCTCTACCAGGTATAGCATCAGAGGTCAGGCTCCAGAGTCTGAGAATCAGATTCCAGTACAGCAATTACAACATTCCCATGTAAACGTGTCAATAAAGTGACCACAGGATGGTGATCAGTGAGATATAAATGGATTATAACTGAGAAATACAGTTCAAGGGAGAGACTAAAAAATTATATGAGTATGTTTGAAAGAAAATAAATGTGAAGTTTTTATATTGGAAAAAATTTGAAAAGGATGTAATAATGTTAGTATTATATTGCATATATTAGTTTTAATCCATGATTTTAAAATATCTCTTTTCAGTGTTGTGACCCATGTGGTCCACTAATAGTATCATCCTGACCATCACTAATGTTCAGTGGGAACAACCACATATGGATTCTTCATATATCTGACCTCTAATACTATTCTCCATTTGTAGGCATCAAGTATCTTCGAAAAGTAGCTGATTCCATGTCTTGGGGTAGGGAAAAGTCAATATGGGTTTGAAAATCTTGGTTTTGCTAGAAATCAAGTGTGCTTTCAAAAAAATCTTAGAGCATACAAAAAGGTAATGCAGTTAGCTTAAAGTGCTCCTACTTCAGTTTGTGATGATCAAACACCTCAAATAGGATCATAATTATAGTTAAATGGAAAGTTGATGTTGTGATATGAATCATAATGATGCCTAAAAGATAAAAATTAATAGGTAGAACATGTTGCAGGGTTGTTATACTCTAAAAGAAGAGTGACCGTATTAGGATATGCTTAATCTAAACTTATTTTTAGTGAGCCGAAGAGTTTTAACAGATATGGGTATTTTGTATCTTTTATTAAGTACATACTAATTTATAAAATGTAGATTGAATTTCTAGCTGTATAAATAGGGTTGTGAAAAGTTTTATCTGCGGGTACTCTATAAAATGGCTATAAAATTCCTAGGCATGTCAGATCCTTAAAGCAGGTTGTGGGTTGTTTTTTTCCTCATTGGTATTGAATACTCTTGTGAGTTCCTCCAAGGCTCATGGTGAGAATCATGGTGTATGATGTTGTTTACCCATCTTCCTCCAGCTGGCTACTTCCCCTATCCTTAACCCTGCTTTTCTGGTGGCCCAATAAACAGAGATTCTCTCCTTAAGGGTCCCATTGTCACTCCAAGGTGACCTCTTAGGCAGCATTTAAAATGGCTCCAGATTTGTTTATCCTCACCTATGTGGCTCCACATCTGGTTCGTGGGAAGTAGTTATCCATCCTTGCCTTGAAAACGTAGGGAGTAAGGATTGCCCAATGCAGCCACCTTTGCTTTCTCCTTTGCTTCTGCTTCTAGAGCTTCTATGCAAGTTTTACATAACAATCAAAAATACAAAAGACTGAAGGAAGAGACCCTGTATGAAAAACTAGGCGATTCAGTGAGCCGAGACTGTACCAGTGGCGGAAATGGAACATGGCGCCCGCCCAACCCTCCCCAGGTGACCAGTAATTGTAGAGAGCAACGTTAGATTTGCAAAAATTTTGTAAACAAGTTCTTGCCACACCAATCCCTTCCTTTTTATGATGCCACAGGTCGCTGCTTATGAGGGAGCAAACTTCTTGGCCTGTGGTCGAACCCTTTTCTCATATTCCACTCTGTTTTGGCAGTAGATCGTGTAGGCCTCTGCTTTCTTGTACCTTTTCTGGCAGGTTTAACAGTAAACCGCAACACCCCCTAACTACAGATAGCACGCAGCAACTTCTCTGAGAAATCCCATTGAAACCCCTCTCTCTTGCCTTGCGGTGAAGGGAGAAGAGCCCTCAAGCCCTACTCTTTGCTGCGTCTCTCAAGAACTTCTCCTTACACAGCTCAAAACTCTCTTCTGTCCTCAGTTTCTGAACAATTTTTATGTTCTCAATCTGGGCAAGGTCTCTAACTTGTTCTCCTTTGACCATCTTTTTTGAAATATCTGAATGGCAATCTGTTTTCCACCTCATTTTGATATCTGAAATCTGTTGCCTTTGGGTCAACACAATATTATGTTACTATCCTATTAGGCACAAATGTTTCTCATAATGCTAGTGCATTGGAGTAATATAGGGAATAGCAAGAGAATGGGTTTTGTAACGTTGGCCAAATGAAACTTTAAAAACATGATTTCAAAGAAAAGCACCAGTACTCAGACTCATCATTAGTCACTCAGGTTTGCATCACTGTGATCCTATGCGGTGACCGCGAATTGACTGCTTGGGAACACAAGTCATATACCCTTAGCGGGTTATAGACAATGTAATTGTGTGCATGTTGGGGACTGGGAGAAGTCTTGTAAAATTGTTATAATCCAGAACAGTATTGAAATACTTATTATCAGACTGAAAATTATAAGGGTAGAAATAATGACGAGAAAACCCACAGCAGTGATAGTTTTAAAAAGTAATGCATTTTGTAGTTTTCATATTTGTGTATGTTTTGCCTCCTCTTTTAAGTGTTTAAGAAAACTGGTCATTTCCACTTTTAAACTGGTTAAATTTCCACTTTTTTTTTTCAGACATAGTGGAAACTGCTAGCCTTCCTCAGTGTCTATTCTCACTTTCTTCTTATTTTTTAATAATAGAATCCTCAGATTTTAAGCTGGCACTTGGCTGCCCAGCTGTAAAATACAAACATTTTCAGTCTTCCTTGCAGCTAAATGGGGCCATGTGATTAAATTTGGGTCAAAAGCATATGAACAGATTTATGTTTGCAATTTATGGATCATGTTCAGCTTAAAGACAAGCTGCTTACTGTGGACTTCCTCTTTCTCCCCACAGGTGGGAACACAGATGTGCAGTGACCCAAGTTCTGTTATAGAGCAATGGGCAATACTCTAGGCCTAGGGGAAGATAGCAGGAATTTCCCTTCCTGAATGACCTTATGGAAGAGCTGCCCTACCAGCTAGAAAGGGTGGAATTTTATATAAGAAAGAAATACACATGTGTCTTAATTTAAGCCATTGCATTTTCAGGTCTCTTTGTTATAACATCTGCTTTTATCCTTAAAAATAGAATTTAATTAAATAAGTATTTTATTGTTGCATGGCAAAACAACCCCCAAATTTAGTGGCTTAAAACAAAAATTTCTTATTATCTCTTGTAGTTCTGTGGGTTGACTTAGCTCAGGCTGGTTAGTTCTTCCATGGGATCTCTTATATTGCCATCAAATAGATGCAGATGTTAGAGTCTTCTGAAGGCTCAACTGGTTTGGACATCCAAGAAGGCTTACTCACATGACTAGAAGTAGTAGTAGCCAGGAGCTCAATTAGAGTTGATACTGAAACTGGAGCATCTATATATGGCCTCTCCATATAGCTTAGGTTTCTCACTGCATGGTGTCTGGGTTCCCAAAGTGAATATTCCAAGAGACTTGGACAGAAGTGTCAAGGCTTCTTATCATCCAGCCTTGGAAGTCCCACAGCATCACTGGTCATCAAGACACTATGGCAAGTTGACATTCAAGGGGAAAGGGATTACACTCCACGTCTCAGTGGAATAAGTACAAGGAATTTGCAACCATCTTTAATCTACCACATTAACTACATGAGAATTTTTCCCCAGAGATTCTTTCTAAAATTTTCTCAATATCTTAATAAATTATTTTTCTACATCAAACTGATTTTATATAGCAAACTTTAATAGACTGATCATTAATTACATTGCAAACAATGGCTAGCGTTCCTTCTTCACCACATCAAAGTGTCATAGGCATTAAATAATCTTACCAACAGTTAAACTGATTAACTTTACATCAAAAGAAAGTAAAATACAAAGACATTAAATTATATGAATGAAATACTAGGGAGCCACTGACAAGGCCATGCTGTGACTGTTAGTTAACATATTTGAGACGCTGGAAATAAGTGCTTTGCCAGATTATCTCATTTCTTCCTCATAAAGCCCAATGAAGTATGTCCTATTATTGTTTGTCCAATTGCATAATTGTACTATTGTATGTTTACAATTCTGAGGAAATGAAAACTTGGATTAAGTAAATTGTCCATAGTCACAAAGATTGAAAATGGCTAAACTCAATCCAGGGTTCAACGGCTAAACCACAAGGCTAAACCTGAATCCCCACAGCTCTGTTTTGAACAAAGATTGTCTTTTACACTCTCCTGTATGGTAGTAACATGATTAAGGAAGTTTCTGCTTTGTATGTTTTTTTTTAATATTGACTTTCGTATCAATACGTACTTTCTTCCAGTTCTTTCTTATGAGTAATAGGCAAACGAAATTTTTTCAATGCTTCTAATTATTTCTCATGCTTAAGATTAATTTCATAAAATTTAGAAATAATTATATAGAAAATATTTTATTTCACATTCAAGAGTCAATTATTATTTATATCTTGAACTGTTTTAATTCTTTCCTCTCTGTATTTTCTATATCAAGTTTACATTGCATTTACCATTTTGTGACCCGCTTTGTTTTTTTTTTTATTCTACTGTTATTGAAAACATTCTAAACATCATATTAAAAACTTCTATAGTAAGGAACATTTCAAACAGAGACAAAAATAGAATAGTATAGTGCACCCCATGTACTCATTACATAGCATTAAAGTGGCTAATATTTCATCTGAAACTGTTTCTACTTCCCTCAGCTCCAATCACTATATCATTTCATCTAAACATTACTTTCAGTATTTGAATGTTTTCAGTCTTACCATGAACCATATTTTGCTTATATAAAAAATCTTGTTATAATAGGAATCTTATCACCATGTTCCTGACCAGAACATCCACACTCTTCTATGATTATGTTAAGAAGAAAAAAGTAGCAGTGCTCTCACAGGAACATCTGTGCCATATGAGGCTTCCTCTAATTCTATGCTGCTGAATCCTCAATAAGATTCTCTATATTTACATGACACATTGACATACAAAATATATCATCAGATTAATGAAAAAAACAATCTCTGGTATTAATCACTTTGAAACCATAAAATCCGCAACTGATAATTTTCAAAACACAATAAATTACAGAGATAAAGACACATTTGAGAGTTCTGATGCAAGCATCAGAAAATGAACACACTGTTTATCTTAAAATATTAACAGCTCTAGAGAGAGACCTTCAAGATGGCAGAAGAGTAAGACGTGGAGATCACCTTCCTCCCCACAAATACATCAGAAATACGTCTACATGTGGAACAACTCCTACAGAACACCTACTGAATGCTGGCAGAAGACCTCAAACCTCCCAAAAGTGCACCAGGAGAGGGGATTCAGAGCACCGCCTAAACGAGCTCCAGAGATGGGCGTGAGCCGCGGCTATCAACGCGGACCCCAGAGACGGGCATGAGACACTAAGGCTGCTGCTGCCGCCACCAAGAAGCCTGTGTGCAAGCACAGGTCACTGTCCACACCACCCCTCCCGGGAGCCTGTGCAGCCCGCCACTGCCAGGGTCCCATGATCCAGGGACAACTTCCCCGGGAGAACACATGGCGCACCTCAGGCTGGTGCAACGTCACGCTGGCCTCTGCCGCCGCAGGCTCGCCCCGCATCCATACCCCTCCCTCCCCGCGGCCTGAGTGAGCCAGAGCCCCCGAATCAGCTGCTCCTTTAACCCCGTTCTGTCTGGGCGGGGAACGGATGCCCTCAGGCGACCTACACGCAGAGGCGGGGCCAAATCCAAAGCTGAACCCCAGGAGCTGTGCGAACAAAGAAGAGAAAGGGAAATTTTGCCCAGCAGCCTCAGGAGCAGCGGATTAAAGCTCCACAATCAACTTGATGTACCCTGCATCTGTGGAATACCTGAATAGACAACTAATCATCCCAAAATTGAGGCGGTGGTCTTTGGGAGCAACGATATATATATTTTCTTCTTTTTTCTCTTTTTGTGAGTGTGTATGTATAGGCTTCTGTATGTGATTTCGTCTGTATAACTTTGCTTTTGCCATTTGTCCTAGGGTTCTCTCTGTCCGTTTTTTTGTTTTTTTTGTTTTTTTGTATAGTTTTTAGCACTTGTCATCTTGTTATCATTGGTGGATTTATTATTTGGTTTGGTTGCGCTCCTCTTTCTTTTTTATTTTAATTTTTAAAAAATTTTTAATAATTATTTTTTATTTTAATAACTGTATTTTATTCTATTTTATTTTTCTTTCTTTTTTTTTTTTTTTTCTCCCTTTTATTCTGAGAAGTGTGGATGACAGGGTCTTGGTGCTCTGGTCAGGTGTCAGGCCTGTGCCTCTGAGGTGGGAGAGCCAAGTTCAGGACATTGGTCTACCAGAGACCTCCCAGCTCCATGTAATATCAAACGGTGAAAATCTCCCAGAGATCTCCATCTCACCACCAAGACTCAACACCACTCAACGACCAGCAAGCTACAGTGCTGGACACCCTATGCCAAACAACTAGCAACACAGGAACACAACCCCACCCATTAGCAGAAAGGCTGCCTAAAATCATAATAAGGTTACAGACACCACAAAACACACCACCAGACGGACACCTGCCCACCAGAAAGCCAAGATCCAGCCTCATCCACCAGAACACAGGCACTAGTCCCCTCCAGCAGGAAGCCTACACAACCCACTAAACCAGCCTTAGCCACTGGGGGCAGACACCAAAAACAACAGGAACTACAAACCTGTAGCCTGTGAAAAGGAGACCACTAACACAGTAAGTTAAGCAAAATGAGAAGACAAAGAAACACACAGTAGATGAAGGAGCAAGGCAAAACCCGACCAGACCAAACAAATGAAAAGGAAACAGGCAGTCTACCTGAAAAAGAATTCAGAAAAATGATAGTAAAGATGATCCAAAATCTTGGAAATAAAATGGAGAAAATACAAGAAACGTTTAACAAGGACCTAAAAGAACTAAAGAGCAAACAAACAATAATAACAACACAATAAATGAAATTAAAAATTCTCTAGAAGGACAATAGCAGAATAACTGAGGCAGAAGAACGGATAAGTTACCTGATAACTACCACAGAGCAGAATAAAAAAAAAAAAAAGAATAAAAAGAATTGAGGACAGTCTCAGAGACTCTGAGACAACATTAAATGCACCAACATTTGAATTATAGGGGTCCCAGAAGAAGAGATAAAGAAAGGGACTGAGAAAACATTTGAAGAGATTATAGTTGAAAACTTCCCTAATATGGGAAAGAAAATAGTTAATCAAGTCCAGGTAGCTCAGAGAGTCCCATGCAGGATAAATCCAAGGAGAAACACACCAAGACACATATTAATAAAACTATCAAAAGTTAAATAAAAAGAAAAAATATTAAAAGCAGCAAAGGAAAAACAACAAATAACATACAAGGGAATCCCCATAAAGTTAACAGCTGATCGTTCAGCAGAAACTCTGCAAGCCAGAAGGCAGTGGCAGGACATATTTAAAGTGACGAAAGGGAAAAACCTACAACCAACATTACTCTACCCAGCAAGGATCTCATTCAGATTCGACGGAGAAATTAACACCTTTAGAGACAAACAAAAGCTAAGAGAATTCAGCACCACCAAACCAACTTTACAACAAATGCTAAAGGGACTTATATAGGCAGGAAACAAAAGAGAAGGAAAAGACCTCCAATAACAAACCCAAAACAATTAACAAAATGGTAATAGGAACATACATATCGATAATTACCTTAAATGTAAATGGATTAAATGCTCCCACCAAAAGACATAGACTGGCTGAATGGATACAAAAACAAGACCCGTATATATGCTGTCTACAAGAGACCCACCTCAGACCTAGGGACACATACAGACTGAAAGTGAGGGCATGGAAAAAGATATTCCATGCAAATGGAAATCAAAAGAAAGCTGGAGTAGCAATTCTCATATCAGACAAAATAGACTTTAAAATAAGGACTATTACAAGAGACAAAGAAGGACACTGCATAATGATCAAGGGATCAATCCAAGAAGAAGGTATAACAATTGCAAATATTTATGCACCCAACATAGGAGCACCTCAATATAACACAAATGCTAACAGCCATAAAAGGGGAAATTGACAGTAACACAATCATAGTAGGGGACTTTAACACCCCACTTTCACCAATGGACAAATCATCTAAAAAGGAAAATAAATAAGGAAACACAAGCTTTAAATGATACATTAAACAAGATGGACTTAATTGATATTTATAGGACAGTCCATCCAAAAACAAAAGAATACACTTTCTTCTCAAGTGCTCATGGAACATTCTCCAGGATAGATCATATCTTCGGTCACAAATCAAACCTCGGTAAATTTTAAAAAAATGAAATCATATCAAGTATCTCTTCCTACCACAAGGCTATGAGACTACATATCAATTACAGGAAAAAATCTGTAAACAATACAAACACATGGAGGCTAAACAGTACACTACTTAATAACCAAGAGATCACTGAAGAAATCAAAGAGGAAATCAAAAAATACCTAGAAACAAATGACAATGAAAACACGATTACCCAAAACCCATGGGATGCCACAAAAGTAGTTCTAAGAGGGAAGTTTATATCAATACAATCCTATCTTAAGAAACAAGAAACATAACAAATAAACAACCTAACCTTACACCTAAAGCAATTAGAGAAAGAAGAACAAAAAACCCCAACGTTAGCAGAAGGATAGATATCATAAAGATGAGATCAGAAATAAATGAAAAAGAAATGAAGAAAACAATGCAAAGATCAATAAAACTAAAAGCTGGTTCTTTGAGAAGATAAACAAAATTGATAAACTATTAGCCAGACTCATCAAGAAAAAAAGGGAGAAGACTCAAAAAAATAGAATTAGAAATGAAAAAGAGAATTAACAACTGGCACTGCAGAAATACAAAGGATCATGAAAGATTACTGCAAGCAACTATACGCCAATACAATGGACAACCTGGAAGAAATGGACAAATTCTTAGAAAAGCACAACCTCCCGAGACTGAACCAGGAAGAAATAGAAAACATAAACAGACGAATCACAAGCACTGAAATTGAGACTGTGATTAAAAATTTTCCAACGAACAAAAGCCCATGACCAGATGGCTTCATAGGCGAATTCTGTCAAACATTTAGAGAAGAGCTAATACCTATCCTTCTCGAACTCTTCCAAAATATAGCAGAGGGAGGAACACTCCCAAACTCATCCTACGAGGCCACTATCACCTTGATACCAAAACCAGACAAAGATGTCACAAAGAAAGAAAACTACAGGCCAATATCACTGATGACCATAGATGAAAAAATCCTCAACAAAATACTAGCAAACAGTATCCAACAGCACATTAAAAGGATCATACACCATGATCAAGTGGGGTTTATCCCAGGAATGCAAGGATTCTTCAATATATGCAAATCAATCAATGTGATACCCCATATTAACAATTTGAAGGAGAAAAACCATATCATCATCTCAATAGATGCAGCAAAAGCTTTTGACAAAATTCAACACCCACTTATGATAAAAACTTTCCAGAAAGTAGGCATAGAGGGAACTTACCTCAACATAATAAAGGCCCTATATGACAAACCCACAGCCAATATCCTCAATGGTGAAAAGCTGAAACCATTTCCACTAAGATTAGCAACAAGACATGGTTGCCCACTCTCACCATTATTATTCAACACAGTTTTGGAAATGTTAGCCACAGCAATCAGAGAAGAAAAAGAAACAAAAAGAACCCAAATTGGAAAAGAAGTAAAGCTGTCACCATTTGCAGATGACATGATACTATTCATAGAAAATCCTAAAGATGCTACCAGAAAACGCCTAGAGCTAATCAATGAATTTGGTAAAGTAGCAAGATACAAAATTAATGCACAGAAATCTCTTTCATTCCTATACACTGATGATGAAAAATCTGAAAGAGAAATTAAGGAAACACTCCCATCTACCATTGCAACAAAAACAACAAAATACCTCAGAATAAACCTACCTAAGGAGACAAAAGACCTGTATACAGAAAACTATAAGACACTGATGAAAGAAATTAAAGATGATACTAACAGATGGAGAGATATACCATGTTCTTTGAATGGAAGAATCAACATTGTGAAAATGACTATACTACCTAAAGCAATCTACAGATTCAATGCAATCCCTATCAAACTACCACTGACATTTTTCACAGAACTAGAACAAAAAATTTCACAATCTGTATGGAAACACAAAAGACCCCGAATAGCCAAAGCAATCTTGAGAAAGAAAACCATAGCTTGAGTAATTAGGCTCCCTGATGTCAGACTATACTACAAAGCTATGGTAATCAAGACAGTCTGGTACTGGCACAAAAACAGAAATATAGATCAATGGAACAGGATAGAAAACCCAGAGATAAACCCACGCACATATGGTCATCTTATTTTTGATAAAGGAGGCAAGAATATGCAATGGAGAAAAGACAGCTTCTTCAATAAATGGTGCTGGGAAAACTGGACAGCTACATGTAAAAGAATGAAATTAGAATACTCCGTAACACCATACACAAAAATAAACTCAAAATGGATTAAAGACGTAAATGTAAGGCCAGAAACTATAAAACTCTTAGAGGAAAACACAGGCAGAACACTCTATGACATAAATCACAGCAAGATCCTTTTGACCCACCTCCTAGAGAAATGGCAATAAAAACAAAAATAAACAAATGGGACCTAATGAAACTTAAAAGCTTTTTCACAGCAAAGGAAACCATAAACAAGATGAAATGACAACCCTCAGAATGGGAGAAAATATTTGCAAATGAAGCAACTGACAAAGAATTAATCTCCAAAATTTACAAGCAGCTCATGCAGCTCAATATCAAAAAAACAAACAACGCAATCCGCAAATGGGCAGAAGTCTTAAATAGACATTCCTCCAAAGAAGATATACAGATTGCCAACAAACACATGAAAGTATGCTCAACATCATTAATCATTAGAGAAATGCAAATCAAAACTACAATGAGGTATCACCTGACACAAGTCAGAATGGCCATCATCAAAAAATCTACAAACAATAAATGCTGGAGAGGGTGTAGAGAAGAGGGAACCCTCCTGCACTGTTGGTGGGAATGTAAATTGATACAGCCACTATGGAGAACAGTATGGAGGTTCCTTAAAAAACTAAAAATAGAACTATCATATGACCCA
Source organism: Balaenoptera borealis (assembly GCF_965194805.1). Taxonomy (NCBI): domain Eukaryota; kingdom Metazoa; phylum Chordata; class Mammalia; order Artiodactyla; family Balaenopteridae; genus Balaenoptera; species Balaenoptera borealis. Next base: position 35,071,306 of record NC_138867.1, on the reverse strand, counting down.
GCAGTCCCACTGCTGGGTATATACCCTGAGAAAACCAGAATTCAAAAAGATTCATGTACCACAATGTTCATTGCAGCTCTATTTACAATAGCCAGGACATGGAAGCAACCTACGTGTCCATTGACAGATGAATGGATCAAGAAGATATGGCACATACATACAATGGAATATTACTCAGCCAGAAAAAGAAACGAAATCGAGTTATTTGTAGTGAGGTGGATGGACTTAGAGTCTGTCATACAGAGTGAAGTAAGTCAGAAAGAGAAAAATAAATACCGTATGCTAACATATATATATGGAACCAAAAAAAAAAAAATGGTTTCGAGGAACCTAGGGGCAAGATGGGAATAAAGATTCACACCTACTAGAGAATGGACTTGAGGACACCGGGAAGGGGAAGGGGAAGCTGGGACGAAGTGAGAGAGTGGCATGCACGTAAATATACTACCAAATGTAAAATAGATAGCTAGTGGAAGCAGCCACATTGCACAGGGAGATCAGGTCGGTGCTTTGTGACCACCTAGAGTGGTGGGATAGGGAGGGTGGGAGGGAGGGAGACGCAAGAGGGAAGAGATATGTGGATATATGTATATGTATAGCTGATTCACTTTGTTATAAAGCAGAAACTAACACACCATTGTAAAGCAATTATACTCCAATAAATATGTTTTGAAAAAAAATTGGAATTCAGACAAATTTACACAGAGTGTGACAATTAATGAACTCTAACAGTTCTACCTGCTCTCTGGTTGTACTAAATTTATACATTTTTGGAGTTTGTCTAGATTTATATAAATGCAAACTTAAGCCTCTACTCACTGAACTTTCAACTCTATCAGAAGCGTTATCTTCCACAAAATACATTCCACATTTAGCTGAAGAAATCAATTGGTCATGAGTTTAAAAATGTATGTGCACTGTTACCTTATATGGTTAAAAGCATGCCTCTGGAATCAGTTGGACTGAATTTGAATCCCAGAACCCAGAATGAGTTCCTGATACTCAATAAATATTTCTGAAGAGCATCAAAAAAAGAAAAAAAATTAACAACTCTACACTGTGAAATCCTACTTTTCATTATAGATTCAATTTATTTTAACCCTTCCATTGGTCCTCATCTTTGCCCAAGAGAGTATTTTTATCAAGTTATTTTATATCTCTTGTCCATAATGAAGCTAGTGAAAAATGTCTGCCTTCCAATTACTCCTTCAGAGGCTTTGCTAAAATTCTCTCAATCATACTTTGGGAAACAAAAATATCAGCAAAAAATAATTGAGAAAACAGTCACTGTGACAGGAATTAGAGATTGTTTATGAGGTAGAAGAATGTCTGAAAGCCAGCTGCAAGGACATCTGGTTCTATGACCATAAGCAAAAGTCTGTCAAAAATTTCATTTAAAAACCCATTTCTAAGGTTTACAGCTCTGCTGACTCAGTTCCCATGGGTCCCAATTTAACTTTTTTAAAAATGGTGATCTGAGGTCACATTTGCCAATCCATTTGGCCTGAAGACTTAAGAAAAAGGACAAAAGTAAAAAGTATTTTACTCTGGAACATATTTATTTTTTCTACATTACTTTTTCTGTAAATTATGTGCTCATTCTATACTTGAGACACAAATTAGGAATTGTTTGTATATTGATGGTTCACTTTGCATTTAATTCTCATCCTTTTTCTCTCTGCAGTCTAGTCAGTACATGAATGTTGAGATTACACTCATGTCCCATGTATTCACCAGTGTTATTTGATTCCTATTTGTTGTTAAGTAAAAAATAGAACTTGCTTCCCCTTATTGAATGTTTACCATGTACCAAGCTCTTTACAAACCTTAGCTCAAATCTTCACCCCACAACCATGCAAGGTGAATGTTATTACTCCTTATAACAGATAAGTTAACTGAGCATCAGAAAGATTGAGAAGTCTGCCTATGGTCACCCAGGTGTTTGGGTTTGGGGGAGCATAGTTTTGTCTGAATATAAGGCCTATCTGTTCTTAAATATTTTCTGAATAGGTGATAGAAGTATCTTGCTCTAATAATGTTCATGTGCTTGTGCCACTTTTACTATTGATGTAATAAAATATTACTTTCAGTTACATCACTGGCCTCTTTTTGTGAAAAATTTATAATTCAACTAAAGTATGTTAAACTTTGTCTTTATTTACAGATACTTAAGAATTGAATTTAGAAGAATCTTTTAAAAATTGTTTAACATAATACAAAAAAAGAAGTTTTCTTATTCTTTCAATATTTTACATTTCTAAGTCTAAAATATTCAGTATTCCTATCCTCCACCAGAGAAAGACATGGAACTTAGCAACTACCATCTGAACTCTCCCGCATGCCATCTTCCACATCTAGAATTTTCATTCTAATTTTATAAAAGCAAAAAAAAAAGTAATTGTCCATAGTAACTATATATATATATATATATATATATATATATATATATATATATATATATATATATATATATATATAAAGATGATTTACTCTGGTACTGTCTTTTGGCATTTCTCCTTTTCTATTTCTAGAAGAAAGTAAATCATCACCTTTTTTGACCAGGATTCTTTCTTTCTTTCTTTCTTTCTTTCTTTCTTTATTATTTATTTATGGCTGTGTTGGGTCTTCGTTTCTGTGCGAAGGCTTTCTCTAGTTGCGGCAAGTGGGGGCCACTCTTCATCGCGGTGCGTGGGCCTCTCATTATCACGGCCTCTCTTTGTTGCGGAGCACAGGCTTCAGACGCCGCAGGCTCAGTAATTGTGGCTCATGGGCCTAGCTGCTCCATGGCATGTGGGATCTTCCCAGACCCGGGCTCGAACCCGTGTCCCCTGCAATGGCAGGCAGATTCTCAACCACTGTGCCACCAGGGAAGCCCTATTTATATTTTTTTAAATAAATAATTTCATTTACCTTTGCTCCTTGCATTTCTCTGTTTGGGATCATGGTTCTCAATGAAGTACTGCTCTAATGGTTCTTTTTAGTGGTGTTCTGTGGGTATTAAAATCCATTATTCCCTCTATGTCTGAAATGTCTTGATTTTGTGATGAGAAATTTGAACTGCCTATGAAATTCTAGGTTGACTGCTATTTCCCCTCAACATTTGTTGTTACTATTGAGAAGTCTGCTGTCAGTCTAATTGCCCTTTTCATATAGGTGAAATTTCTTTGTTGGGAAATACTATTTGAGAGATAACTTTTAGTAGTTTTTTTGTTTTCCTCTTTGATGTTCTGAAATGTTATTGCAGTGTGTTTAGATGTAGATTTATTTTATTTATTCTTCTTGGCATTTGATATTCACTTCCTATCTGAGGAAACATCTTTTTAAAATTCTGAAAAACACCAAATAAATGTTCCTTTTAATATTGCCTTCTTATCAACTCATCTTTCCCCAAATCTAGAACCCCTTTTATGCATATGTGGACACTTCTCATTCTGGTTTCCATGTCTCTTAACTCTACTCTCAAGAATTAAACATGTTTTCTATCTCTGTGCATTGCCTTCTATAATATCATTTGGTTTATTAATTATCTCTTTATCCCTCTAATTTATTCTTTTGTCTATTGACGTTTTTATTTCAATATCAAAATATTTTTTATTCCCAGGATTTCAAATTGATTCTTTTTTGTTTGTTTTTGATTCATAGCCACATGCTTTTTTCCCCTGAAAATTGTTCTTTTTTAATGAATATGGTTTATTTTTCTATCTCTGTTAATATATACAGTATGTTTAAATTTCAGACTGCCATGATATTTCTAATTTCTCAGGAAATAAGTTTACTATTTGTAAAATGTGTAAGTTATCTTTCATGACCTTAATTTTCATCAAGAAGTGTGAAATTTTAGTTTACAAGATTGTTCCAAGTCTTTCTTTTTAAATCCTGTTCCAACACCTAGTTTTCCGTATCTACTGCTTTTTCAGTTGTTTCTACACAGCCAACTTTTGATGCAAGTCTTAGGTTGGTGGTTTGCCTGGGAATCTTTGTAACCTCCCCACTAGATCCTCTCTCCAGCTTTTATTCTGACACTGGTCCACTGAGACAGTGATTTTGGTTTTGAGTCTGACTATATATTTTAAATATCTAAATAAGATAAAGACATATTTAATATTTTTTAAAGATTTAACCTATTCAATAAGATTCTTTTTTATAGATGAAAAAAAAAGCTCACAAACCATCTTGAACAGAAATTTTACAGTGACATATTAATTAGAATCATAAAATCACATGAAGTCACAGGAAACCCTTTCCTTTTATAAAAAATAAAGTTTAAATTAGAAAGGACAAGTAACGTATACAGTGTCACACGTTTGGTGAGTGGAAGATAGAAAACTACAATCCAATTTTTTTTTACTTCTCTTTTCTCTACTACACTTGCTTGATCCTCGTACAAAATGTTCACTAAATTCTGCTGAAAACAAAGACTGTTGTTATTCTCATTGACAGAAAAAGTTGTCTCAAAATATCTTCAATTGTAGATTAGTTGTGGCCCATAAGGTTGATCTGGACAGTACATATATTTGGCCCACTTAGAGTTAATATTTTTACATGGTTTCTACTACTAAAAATGAGAGATTTAAAATAAAGAAAAACAAAACAAAACAGACTGCAACACTTGGAAAAAATAGTCCACTATCAAGCCTGGCAATAATAATGCACAGATGAGTAGCTACTGTGTCCCTTTAGGTGGAGCATTGTTGCCGGTTCACTAGTCCCCACCTCGCTGCCTTACTCATTCATACTCTTTGCCTATTCCCCGAGTTAGTGACCCCTGATCTAAACTCTCATGGTGCTGTAACACCATCACTGAATTGTCACATCTTTGGATTAAAAAGCAATATGTCTATTACAATGGTGCCTTATGAATATCTACCATAAACACTTTATTACACATTAGTTTTATCAGATTAAGTATTTTCTGGCAAAGTACTTTTTAGCAAACATACTTTTGAGCCCTCTGGGGAGTGAGTAGGGGGCAGACACAGGAGTTCTGCAAAGTTAGACAGCAGCAAAGAGCCATGGGCACCTGGAGAACAGATGCCAAAGAGAGTTTGGGAGGCAGACAAAAGGAGCACAGAGGGTGCTGATGGCGGATTTCACTTTCTTTCTAATTGTGCTGGACATTTATCTTAAAGCCTTGCTCCACTACTGGACAGCATCAGGCCTATGTCATCTCCCTGCCCTTTTTGCATGAGGGTATACATACTTGTGGGCCTTGGAGTCTCTCTAAAATTCAGTTCTAGGGCTAAGGCAAATTACCTTGAGCTTGAAGGAATTCCTCGGTTGCCTTCTGCACCAGTAGAGCTGCCCCTTGTTTCAGTGGGCACAAATTGAGTGTTAAGTATTAAAGGCATTAGGATGCAAATCAGGCAGCAGCCTGAACAATATCATTCTATGGTAGCTGTTTAAACAGGTAGCCCTGTTTGTTGAAAAGCTAATCAACAAAAAGAATTCTAAAACGAGTCTTTCACCATTTTTTGGTATAACTTTACATAAGACCTTACAATTACTAATCTGTTCTCTAAATTTCCGTTTGTGCAGTCCGGTCATACATTCAGATTTTGAATGCCATTATCCAAACCTAATAGTTATTTGGGCTTTCTGCCTCCTGGCTATCTTTAGCACATTATCTTGGAAATCACCAGTTTGAATTATAGTATATTTCTATATATGTACACATACCCATAGAGATAAATATCTACTGAAAACCAGTAATATTCCTCAGGGAGTACCCAGATAACATGCAGTACAACGTAGAGGATGTTTTTTTTCACAGCTTTGGTAATAATACACTGCAAACTACATTATGATCTCCTTATATTTGCTCTTACAGGATTGTATGCTGCGCGTTCCACTGCGGAACTTACAGTGGTAAGAATTAGTTTGCTAAGGCTGCCATAACAAAACACCCCAGACCGGGTGCTTAAACCACAGGAATTTACTGCTCACAGTTCTGGAAGACCAAGATTAAGGTGTGGGCAGTTTGGGTTTCTACTGAGGCTTCTCTCCTTGGTGTGCAGATGTCCATTTTCTCTTTGTGTCTTCACATGGATCTTTCTCTGTGCTCTTGCCTCCCTGGTGTCTCCTTATATGTCCAAATTTTCTCTTCTTATAATGGCACTAATCAGGTTGGATTAAGGCCCACCCTAACAACCTCATTTTAACTTATTCATCTTTTAAAGACTCTATCTCCAAATTAAGTCACACTCTGAGGTATTGTGGGTGAGGTCTTCAACATATGAATTGGAGGGAGGGGCAAATTTAGCCCATAACACTAAATATATTGCATTTGCTCATTTGATCACTCTCTACTTGAACTAAAATGAACTACTTGAAGGCAGGAATCACGTCATACTTACCTTTGTGTTCTTTATAGCCATCACTTTGATTCTAAAGACATATTTATGGAATTCAACAAGCTTAAGAATATAACTATGATGTTTTGTCGCTTTTAAAGAAGTTTTATCTAGTCCTGATGCATTTGGTTGGGAATGATGGGTGTCCAAGGGACTTACCTTCAACTAAATTACTCTCATAAAGAAACTCCTGGTCTTGTTATATATTCAGGGATAGTGAGGAATATACTTTTCTATTTAAAAATAACATAAGGAAAGAAATCATGAGAGAACATGTAAGAATAAATATATATTAGGAGAGGCTGTAATTTAACATACATTGGTTTCTATGTCAGATAAAATAAGCCATTGTACCTTCAAAGAGCTCATAACTAACTTAGGAACAAATATATTCAAATGTTTAGGAATCCTTAGGAAAAAAATATGGACAAAATATGTATCAATGGGAAGGTGGTAGCAAGTGCCATAAGGATTAACAGAGACCAAATTCCACTGTGGTTTTAAAAAGTGCCTGGTTTGGGTGACAAAAAGTCATGACTTTATACCAAGGATGCTAGGTTAGAATTGGGCCTTTAAGAACAAAGGGGATAAAGTGGCACAGTTAAAATTGTTGGTTCCAGTGTGTGGAAATCAGTGATGGTGAAATTATCAGGAGACAGTTGAAAAAGAAAAACCCACATAGCTTTCACAGCACAAAACTTGTAATTATTCTATTGACTAACATAGTACATTTTAAAAAATGTTCTTTCAACTCTGAAAAATGAACTGTCATAAACATTTCAATGATAACATAAATTAAGTCTACCCAGCATAAGCCCAATGTTTTCAATGGATAAGTAGCTAATTAGTCATAACAAAATGACTTATCCTTTTGTCTAGCTGGCATTGGAGTTAAAGTTCTGAGACTTAGGTCATGAATCATCAGGTGTTGATAGGGTTTTTTTTCCTCTCCCAGATAATAAGCAGGGAAGAAAAATGGTAACTATAGAGCAATACTTAGGATATCTTGATGCCAGGAATCTACTATTCTAAGCTTATAGGAAAATTCCCGTTAGCTTAAAACCTGACAATTGGCAAGTACTCTATGTCACTTTATCATATACACATTCCATGACATTACTTAATTTTTTAAAAAATCTTTTTAGCTCTAGGTGTTGTTTCCAACTCTTCACGGCCTGAATGTCAGTTTATATTTTCTTCAACAGAAGAATCAGCCCACACTTTAGGTAGATCTCTTGGGAAATACATATCTATCAGTTGATGTTGGCTGCATTTCTTTTTTTCTTTGACTTGGCATGGTTTACATTTCTCTCATGTTTATCTTAGGAGATATATGTCCTAACACAAAATGCAAATTAGAAGTACGAAGAGTTCTAAACTAGTTTCCATTTGACATTTTAAAATGACATATTATTTTTATTGCTTTGAACAGTTTAAGAGGTATGCCTCTTAAACTCAGGTTTTCACATTCATTTATTACAGTTTTTCCAGACTCTGTTATAGATGACAGTAATTAAGATTATTTTAATCATTTTACTAAAAGTGAATTGCAAACCGATTAAGAGGTAATTAGGTTTTATGTATTTACTATATGCTTTCACTTAAGAAGGCGTTGAAATCTTTTCCTTCTGCATGCTGTTTCTTGGTGTGTTTGTACTCAGACTTACTCCCCCTTGCATCCCCTGCTCTGCTCTGTATTTTAAAGGGCCCAAGATGATCTTCCTTATCCATGTGTCAGGTGGCCTCTGGATGGGTTTGGCTAGTGGTAGGCACTATCAGGAGATTGGCAGGTGGTAGAAAGGAGAATCCAAGGCACTTTCCCCTCTCCCTTTGCCTCAAACGGCATGTTCATCCATACCTGTGGCTCTCCCTGACTCCAGCTTCTACCCAACATGCCCACGTAGCTTTCCCCAGGGAAGCCAAGCTTCTGTGTTCCCAAAACCCCGTCTATTCCCTTCGTCCCATTGGAGTCTCAACTCTGTCTATTAAATCGATGCCACCACTGTCTTAACTGCTTGAAATGATTATCTTTTCCTGTTTCGATCATGACTTATTCACTCCATTTCCTCTGTCTTCACCTGACAGTTGGTAAGATCACACAGTACTCTTACTTATCACACAACCTCTTTTGTTATTGTAACCATCATCGATAATGAAACATGTGTATTGCTGTCTGCAGGGCACAGCGCTCAGTGGTGCAGATGGAATGAGGGATAAAACTAAGTCCAGGTAGTGGAAATAGTAAGAATGCAAGGCACAAAGTTTGACATATATTGTATATCGGGGCTCTGCATTCACAGCCCACAATATGGGTCTTGTAGAATGAAGATATGATGAGGAGTGTTGGGGTCTCTAATTTGACAAAGCTTGGAGATATCATTGCTTTATTTATTAATTTATAGACAATTATAAGCTCTAACCAAGTGCCAGGATCTTTGTCAAGCACTAGGATGAGGCATGAGGTAAGATAGAAACATACAAGATGCAGGCAGGGCTGCATTCCTTCTGGAAGTTTTAGGGGAGAATCCATTCCTTGTCTATTCCAGCTTCTAGAAGCTGCCTGCATACCTTGGCTTGTAACCCCCTTCCATCTTCAAATCCAGTAATCACATCACCCCAAGACCTCTGCTTCTCTGACTCTGACTCTCTCCTCTACTCTTTTACTTATAAGGATCCTTATGATTACATGGGACACACTCGGATCATCCAGGATATCTCCTCATCCCCAAATCCTTAACTTAGTCACATCTGTAAAGTCTCCTGCCTTGTAAGAGAACATATTCACAGGTTTCAAGGATTAGGATGTGGCCACTTGGGGGGTGGGCGGTGTTCATTATTCTGCCTACCGTATCCCTGCCATACCCTGTGAAGAACTGGAGCCGTCACAATCGAACTTTGCAAAGGAGATACTAAGAGCAATAGGTGAACCCCAAACTTACAATAAGTAGGTAAATTTGCATTATTTCCCAACACCCCTCTTTTTAGGAAAGAGTTTTTCAAAATCAGAGAGGCAGTGAGACCCTTATCAGAACTGATGAAACCATTCAGTTCCTAGAAAGATAATGGAAAACTTTTACCTGACAACATTTTTGCAGCATGCATTTTTTAATGTTCATTTTTTAGGAGGATTTCTATGAAATTACAGTTTAGGTGACATATAGCAGCAAGCAAGTGGGTGGTCATGAGTGATGGTAACAGTCTCTTCCAAGCAACTGGAAATAAGTGCATGCTCTGTGTGAAATGAGGGCGGAGTAGTAAGCAGCTATGAGATCTTCCGGCAGTGGCTGGACCCACACACTCTGGGACATTCTGTCCACACTGGCAGCCATTAGTAGTGCTTCTTCATCTACTCCAAGGACAATGGCACAGGCATGAAAACCCCATGTGAAAGGATAGTTCTAGACTACTGATGGATATATTCCAAGGGACTCTTCCCAATTTTCCACCGAAGATTTTGAGCAGAAAGGTGGAATTTATGGGAGATAGAATGTGATCAAAAGAGAAAGGAATTAGAGGAATGTTTCTAAGCAGAAACAGGAGAGAGAACTGGATGCCTGTTCTCTGTGGCCTCAGTGAAGGAAGGCCTTCCTTCTGTTTGGGTCTTATGATGTGTGAAGTGAGCCCTGGGAATTCTATGGGGAAACCTCCTAGGAGAGCAGAGGCACTTCCTTGGGGAAGAACATTATTCTGCAAGCCTCAGTGTGCAGTGTGTGTTCCATTTCTCAGGTCTGTTCAGGACAGTCAATTAAAGCCCAGTTTCAATTTTATTTTTGTTCATAAACGTCCATTTATCACCCTCCCTTCACTCCATACGAGATTCCAGGAATGACTCTAAATTACACATCTGAGAAGTTGGACTCAAATCAACTGCCTAAAGGTGGGGCTAATAAAGAACCATAGTAGCACTGAAAACTGAGGACAGGAATTGCATTGTTTTTTTTCTCTCCCAGTGACCTGAGGTAGCCTTTTAATTATCAAAGTGTCATGAAGAATTATTTCACCAGGAGATTAAAGATTTCACATTTAGTTCCCAATTCTAAATTTATGCACATTGAGGGCAGAGATCATTCTCTTCAAGCCAAGAAACAAATTTTCCAATAAACAATATACCACTTTTTAAAGCATGGGGTAAGAAGTGGGGTGGAGCGTAAGGTCTGTGTTTCTCAGCAGTTCAATTCGCAGGGCTTGGCTTAATTAAAAACAAAAACCAAAAATCTCTGTTTTGTTTACTAATCTCTCTTTTTTTCCAGAATCTTTTCATGTCTGGGGATGGGGAGGTTTAGATCAGTGACAGGTATCGAGAGAGAGATACAGGATTAGATGCTAACATAAGAAATGGAATAAGTGATACAGGATTAGATGCTAACATAAGAAATGGAATAAGTTGGTTATGAATATTACATAGAATATGTTTACATCCTTGCAGATAATAACCCTTTTTTCATGTGAAGATGCATACTTTCATGCTCATTTTTAAATTACCATTTCTCAATTGAAATAAATTTCTGCTTGACATTTTCCAAGACTGTGTAAAGAAAGGCCAATGATATTAACTACCGTTCATCTACCATATGGCAGGCTTTGTTCTTGCATTATCGTTAATACTCTCAACAACCTAACTAGATAATTGATATGCTCACTATTTTATTATGAAGAAATTGGGTACTGATCGAGTACATTTCTAATAAATACCTGAGTTGATATTTCACCAGGAGAATTTAATCCCAAAGTTTGTCCCCTTTCTATAATTTGCTGTCTTTTTCAAGGGATATCATTGAAAATATTCTCCTACTGTGAGAGGTGCAGTCATCAGTGAATTATCCAGGGACTGAGACTGAATTACTCAGTTGATGCTCTAGACCCCTCCTTTTTTTTCTCTCTCTCTTTTGGCTGCACTCTTTGGTTTCTTAAATTGGACTCCTTTCTCTTACATTAATCAGTTTTCTTTAGGCAGAGCTATTTTCTACTTCCAGGAAAAACTAGAACAATTTGAACTTAACCATCCAAGGTCATGAGTTTTCATAGTTACACTTATACTAATGGAACAGAACAGAAAAATATCCAGCTATAATTTTGCAATGTTATTGTCATCACATTTTCTATGAGAGTATTTGGATATAATATATGCAAGTGACTACGTTGGGGATCACAAATGTGTGCACAGATGCAGAAACTCAAACTTGTAGATGCTTAGGTGAATTCAGCAAATCAATCACAGTGTTCTCATTATTCTCAATCCACTGATATCAATTAGTAACTAGTAACACAATTAGCACTCAAAATTAAGTATATTTGTCTTGCCTGATGTATGCTGCAGTCTTTCTTCACTGAAGTTTGTTTATTTGTTAATAGGCTGGCTGCGCTGCACGTTTGAGGAAGGCAAAGGTAATTTCCATGCCTAGTAAATATCAAGGAGAGATCAAGGTTGAGAGGTTTATTATTATTAAAGTTTATTATTTTTCTAAACACTTATAATTGATTTTTGACTGCAAAGTGCTCTTTTTTTCCCTTTTGAACACATCCTTCTCTTTAGAATTGTGCTTCAAAGTTTAAGTTATAAAATCAAAATGCTTTCAGAGAATTTCTGAATCGTCTTTTTTTTTTCCTAGAGGAGGTTTTCTAGAAATTAAAAAAAAAAAGAAAACTGCAGGGTTAAGTGTTTGCTTACTTGTTTTTTATGCAGCTCAGACATAGTTAGATAGTTTCCCCACCCTAAAACCAGAAGCTTACATTTGTCAAGTATGCTTTTGCTCTTGAGCTCGAATAATTTTTACCTCCTTCAGGATGACTTCTAGAAAAATCAATAATGTTTTGCTCCAAGGAAAATTCTGTGGACAAGTTTTGTTTTATTTTTTTAGAACACATAGCCTTTCTAAGTTTGCTTATTCTTCCAAGTAAGCAAAGTGTTGAGATGAAATATCTATGCAATTTGTTTGACTGAAGGAATTTAAATAGGTGTCTCTGTTTTTAGAATGCTTTCCAGATATTTCATTTGATGACTGTGTTTTAAACAGCATTTATCCTAGGGGAGCACCCAGGACCTCTTGTTTATAACAAGAGCCACTGTGATGCCTGCTATTTCTTACCACATTCTTAGGCTTCCAAACAATTTTTGTGTTTCTCCCTGGGGATGCAAATACAGAACAGGGAATGGGAGATAGAAAAATAAATACTTGGTTTCAATATTTTCTCTTCTCTTTCCCCTGATTTCTACTAATAGTTATGAACATATTGGGACATCAAAAGTGGGAAACAGTAGAGCATAATAATAATAATTTAAAAAATAAACCTAGGTCAGAATTTAAGTTTGAATTTCAATTCCACTTTTACCAACTGTGTGGTATAGAACAGATTACTACATCTCTTTAAAGCTTATTTTCCTTGTAACATAGAGATTGTAATACATATGTGAAATGGTTATTAAAATTCTATATCTAATACATAATGGGTATTTAGAAAAATGTTAACTGAATATGAATGTGATTTTATAAATAACAAAAGATCAGTTCACTCCAAGATATCTTTTTTCACCATTATAGTTAGAACTAGAGTAAGTCATTGTTTTTGGCATGATGTGAAATTTACAATATGCATTAAGTTATAATTACCTAGGGAATGAAGTAACAAATATGCAGGAGCAAACATACTTTATATAGGATGGAACATTTATCATATAAGATAGCAGAGCACAGCCCTGAATAAATGGGCACTAGGACATGTAACTTTTGGTAGAGAAGTGAAAGGTCAAGAATAATGTGACTTGGAACTGATAGCATCTCTGTGGTTAGATCTATGGCTTGGTTACTAAATCTAAGAGTATTGGTTATTTGGAAAGAGCTTATCAAAATTAAGGACAGGGTAACTGAAAGGAAAAGTTAACAAGTGCTTCAAGATAAATTATATTAGCTATACTTGATTTTTTTTCAGGTTCTACCAGTATACTGTAGTAGAGAAACAGAGCAGAAAGGGACTAACACTTGTTGAATTATATGCTCTAGAAATTGTGTTAAGTGCTTTTTGCACATAAGAATACAATCATTCTGTAAATCCTCTTCTGATTGGTAACAGAAAAAAACAATCCTCTTATGCTACCATAAGACTGCTATTGGAAATATGTTATTTCATTATATATGTATTTAAATGCTAAGTAGTCTAAATTTTATTCATTTTTATCCCATTTCCATGGATATAGAAATAAGTGTAAGATCTTAGTGAAGGAGAATCATAAATGAAGTGGTGTTAGTTTGCTGTGGCTGCCATAACAAAGTATCCCACACAGACTGGGTGACTTAAACAACAGAAATTTATCTTCTCACAGTTCTGGAAGCTTGAAGTTCAAGATCAAGGTGTTGGCGGGATTGGTTTCTTCTGAGGGTCATGAGGGAAGGATCTGTTCTAGGCTTCTCTTCTTGACTTGTAGATGGATAATTTCCCCCTCTGTCTTCACATTGCCTTCCCTCTTTGTGTGTCTGTGTCCAAATCTTATAAAGACACCATGTTGCATTTGAGCCCACTCCAGTGATCTCATTTTAAATTAATTACCTCTGCAAAGACCCTATCTCCAAACCAGAGTCATATTCTGAGGTACTAGGACTCAGTTAGGACTTCAATATATCATTCTGGAGGTGGGGGACACAATTCAGACCATAACAACTATTTTCCTCATTTCTCTTCTTCACAATTCCTAGCAGAAATTGACTTGTTCATGAGATGCTCCATACATATTCTGCATCTATTGAGATGATCATATGGTTTTTATTCTTCAATTTGTTAATATGGTGTATCACATTGATTGATTTGCGTATATTGAAGAATCCTTGCATCCGATAATTCAAGAACTCTTTGCATCACATATATATGAAATAAAACTTTCTTGTCCTGAAGATCCCATAAAGAAATAGCATTCTATGTTCAGTCAAAACAGAAACCATCCACACTGGAATACTCTGGGCATTTGAACCAAGCCAGACCACAAAAGTTAATTTAGGTTTGAGGACTAGACAGAATGATCACTCAGATACAAGGTCATTTCCTCTTCGCTTTACAACCAAACCAGAAACATACAATCAAAAATATACAGCAGATCAAGGCTACAAATGAGTGGACATGGCTCTCTGTCACCCCCCTCTCTTCTTCCCAGAAGCATGTCCAGAGGCTGGTGGGCTCACCAGGGAGACTGAAACTCTGTCAGTTCAGAGGATTCCCAACCATAGCTTATGTAAAATCTTTGAAACTGAAGATGGTGGACATGGATGAGGTTGATGGAGGTGTGGAACTTCAGTATTCAAGTCTCCACTCTATTTCCAATATGAAAATTCTTACTGAACCACAATTACATGCTTCCAGGTTCTATTTCTTACTGTGTCATTGACTCACTTGAGTTGCAGGGAACAGGCATGCCCTATAACCATTTTCCAATGAAGTAAAAAAAAATGAGCATGTAATAAGTGAAAAGCACTTTGTAAAATGTAAAATACTGTGCCAATCATCTATTTTGAATGTTGTAAATAAATAAGACAGCTATAACTTTCATTCTTCAATAAGGAAGTAGGTATATAAATTGAGTACTGATTATGTTCCAGATATTCTGCTAAAGATTAGGGATACAGAAGTCAAAAAGACAGATGTGATCTCTTTTGCATGTAATGTATAGTATGACAATTTTGACATAATTTTCATAATGCTAGTCTTATCAAAACTGCATACTTACTACTATAAACAGTTGCAAAAAAAGGCTCAGTAAGCCTCCAATTTGGCAACAATTTAATGGATTGGCTTCCATAATTCCAGAATGCTAAAACAAAATAATTTCCTGGTACCATCCCATACTTCTCTCTTCTTTATGTACAGAGGACACAGAAAGAAAGAAGGTTTTCCTTGCCAGTTTCTGCATTCCTTTCCATGGCTGTAGATTCTGACACGTTTCAACTTTCTGCAGAATCTGACTCTTTTTTATGGGGATAGGCAATTTATAGGACTAGTCCTTTGAGGAAAATCTAAATGCCCCTAGGTCTTGGCCTAGGAAGTGCTAGGTGAAGAATATAAGAGTAGGGACCTTGCATCATGCTGTACCAGTCATGTAAGAGTAGAGAATATTCAAACTCTCCATCCTGCAAAGGTAGTCACAGAGGTTCAGATGTATGCATAAACATTCTACTCATGGATAGGAAAACTGGGATTATTACTATTATGGTTATAATTTTAAGGAATTAGACAAATTCATCACAGACTCTCAGAAAGCTACAGCAAAAGATTAAGAGTAATTGCATTAACTATTCTAATCTAAAATTCAACCTATCTAACACTCAGAGAACATGCCCTCAGTGCTTTTGGCCAATAGTTTTTTAACTGAGATCTGATGAACTCTCTTTCTGTACATCTGTCAGGACAAAATACTTACACTTGCAAAGAATGTGCACCAATGTCACTTACCCTCCTTCCCTGCCAGCAGATTACAGTGAAAGGACAAAGTCATAATTCTCAGGCACTGAAGGATGAGCTTTAAGTAGAATTGTATGGGCTGTGAATTATCTGCAGCAGTAAATTATTGTACAAATAAGCCATTCAAGTTCACTAAAATTGGAGAGGTTAGGGTTAGTGCAATTCTTATCCAAATGTTAAGTGTCAGTGATAGCCCACTGCCCTGCAGTAGCCAGAAGTGTACAACATGTGCCTTATGAGAAAAGAAAAGTTCTTGTGATTTTTCTCTTTCCCATTGCACTCTAGGGTGATCTGAGCATCAGTTAAAAATTCCTGTCAAAAATAATTACTGAGAGTTCGAGAGTTCATCGTCTCTAAAAACCCAACGAAGAATAATCTGTCTAATTCTCTTATTTGGGCATGTAGTAGAGCTGTTAGAGATTCTGGTTATGTCTTTTAAGTCTTATGATTTCTGATCCTTTCTGGAAAGATGATGTAAAGAGAGAAATTTCAACAAACTATATTCTAATATGTTATATTCGAGTTGACACCTGTCTTCTCACACTGACCTACATTAGATGGAAATTATTGCCATGTCCCTGATAAACTTGGGTGCATTCATATGGGTTACATTTGTCGTGTGATAGGTGGATAAGAGAAGCAACTGGTTCAGTTGTGAGGAGTAATCTTCAGGCAAAACAATTTCCCCCAAATTTCCAAATATTGATTTATCACCAAGAATTTTCCATACAAATACCTAGTTTTAGGCTATCACTCAGTTATTCAGCCACCCATCCTACCTGGAGCCCATCCCCATTTCCCCTAGTGCCTTCCTCTGTCAGGATTTTCTCTTTCTGTGGACGCCACCTCTCTCACTCCAACCACCTTAAGAGCTTGGAGCTGAAGCAACATTGCTCCAATTTCAAGTTCTCCTTGTTGCTCATGTCCTGTGTTTCCTATTTGGACTTCTTGCCTCTTTCCAACCCATTGTTTTCCCCCGTTTTCTTATACTTGAGTAGTTCTGAATTTTGACTGCTTACCTTATCTAAGGACCCTCTAATTTCCTAATCTTTGTTCTGCGAAAATAGATTCCTGGCCCATCTCCAAAATCGACGCTACACGCTGTTCCGATGTGACAACAGTTAGCTGTCTGAACTGGAACAAGTCTCTCTTAATCTCTTTGTTCTCAATTTTCTCACTAAAAACTAAGAAGCTCAGTGGTACTCGAAGCCTTTCCTTTTGATGTGTCAATAGAACTTAGTTGCTAACACTGATGTACACATTCACCAGTTTGGGCCGTGGTTATAGCGACTTTCAGATAAATGAATATCGGTAAGTGAATAACTGGAGTTTAAATAATCTTTTTGTTGTTTTTTCTTCTGATAAGGTTGTTTTAGAAAGTACTTCTAGGGTACTGTTTTTAAAAAAGAAAAAAGTATGTTTTAATAGATGGCTATTTCAGCAGCTTCTAAATACTTCAAAGAATATATTTTGTCATTATTTATAACATAAGTAAGACTTGATTCTTCCTAACTATTCATGTCACATAGTATCAGATTCCAAAAAAATATATAAATGCAAATTACTAATTTTTTGGATCCCCTAATATATGCCAAGGACTATTCTAAGTATGTTTCATGTATTAATTCATTTATTTCTCGAATACTATAAGGTCAACACAAATGTTATTTCTGTTTTACAGATGAAATAACTAGGAAGAGAGGTTAAGTAACTTATTCAAGATTAAACAGAATAGAAGAGCCAGGATTTATACCAGGCAGTCTGGCTTCAGATCCTGTGCTTGTAAACATCACACTATTCTGCCCTTCTCGACCAATTTGAGCAAAGTCCTTGAGTGGAGTGTATTGAAGTAGAGTCTCTTGAAAAGGCAAATAAGGTTTATATTTATAACACAAAACGAAACGTCTTATTCTCTCCCTTACCATCTTCCTCTAAAAAAAAGTCACACAGAATAAAAGCGGCTTATCAATCTGCTCATTCTTATTCTCTTTTTCTCTCTTTCTTTCCCTAGATGCCAGCTGAATGGCTTTTTTATATATCTTCCCCACCTGTCCTTTCGCCACCTCCCAAATATATTTCATTCTTCCCTGGAGGCTATATGTCTTTCTCTTTTGAGTTGGTTTAATTCCTCTAGCTTGTCCAATACAACATCTCTACATGTACTAAACACAGGTCAGCATGAAGAGAGCCCAAGAAAGAGCTTGCAGAATTCTTAGAGCAGGGTTGAGGAAGCATATTACCTTAATACTTATTGTCCTTGTATACACCTATATAACTTCAATTATAGGGTCCTATGTGTAATTCAATTATCAGTCACTTGAACTTCTATGGGTTTCTCCACACTAAGATTTCAATCTTGAGTTTTACTTCCAGCTCTAGAATTCCCTGGATGATGAAAATGAGGGAATATTTGGGGCCAGTTATTTGGGCCTGTGTCATCAAGGGTGATGGGTCAAGAAGTCAGAGAAAAAGTGACAAGTTCTAAGCACCATCTTGTTTTTCTGAAAACTCACAGAAACAGTTCAAAAGATAATGTCTGCTTTGAAAAAATGTAAGTTATGATTGGATTCCTCATGTATAAATTTTTGTCTTTCACTCAACTAACTCACAAGTGAACTGAATTTCTCACTCTTCTCCTGACTATTTAGGGTATAAGGAAGCACAACATAAAGAAAAAGAGGTGGCCTAAGACAACTGGTTTGTCTTAGAAGGAAAAGAAAAAATGAATTGGGTTTATAGAGGAAGAGACCTGGAGATTTTACACTGAATTCTAGAGCCGTAGAGCTTCGCTGTTTCAAGAATAGCACATTTGAAATTGGTCTTTTAGTGGAGTGACAAAATTCTTAAAAGTGGTTTGAAGTTGAATTTTAAGCAGGCAACTAGCAAAGGACTTACAAAACTGAATTACAATTTATAAACTCAACTTTATGAAGTTAGAAGCTTTAGAGGATGAGTTAATCAGCACCTGCTCCTATGTGAATGTGTGAGCTCATGTCTGCTAATAGAGGGAAGAGGGACACATCAGGCTGACTCACCATTGGTGCAAGACGTTTTCAATTTTGCCTGAGACAAGGATGAAATACGGATGAGTTTGCATCTGAACACATTGCCAGTTAATCACTATGATGACATTTAAATAGTCATTCTGCATCGTAAATGTTTGAAAGAAAGCTTTATTTTCTAGTGATGGAACTCATAGAGTTTTCCTTTTTCTTTTCACATAGTCACTGAACTTACAGAGCTTATTAGGAGTTGAACTATTGGGAATAAACTGTCAAAGATGCCAGGAAAATTTCTAGCTCTAAGGAAGTGAAGTATAATAGGTGGATTAGAAAAATATGAATGAAAAGTCAAATACAAATAGAATAATCCAATTCAGTGATACATCACAGTTCCTGGAACTTTTCTTATCTGGGTAGATATAAAATTGCTGGTTTGCTAAGAATAAACAAGAAAAGAAAAAAACAGCTGAATTAGATGCCAACTAGTAAGTACTTAAACACACATATTTTGTTCCTGGATACCTCCCCAGATTTTCACTCAGAACCTAGTTGTTCTTAGCTTACATACACTCTTAATGAATTTGATCATATCTTATTCCAACCCTCAGCTGATTAAAAGTAACAAGTTAGAAAGTGGAGGACCATCTATGTGCAAGAACTTTAAGAATATTAAGGAATAAAAGTAGACTACTTAACAGTCAGACAATAAGCAGAATAATGCAAGATTGAAATGCTCACAGGAATCACATCCAAAACACTCCCACAGCCTCCCATAGGCCATGCCGAATCAGTGTTTTAGAGCATAGTCCAGAAATGTATAACAATGATCCCCAGTTATCAGTAAGAGGTTTAATGCATCCTCTATGTGTGAATTTATTTGAAAGATTTTCAATTCAAAATAGTTTATTTTCATTATTAAGATTTATTTAGTTAAATCTTTATTAACCTCAAAGACTGCATTCTCCAAAATGGCTCTTTCATAAATTTAATTTAAGACAAAATTATAAGAATCGTCACAAGACACTGTGCAAATTAAGGATCAAATATGCAGCAGTCATAGTATTCTTGTTAGAATCAGAACCATCTCTAGCAGATGCTGTATCTGGGGTGTACATTTAGAACTAAGCACAATTTTGCCAAGTTGCTCAATAGCACTTTCAGCTAAATTTTTCTAGAAATACCATTAAAAAAAATAAAGAGAGGAAGGTCTAAGATGAACCTCTCAGGAGCAGCTGTGTGATATGAGATTGAACAACTTCAGATATTCCCATAATTCTCCTTGGTGGGGAAGAGGGGCATCAACTGCTAGAACTATGAAGGCCAGAACAAGCTTAAAACGATGATCTTTTAACTTTAGTTGCTGCCAGAGTTGCATCTCTAACCTTACCCATTTCTTCCTGGGGAATAATTATTTCAGGGGAGAGGAGAGGAATATCTACAATCTGTACCTTTGCCCAATGTCAAAGATAATTCATTCTCCTAAAGCAGAGAAAGCCAGAGACTTGTAAGCAATAATGGTGCTTTGACCAGACCACTTACTACCTGCTGTTTCCAAGGTAGGCTCATGAATAATCATTTCCATCATCCCCGCTCTGAAGTTTCTGGTAGTTATTTCTCCCTGAGGACCTTGGGGCCTTGGCAGCTGGGTAGCTGTATGATTCTGTCTCAATTATCTCAATTAACAGTTGTTTATCAGAGGATTTGTTCAACTTAATTTCAGCAGCATCGATGGTACACCATTATTCTTTTTAATTGAAGTATAGTTGACTTACATATTATGTTAGTTTCAGGTGTACAACATAATGATTCAATATTTTTATAGATTATACTCTATTTAAACTTCTTATAAAATATTGTCTATATTCCCTGTGCCGTACAATATATCCCTGTAGCTTATTTATTTTACACTTAGTAGTACACCATTCTTTTTACGACACACCTCTGAAAGAAGTTATATTGAGAACAACATTAAGGCAATATGCTTCTGCCACACCTGATAATCTCTTTTAAAAGAAAATTCGGAGATTAGAGAACGAACATTGGATTTATGCACTTTTTGGTACTTTTGATAGCTATTACTGGACCTTATAGTTTAAAGGTAACATCTGTGTCACTGACTCAGTTTAGTTAATTTGTTTCTACTTGTTCGGATATAAATAAAGTGCTCTATTTTTCTCTGTCTGTTTGAGAAATTCATTAATTTCTAGGAAGAAATCTAAAAGGTTCATGAAAAGAACACACAGGAGAAAAATATTAAGTTAGTTTTTGTAAAAACACTAAAGATTTTATTAAGCTCCCAGAAATTTTTCATTTAGGTTTTTAATATGAATTTGGGGGAATGCTTATAATGATTTTACTTTGTATTTTTCTCTTGATCATAGCTATAAAATTGTTCTCACATGAGAAACTCATCAATTATTAGTTCTCAAACTATTTTCTTGAAATTCCTATTTATTTATTTTTTGTTTGGTAATACAGTTTAAAGGCCTAAAGAAAAAAAATTAGCTAATACACATTCATATTTGGTGATAATTAAAATGGTATAATTTATATTTTAATAGAAAATTATTTTTCTGTTATATTTTCTCAAGAGAGAATAGTCTATATTTCTAACTTTTATATTAGCATATTTGGGGGCCAAGTTTATTTTCTTAAAATAACACAGTACTACTTACACAATAAAAGTCAGTGGGCAGATGAAATTTAATTAAAAAAATATACTTACGGAAAAATACGTATGAGAAATATGCTTATGATGTGGAAATACATTATTACTTAGTTATTGTGTCTATTACATTAATTAGTTTATTGTTCTAATGGGGCACAAGTATTTGGGAGGGGGCATATTTTTAGGATTTTTAACAGGATAAGAAAACTGAAGGCTGAGAATGCCTTTTATTTTTCTAGAATATAATACCAAGTATAATACTTGATAGATTATACGAACCTGGTAAAATGGCTGCATTTCCAATGAACATCATTGCCAAGATAATTTAAAAGTAAATGAATTCATTATTCATTTATTCATCCATTCTTTTATCAATGAACCCATATTTCTTGAATACTTTCTATATGCCAGACTTCATATTTTATGTTAGAGAAAAAAAAGATTAAAAAGGACACAATGTTTAAACTGTTCAGAATGCTTAAAATAATAACAAAAAATGGTCTATTTTCCAAGCCACTCTGTCAGTCTAGCAGAATCCTGATACAAAAACAGGATAAGAATGGCATATACAAAAAGGAAACTATAAACTCACCTTACTCATAAATAAACAAAAAATATAAATAACCAATTAAACATAAGAAATCATTAAGCAGTGATATATTGAATGAATAATTTACCATGGACAGAGAGAGTCTATCTGAAAAAATACAAGCATGTTTCAACATGAGAAAATCTATTACTGCAACTTACTACCTTACGATATCAAAGAAGAAAAAACATTAATATAAAACATTATATAAAAGATTATATAAACACAATATAAAAGAGTCTAGCTAGAAAAAGAGATATATATATATATGTATATGTATATTAATCTATGAATGAATTAGGAGAAAATGTTTAAAAATTGTGATGGGAAACATACACTGGCACCATATTCAGAAGACATGAAGATAGATTTACTTGCTTGAAAGTTAAAAACAAGTCAGTTCGTATCGAGAAAGATACCTTAAGCTGTCATACAGAGTGAAGTAAGTCAGAAAGAGAAAAACAAGTACCGTATGCTAACACATATATATGGAATCTAAAATAAAAAATGGTTCTGAAGAACCTAGGGGCAGGACAGGAATAAAGACACAGATGTAGAGAATGGACTTGAGGACACGGGGAGGGGGAAGGGTAAGCTGGGACGAAGTGAGAGAGTGGCATGGACATATATACACTACCAAATGTAAAATAGATAGCTAGTGGGAAGCAGCCGCATAGCACAGGGAGATCAGCTCAGTGCTTTGTGACCACCTAGAGGGGTGGGATAGGGAGGGAGGGAGACGCAAGAGGGAGGAGTTATGGGGATATATGTATATGTATAGCTGATTCACTTTGTTATAAAGCAGAAACTAACACACCATTATAAAGCAATTATACCCCAATAAAGATGTTAAAAATAAAAAATGTAAGTTATAGACTTTTGCTTGTGGATAAGATAAACACCCCTTTATCTTCCACTGAACTCAATTACAGAACCTGGACAGAATGGGTGGCCAGCTATTTGAGAGCCCCGGGAAGTAAATATAAGAAGGCAGTTGAATTCAAAGAAAATTCAAACAATTCAAAGTACTACTGAGCCAACTGTGAGTTTGCCATTGTTTTCCTCCTCTGGTATGCCCTGGCCAGAACTCAGCACATTTCAAAACCCAGAAATGAGCACTGTGGTGAAGAGAAAGAGAGATCTAGGAGAAACTTTCTGGTTCTAGCTCATGGAACCAGAAAGGAAACTCTTAAAACTCAAATACAGTTGTGTGTGTGTGGGGGGGGGTGGATTTCTAGGAATTTCCCCCCCTTTTTTACCTCCATTATTTAGAGAGAATGGTAATAACAAGAGGCTTTTAAAAATTTTATTTATTTATGTATTTAAATAAATAAATAAATAAATAAATAATAAAATTTATTATTTATATTATTGCTATTAATAATAAAATAATAGCATAAAATAATATTTATTTAAATATTATTACATAATAATATTTATTTATTATTTTTTATATTATTCCTATTTATTATTTATATTATTGCTATTAATTATTCCTTGAAGAAAAAAATTCTTTCCTGGAAGGAGAAAATATGGCGTAAAATTCGGTCTGTTCTAGAAATATCAATGGCTTTTCCAGGATATAACATTTCAAATATTAAAGTATATGGTAAACAGGCAAATAAGGAGAAGGTAACATGCTTCCTATGTACAGTGCAATATTTAAATCATAAAATAAGCTCCACTAAGTACAACTGGCAAGTGAGAAACCAGCAAGAGCCAAAACTTAGAGGGAAGGGAAGCTTCCTCTCTTTCAGTTGAAGTGTGGCTCCAAGAAGTTGTCACCAGACCCACTGTGATGACTTTTTCCTTCTCTCTCTGCCCTGCTATACGTAATCCTAAACAAGGTGGAAGGGGGCAGTTTCTGGTTGGAAGTCTGGAAAGGGCAGTCTGTGGAATGGGGACGTGCCTGGGGGATAATAAGAAAGAAGAGCTCAGGATGGTCACTCTGCAAAGTTGTTTATGAACTCCTGGGCTCACCCCCACTGTGTGTTGTACCAGAAGGACGTGGCATGACATCTTTAAAGTGCTGAAAGAAGAGTACTGACAACTCAGAATTTTATATCAGTGAAAATGTCCCTCAGGACTTAAGGTGAAATAGAGACATTCTCAGATGAAAGGAAACTACAGTAGTTGTTGGCAGCAAACCTGCTTTAAAAGACTTGCTAAAGGAAGTTCTTCAGACAGAAGGGAAATGATACCAGAAGGAAACATGGAACATCAGGAACGAAGAAAGAGAAACACAGAGGGAAAATGTTTATATATATATATATATATACGCAATACATTATTTTTCTCCTCTTGAATTTTGCAGAATATGTTTGATGGTTGAAAGTATAAAATACAACATTCTCAGATGGAAGTTTCCATGTATGTAGCGGTACTATGTTAGACGACTGTAGCAAAAAGGAGAGACGTTAAAGGGAATTTATAGTTTCTACATTCCAGTTAGGCAGTCAAATATTGATTCTAAATAGACTGTAAGTAATAAGTATGAATTTTTTAATTCCTAGAGTAAGCTCTAAAAAATTATACAAGTATACATATTCAAAATGACAAGAGTAACATTTAGAACAGTTAGTTAGAAAAGTATCAATAGAAAAGATGAAAACACCAATGGCCAAATGATGTTAAATTTAGAAAAAATATAGTCTTTCTTCAGAGTCCCTGTGGAAGTTTTACATAATATATCCTTGATATTTAAAAGGCATTGTCCAATATCTCTTTAGGGATAAGTTCACCAAAGAGCAGTGAAACAAGTTGAATGAAATAGCTATAGGATTTTTTAAACTTTCCTATTATTACAGCTATTTGATTTATGAAAAAGACAATGACATCATTTTAATATCCACCAGTCACATTAAATAATAGTAAATACTCATTACTATTTCCCTTGAATGGTCAACTGCTAAAATTTGATGTGTGTGTGTGTTTGACTAAATTTGAGAAGTGAATATTATAATTTATTAAAATTTTCTTTGTTTTACATGGGAAATTGAATGCTACATTTTATTTTTAGTTTTATTTCATTAATGATTAAAACTTAGACATTAAACAGGCGAGTTTCTACTAGATGCTTCATATTCTGTGACTGCACTAAAGGCAACATTTGTAAATTTTATAGAGCAACTGAAACTCTCATACACTTCTGGTGAGAATATAAAGTCGTACTTTGAAAAACTGTTGGCAGCATCTATGAAACACATGCAAACTCTAGGTATTAGTTTTCTCTTGCTGTGCACCAAATTACCACAAACAGTGGCTGAAAATACACCTCACAGTTAGCTCACATTTCTGTAGGTCAGAAGTCCAACACAGTGTGGCTCTAGTCCTTATAGGAGGACCCCTGTATCATCAATTCAGCAGTGAGGCAGCAAGTATCCCATAGGCTTCAAATCTCCCAGACTTCCTCTTCTGCTCCTGGAGAAAATTCTCTGCTTTTAAAGCAACTGTTGTGATTA
Organism: Balaenoptera borealis; assembly: GCF_965194805.1. Classification (NCBI taxonomy): domain Eukaryota; kingdom Metazoa; phylum Chordata; class Mammalia; order Artiodactyla; family Balaenopteridae; genus Balaenoptera; species Balaenoptera borealis. The sequence continues at coordinate 35,045,795 of NC_138867.1, read as the reverse complement.
GATTAGGCCCACCTGGGCATCTCCCTAACCCTAAAGCCCATGTGGATAATCTCCCTTTCACTGGGGCATGGAATCGTGGAGGACATTTTTAGTATTCTGCCTACCTCCTCCTATGCCTGAGCAGTTCCAGTCCTAGACATATACCCAACAGAAATGCATGCATATGTTCACCAAAATACATGCACAAGAATGTTAATGGTAGGAGTGCTCATATTAGCAAAAATCTGGAGAAATTATTCAACAATAATAGAATAAACTGTGGTATAGTCTTATAACTGAATTCAGAAATGAGAATGAAAAAAGTACAAATACAACAGCATGAATGAATCTCACAAACATAGTGTGCAATAGCAGGCAATAGTGTTTATGGGAGTGAGTGGAGGGGTACCTCTTCCAACCCAGAAAGTCATAGAAATCTTCCTGGAGAGGGTACAGTTTCTGCAAAGAATTAGAGTGAGTGATGGGTAATGTGGGGGACAGAACTAAATTTTAAATTGAAAGAATAATATGAACAGAGGAAACATCTGTAAAAATTATAAGCAGATGGGTATTATGAATAGACAGAAAAATGTGGAAAACAGTGGGATAAAAGGAGTGCCTGGAGAATTTGATGGGGTCAGAACATGGAGACCTGAAAGCCATATGAAGAAGATTGACTTTTATCCTGTAGGTGAGGGAGGACATGGGAGCTCTTTGCAAAAGGAATGATATGAACATATTTATATTTGGGGTCATTGATACTGCAAAATAGATAACAAAAAGATAACATTATAAAAAGAAAGTAGAGAGGAAACTAGACTAACTTGGGAGGCTATTCAAGGAGTACAGGTGAGAGATGATGGGTGCCTGAGTTAGCAGGGGAGGAGGACAGACAATCTAAGAAGCATGGGTGCCTTGTATCTACCTCCCTTCCTAAAATTGCTTTTAAAGTCTTAATTCATGCTAAAGTATAATTGACTAATAATACAGTTGTTGAATATTCTCATGTCTCCCAAGAGAAGGTGAAATTACCACTAACTAGGGATCCCGGCTCTAAGTTGAAAAGATGACTTCTAGTTGTGCAATAGTAGGTATTTTCCTGAAGAAGTTTTAATTAGTTTGTTTCTTTATTTCTAAGTCATCAGGACTTTTCCAAATGCACCACGCATATGAATAAGGGAACCAGAGCCGAAGACACATTCCATGGTTGAGATGTCTGAGCAAAATCTGTACTTTTAATTCTATGACCTTTACAAGGTCAGCAACAGCAGAGATCTGGGACAGAAATTCTTCAAGATTTTCATATACAACAGTGACCAGTGGGACAGTTGTGTAAAAGAAATTTCCTAAGCCATACGTTTATTATTTCTGCTAGAAAGCCTTACAAAGTCAGTTCCCATGGACACATAATAGGACACACAATAGAGAGGCTGCTGACATCTGTGTAAATGTGTGCGTTTTGACCTATATATAAAACCGGCATGAAGATAAATATCCTTTTCTTTTTAAGCTTCTATTGTGATTGTACTTTGTAAAGCCTTCCCTCTGGTTTTAACCCTAAATTAGCTTACAAAGAGAATGGAATAGGATTTTGAAATAAAGCATATGTGTTGATATGATTAATATCACTCAAATTCTATGTAAGTTTAATTGTTGTAACTCTTTTGAGTAGAGAAATAAAGAACTAATTTTCTGTTACTCTAATTGAACTAAAATTAGTCTGGAATTAGTAGGCAGGCTTATTCCTTTGGGTTTTCTCCCTACCCAGACACACACACCCACATACACACACACACACACACACACACACACACACACACGCACACATTTAGCTGTGAATTACTTGACAAGATCGGAACCTTTCATCAGGCAGTTATTCCAAACTTAATCTGTAAATAATTTTTAGACCCACAGCAGGACCTTTAAATGTTTTAAAGAGAGAAAAAATAATGGTATCTTTTAACAGAAAATTACGTTTGGGAAATAATAGTTTTTCTCATCATGATTTGAGTTATCTGATTGAAACTTTTTGTGTAGGTTTTTTTGTTTAAGAAGGCAAGAAATACTTTAAAAATTGATTACAATATTCCAGAGGTAGTCTGGCCAAAGCAGTGACAACAGGTCTATCATTTCCTCTGCTAAATTTCATATTCTGTTAATGTATTTGTAGTTCACTGTAGAATTTTGGTAGCTCTAGCACCACGTGACCCATCCTGAGCTTACACTTAACTAAGGCACTAACATACTTAGTACCTATAAATCACATTTATACAGTCTGTTCTTGGACATTTATTTGAATTTTTGGAACCAAATATAAGTCTTTAATATGATAAATGTAAAGGAATTTAGGTGAAAAGTGACTTTTTACCCCCATTGCCAGGTACTGATTAGGGGCTTAAAAAATGTTGAATTTAGCTCATTATTGCTGCTTAAGAATTGTTTAATTTTGATTCTGTCATCCCAAGTATTTTTTTCACTTTGGATGGTTTGAGATTCGTCCATGTTGTTTTGCATTAGTAGTCTGTTCCTTTTTATTGATGTCTTCCATTGTATGAATATACCATTTATTTAACCATTCTTTTATTGATAGGCATGCACTGTTTTAATTTTTGACTATTATTAACAAAGCTGCTATAAATATTCTTGTTCAAGTCTTTTTGTGGACGTATGTTTTAATTTCTTTTGGGTAAATACCTAGGAGTAGAATTACTGGATCATAGGAACATGTAAGTTTACTTTTACAATAAACTTCCAGACCTTTTCCAAAGTGGTATCTCACTGTGGTTTTCACAAGCCTTTAAACTATGCTTTGTGTTTATGTCAACCCATTCAGTTAAATACCATTCCTTTCACTTGAGAAGTTGCAGAAAAATAGAAAATAAAATTCCCAAGCCTAATATCCAAAGATATTTGTTCCTCTTCCTCTAAATATAACATTTAAAAGTAATTCCTCTTAATAAATGTTCTTTGTATTGTATCTAAATTTTAACGTTAGTTTTGAACTCTGCCTAGGAGCATTTTATTTCATTAGTAATTCAACAGGCATTTGCGAGTACCTAATAAGGTCTAGAAAAATTTTTAAGGTTGATGGTTAAATAGATAAATGTCATAATTCCTGTCCTAAATTGTCTTAACAAGAGACAGATGTGTGAATAGCTCTGTGTACACTTTGTAATACTATTTTGGTTGCTTATATGTGGCATAGGGAGGGCAAGAGGAAGGAAGGGTAAAATTTACTTGATGGAATGGGAGAAGAGTCATGAAAATCTTTGAAGAGGAGATGATTGCACTTAATTTTTTGTATAGGACTTTTAGAAGATATTATGGTGGTTTAAGTCCTTCATTACTGTTATTTGTTGTTTTTATAGTTTTGTGAACATATTGGGTTTTTTTCCTCTGCAATCAATATTGTGGAAAGTGAACTGGGCAAAAGGCACTCATTCTAGTCCCATCTCTGTCTCTTGGGCTATGATTTTCAAAGTCCTCATTTCCTAATTTGTGTTCCTGACTACTTCACAATATCATGGGGGAAAAAGGTATGGTGGCACACTTCCTTAAAATCTAAGCAAAAGTAAGACATTGTGAAGGTATAGTATCAGTAATGATAACACATACCCTTTTTTTTTTTTTTGAAACTTTTCTCAGTGCTCTTCGAAACACTTCATGTTCAATGTCTTGGTCCACACAAGTGTATATCTTCACGAAATATTGCACAACATATTGCACAAAATATTGCAAACATGTCTGTTTCTTTGGTCCAGAACTCTCTTCCATCACCTTATTCCCATTTTTTAATCTCATCTCTCCAGGTTTGCATCATATCCATGGAGTTATACTTACCAAAATGTGTTCTAATCTCAAATTCACATTGCTTATTATTTATACTGTGTTAATTAGCATGGAGATATGCAAAAAATCAGTTGTATTATTTTCCTGTTGCTGTTGTAATAATCACCACAAACTTAGTGGCTTAAAACAACACAAACTTATAATCTTTTAGTTCTGGAGGTTAAAAGTCTGAAATGGGTCTCACTGGGCTAAAATCAAGGTTTTGTCAGGACGGCATTCCTTTCTTCAGTCTTTACAGGAGAATCCATCTCTTGTCTCTTCCGGCTTCTACAGCCACCTGTGTTCATTGGTTTATGGTCTCTTCCTCCATCGTTGCAGCCAGCATGGTGGCATCTTCACATCTCTCTTTGACTCTGCTCTTCTGCCTCCTTTATCCACGTTTAAAGGACTCTGATTACATTGGACCCACTGGCTACTCCAGGATAATCTCTTTAAGGCCGGCTGATTAGCAATTTTAATTCCATCGGCAACCTTAATTTTTTCTTTCCATGTAAGTAACATATTCACAGATTCTGGGAATTAGAACATGGATATCTTTCGGAAGCAATTATTCTGCTTACCATACTGGTATTAATTTATTTGTTTCTTTGTTTGTTTACTTGTTTTTACCGAACGACGTTTTTGTTGGAAACTCTGGGCATCTCCTTTATTGGTAGCCCTTTGTTCCTGTCACGACACTTTCCCCATAGTCACTTGCTTCCCAGTTTTGTTTGGGCATCTTCTCTCTTCTTTGCGTTTACTTTAAAGCTTCCTTTGAGCAAATGACTTGCTTCCAGAGATTGAAGTTTTAAGAAAGACCTTGGGCTTCAGTCTTTTATTAGCCACCCATGTATTTCTCATGCCATTCATTCTTTCTTGTTAAGTACTAATGTTTAGTGAAGAATAAAAATATTTTCATCACTCCTTGCCACTGTTCTTTTTCAAGAGTTCAGAAGCTCTTAATAACCTTTATAGTCTTAATCACTTATTTTTGTAGGTGTCAATCATGAATCTATGAACAAGAAGTAAAGGGTAGCAGACAGAAGTTTTAGTTAACTGACAATCTGCTTACACTCGCATTCTATTTTTTCATTCCTGGTGGATTTGTGTCTGTGTGTTTGTGTCAGGATAATACTAGCTTCTGTAATAAATAACCCTCAAAGTTTTAGTGTCTCAACGTATTATGTGAGAATTTTATATCTCACTAGCAAATAGTCCAATGTGATTGTATATCTGATTGGCAAGTAACTTCTCTATGTGGTAATTCAGGGACTCAGATTCCTTCTACCTTGGAGCTCTGTCAGTCTGTAAGGCCTTGAAGGGGAAACTGGGGATATAATGCCTGGGAGTTTTTATGAACTGCCTAGGAGTGACATGCATAAATTCCACTCAGAGTTTATTGGTATGAACTAGTCTTATGGCCACAGATAGAGGACTTGGAAACACAGTTCATGGATGGACAGCTGCTTGCCAGTGACAACTCTACACCGTGGAAGGGAGAGCATGAACATGGGTGGATCTCTAACCATCTCAACCACAGCACACTTCTTGGCTGGCTCTTCCCCATACCTTCCCCTCTGTACCCTCCACCACCAGCAGGATCTTTCTCAGTCCTCCGTGATGCTTCACTGGAAATTCTGCACTCTTCTCATATGAATGGAGAAAGGCTTATGTACATGGGGTGGTTTTGGACATGGGGATTATATGTATCCCTCCTCTATGACACATTCATTAATGTATACTATGATATGACTGTAGCTTTGTTTTAATTAATTAATTAATTAATTTAAATTTGCATTTTATTTTATTTTTAACATCTTTATTGGAATATAATTGCTTTACAATGGTGTGTTAGTTTCTGCTTTATAACAAAGTGAATCAGCTATACATATACATCTATCCCCATATCTCTTCCCTCTTGCATCTCCCTCCCTCCCACCCTCCCTATCCCACCCCTCTAGGTGGTCACAAAGCACCAAGCTGATCTCCCTGTGCTATGCGGCTGCTTCCCACTAGCTATCTATTTTATATTTGGTAGTGTATATATGTCCCTGCCACTCTCTCACTTCGTCCCATCTTACCCTTCCCCCTCCCCGTGTCCTCAAGTCCATTCTCTAGTAGGCCTGCATCTTTATTCCCGTCCTGCCCCAGGTTCTTCATGACCATTTTTTTTTTTTAGATTCCATATATATGTGTTAGCATATGGTATTTGTTTTTCTCCTTCTGACTTATTTCACTCTGTATGACAGACTCTAGGTCCATCCACCTCACTACAAATAACTCAATTTCATTTCTTTTTATGGCTGAGTACTATTCCATTGTATATATGTGCCACATCTTTATCCATTCATCTGTTGATGGACACTTAGGTTGCTTCCATGTCCTGGCTATTGTAAATAGAGCTGCAGTGAACATTGTGGTACATGACTCTTTGTGAATTATGGTTTTCTCAGGGTATATGCCCAGCAGTGGGATTGCTGGGTCATATGGTAGTTCTATTTTTAGTTTTTTAAGGAACCTCCATCCTGTTCTCCATAGTGGCTGTATCAATTTACATTCCCACCAACAGTGCAAGAGGGTTCCTTTTTCTCCACACCCTCTCCAGCATTTATTTGTAGATTTTTTGATGATGGCCATTCTAACCGGTGTGAGGTGATACCTCATTGTAGTTTTGATTTCCATTTCTCTAGTGATTGATGATGTTGAGCATTCTTTCATGTGTTTGTTGGCAATCTGTATATCTTCTTTGGAGAAATGTCTATTTAGGTCTTCTACCCATTTTTGGATTGGGTCATTTGTTTTTTTGATATTGAGCTGCATGAACTGCTTGTAAATTTTGGAGGTTAATCCTTTGAATGTGACTGTAGCTTTAATTCTCATCTTTCTCCCCAGTACTGTCTCATAAAATATTAGATTTTTGTTTTCTTTGAATGCAGAAGCCTGGACTCCTCAGTTGCAAGAAGACTTTCATGTTTATCTTGTAGCTCCAGCAGAGCTGCCCTTCCTTCCCTCTTTTTTTTCTCCCTGTCATTTTCTCACCTTAACATGGGGTTCAAACTCTCATGCCTCTTATTTTTTTATATTACCTTATATTGTGTATCTAATATCAATTCATCCACTCTGATAAGTTGTATTATAGTAAAAGCATTTCCTTTAGACCATACCTTTCTTTCCCATGCAGAGCAGCCAATTTGAATAAACACATAAATGTTCAATGATTGCCTCTGGCAAGAGATTTTGGAATATTTCCCTGGGCTTCTATGTGGTCAAGCCTGATTTCTCAACTATTTCCCGCATGATAATTCTTTTGGTCAATGACTTGTTGCATGTAATTGCTAAAATTTCATGTGGGTGGTCAATCTCAAAGCTGACCCATTCTCTGAGTTAAAGTAAATAAATTGAGAAAACAACACTTACAAAATAGTTTAGGCTTCCATTTTCTAAGGTGGAACACAAAGTTGGGTTCATTATTATATTTTCTCCTTGCTTGAAGTGAAATCTTTCTTGCTAGGGTTTGTACATTTTATTGTTCTAGATTTTTCTATAAAACTGATCAAAGTTATGGCTCACCACTACAAAATTTTAACCTCATCCCCATCAAATATTTATAGATGTAGTTGTACAAATTCTTTGTACAAAGTCAGGGGATTTCAAGATTTTTCAAAACCCATGAAACCCTATTTTAAACTTATCTCAAGAAAGCATAGCACGCTGATCAAGATCCTGGCTTCTGGAGTAAAGATGTCCAACACACAGTCTTCGTGATCTTGAGTAAGTTTCTTAACCCTTAGGTGCCTCAGGATTGTCTTCTTTTAAATAAAGATAAACATACTAGACCTTATCTTATAGGGTCCTTATGAAGGTTAAATTTATTAGTTTAATTGTTTCTAAAAGAATGCCTGCTACATGGTAAACGCTGCATAATTATTGCTTAAATAAACTTATAGTAAATTAATTTATCAGACATTTTTCTTCTTGAGTTCAAGGGCTCAAATATAATAGGTCATCCCTTTGATCCCTCTTCATCCAAATTTCCAACTGCTCAAGTCTAGTGGAGCCATTGAAGTATCTATTAAAATTGTTAGCTGCCTAATAATGGACTTTCCTATTTTTAAAAGTGTTATATTCTTACACTGGTTTCAATTATTTAAAGAGTCAATATGTGAATTGGGTAATAAACCAAAAAATATAGCATTGAATTGTACGATGTTGGAGGCACTATATCTTTACTATTAGAAATAATGAACTAAAAAAGTCGAAGAGAAATTCTACTTCAATAATTTACATATACTTTCCCAAGAAACGGATTAATTAGGAGAGAATTTGATGGCCCCGTGTGTTGGTGGGAAAGTAGAATATGGTGAAAGAATTAGAATTAAAAAAGAAAAATAGACTGTGCTATATTTATTTTCCCCTAGTTCCAATCTTGTCTTTCTCTTTAGTGACTTTTATTCTCACCTGATTTCTAATAATAAAAAGATGAAACACTGTGCCTATAAATCTGTGAGCAAACTATACTTGCTGCTGTGTCTGATTTTTCTTATTTTTTTCATTTCTTATCTCTCTCTCTCTCTCTTGCTATTAATTCTTCATTTACCCTTTAGCCCTGACTACTGCACTGTACCATAGAAAGGTTTTTTTTTTTTTCTTGAAAGTAGAAGGAGTGTGTGTGTGTGTGTGTGTGTGTGTGTGTGTCTATGTATGTATTGGCTCAAGGGGTGTTTTAATAACACTTATAATCCGGAAGTGAAAGAAAACTTTTCCTTTACTCAGAATAATGCTATGAATTAGCTGTGATTAGTCCTAAAGTGATGAGTTGTAAAACTTACTGAGCTAAAATAGAAGCAGTTCACTGATGAAAACTAGAATATTCTAATTCCTCTAGGAAGAAAAAACTCTCCTGATGCCCAAGTATTTTAGTTTATGTAAAAACAAAAAAAAAAGGAAACATCTGTCTCCTGAATGCTAAATGGCTATTTTGAGACTCCACTTCCTAATTCAGTTCAAATTATCACAATCCTCCTGAAAAAAAAAAATTCACTTTTTGTATCAGCCATTTAAGTATGCTATTTCCTTCTGCAATTAGGAAAAGAAATCCATGTTGTACTCCTTCTTTAATGTTTCCGTGGGTCATACTTAGTGGCTTCTATTTTGTAAGTGATGATTTCTAGATTACCATCTGTTCCTTGTCCAAATAGAAGGTGATTTGAGTCTCACTAAATTGCTATCACACTTGCCATGAGAAGAGTTTAAACCAGAATCTTGGGAAAAACATATTTTATCAACATTGACATCCAGTAATATTAGTTAAACCAGAAGCATATTTTTGGCTGTAATAATGCCAGTGCAACAGATGAAAAACATTAATTTAGTAATAAATTAAGGCTCTTAAAATAATGTTTAACAGTTTTGGGGGGGTTTTAATTTTTTAAAAGATCCAAAGGACGATTTGAAACAATGTATTATCATTTTCCATAGAAAACTAAAACCAGTTTGACAGGAGTTTGTAGGAGAAAGAGCACTGGGCTTGGCAGAAGAGATCCAGGTCTTGGTTCCCCATAAATCTTGGCTCTATCAACAGAAGTCAGAAGAGTGTCCACTCACTGAATTAAGTGCATCTCTCAACCAACAGGGGTTGAAAGTGAACCACACTAGGGACTTAGAGCGTGCCTTCCCCAGGGCATCGCACTGCACACAGAGGAACGCTCAGGATCCCCCTTGCTCCTCGGAACCATTTTCTCATGTCTCCCTTCTTTCTCACCATATCCATGGAAAACAAAAAACCATGAAACTCACCGACCAAAAATGCAACTTGAATCTCATGTCATCAGATTGAACTCCTCCCAATTCTATAATCTTGACTTTCAACCTATTTTAGCCATTCCCTTCCATGGTCATATTCTACGCCTAGTCATAACCAATAAGGGCAACACATCATAATTCCAGTTTCATGCACCTCACACTTTGATGACCATCTCCTAAATTTTCAACTCACTCCCTCAAACTTTTCAACCCCTCCACTTGCTCCACTGATATGATCACTGTTTCAGTGTTCTTCATCCACTTGATATTCTCTGGCTCTCCTTAGCAAGCTTAAGTTCCATAGTCAATCATAATCAGTCTCTTGTTCATAACTCCCTTTGTCTTACACACTTGGCAAAACCTCAACACTGGTTAAATCCAACTGTCTGCCCCCTTTTGCCAGCCCCTGTGTGGTTTCTTCTTGTGGAGAAATACACAGCCATGATGAGTTTGTTTTACTTCATATTTATGAGCATGAAACTCACAGAGGGCCCTTAATATTCTCAGGAAATCATTTTTATATTCCCCAATCCTTTCAGTCTCTTATTCTCTTTGATGACTATTTCATATCTTCTCATTTCTCTAGACACTCCCAAGACCTCATCCCCAAATCTCACTCTCAGCTGATCTTACTCCTTACTTGAGAATTTTGAAGCGATCAGATAAACTACATTTACCCTCTAATTGCCATCCATACCCACAGGCTCAGCCTCCCCATTGATAAACTACCCATAAGCTTATCTAAAGCTACTTCTCTCCGTCTTTAATGCTGCCACCATTGTCTGAGCCTTCATCATCATCAGGATTCCAGCCTAACCTAGCTGATCTCCCTGCTTTTACCCTTGTGTATCACCCTGATCTAGTCTCATTACAAAGTGATTCTTTCAGTACATAAGTCAGATCACGGAACTCCCCTGCTCAAATCTTATCAGTAGCTCCCCATCTTACTTAGAGTAAAGCCAACAACATTATAACAGGCTGCAAGCCATTATATGTGCTGAACTCCTGTTATCTGTCACCCTATTATCTTTCTACTTTGTTCACTCCTTTCCAGCCCTCTTTCTTCCTTTTTGTCCCTGGAACACACTAGGAACACTATAATGTTAGGTTGTTGCATTTGCTTTTCCCTTTGTCTGCCCAGACCAATCTTCCTTCATATATGGGCATACCTTGTTTTATTATGCTTTGCTTTATTGTACTTTGCAGTCAGTGTGTTTTTTACAAACTGAAGGTTTGTGGAAACCCTACCACAAGTCTATCAGCACCATTTTTCCAACAGCATTTGCTCACTTTGTGTCTGTGTCACATTTTGGCTCTCCTCATAATATTTCAAACTTTTCCATTATTATTATATTTGTTATGGTGATTTACGATGTTACTGTTGCAAAAAGATTATGAGTCGCTGAAAGCACAGGTGATAGCATTTTTTAGCAATAACATTTTATAAAATTAGAGCATGTACTTTTTTTTTAAGACATAATGCTATTGCATACTTAATAGACTACAGTATAGTGTAAGTATGACTTTTATGTGCACTGGGAAACAAAAAAATGTGTGTGACTTACTTTATCATGATATTCACTTTATTGCGGTGGTCTGAAACCCAACCCACAATGTTTCCGAGGTCTGCCTGTATCCACATGGCTCACTCTCTCACCTTCTTCAAGTCTTTTACAAAAGTCGTTTTCTCACTAAGGCCTTCCTTGACCACCTTGTTCAAATTACAACATACCCTTTTCCCTTAGCATTCATAACATACTTAATTTGCTCTAGCTTTATGGCACTCATTGAATTCTAACACACTATTTAATCTATTTATTATGCTTATTTCTTATTGATACTTTCTGTCCACCAAAATATAAGTTCCATAGGGCAGCAGTCCTATAGTTTTCTTCACAGATAAATTTCAAGTGCTAAGGATATTGTGCTGGCTCAAAGTGGACACTCATATAGATTGGATAATTGATTATTTATAAAGATTTGATATTAGCATTTATGAATGGATTTCAATATTAAATTTCTATATTTATATATTTAATGGAAATATTTAAAAGTATTTAATTAGCCATCTAAGTTGGAAAATACAAATTATATGCAAGATTTCATACACACACACACTCATAAACATAATACTTAATTTTAGTGAAGAACTTCTTTCGTTTCCATAAATACGTAGACTATTAAGCCTGAGAGAGGATATTTCTTTAACTTAACTCCTCTGGATGATATCTTGATCTTCAACTAAATTGTTCTATTGTAGAACTGGCCACAAGCATACTTACCTTAGAGCAAGGGTCCCCAACCCCCAGGCCGCGGACCATTAGTGGTCCGCAGCCTGTTAGGAACCGGGCCACACAACAGGAGGTGAGCGGTGGGCGAGGGAGTGAAGCTTTATCTGCCGCTCCCCATTGCTCCCCATCGCTCGCATTACCGCCTGAATCATCGCTCGCATTACAGCCTGAACCATCCCCCCGCACTGTCCGTGGAAAAATTGTCTTCCACGAAATGGGTCACTGGTGCCAGAAAGGCTGGGGACTGCTGCCTTAGAGGAAAGAATTTATATAATTTTTATAATAATTTTTATTATAATTTTTATAATTTATATAATTTTTTTCATCTACTACACTATGCTTTGGGGTGGCAAGTGCAGGTAAGACATATCAATGTATCACCACCTGATAAATCTCATACTAAAGAAATGCAACTAGGAAAATAATAGCCTTAAATAAAAGTCACCCATCTCCTATTTAGTCTGTTGGTATATGTGTAAAATTAAAAGTGATAAATTAGAAAATATGTGATATACTGTAGAAAAGAGGAGAGCGAAAAATACCAAATTCCATAAAAAATTTGAACTTCTTAATCCCTCCCTCATAGATAGTTTGGGCAATATGACAAAGAATAAAAAAAGAATCCTAAAACGCTATTTTGAAATCAAATTTGTCTTACATTTTGATATTTGCAGAAGCTGCATGTCTTATTCCCTATAGTTATGTAGTTGGGTTAGGTCTTAAAGTTACATGAAGTATTTATGGTTGACATACCAATGAAGAAAGATGCTCCAGAAAAAAAAATTAAAAAGTGCAATAAGGCAACATACTTTTCTACCTTTAGAAATTTTGGCTTAGAGATTTGAGACCATAGATCTTACTATAACGGTGGCAGTTTTAGATACAGACTGAAGTAGAACTTTGAAAGGAATTGAATTCTTTCTAACACTTGACTCAATTTTTAACCATGAATTTCGGAGCCATGCCCAAGCCCTGAGCCAGAACCTGAGCTTTCTTCTCACTTTTAAGCAAAGGAATCAGCCCAGCCCTGAGTGTTGGCAATGAACAAAAGCAGCTGGTAGACTAACTTTCCATAATGGTGCTTTATTGAAGTCTCAACTGTCCTTGGAGACCTCTTTAGTGCAATTTGTAATTATGGAAACTCACAGCTGAAAGTTTCGACCTCTCCACAGGTGTTTTATCAGAGAAGCCAGGTATGACGTAGGGCAGAAAGTTGAAAGGGAGAAGCAGGATAAAATAGGATGGTGGAAAAGTGCAGAAATGATAAACGTGTATTCTCTGCACAGAAGTGAGTTAAAATTTTCCAGAAAGAACCAGCACACCTCTTCCAGTCACTCCGTCCGTCACAGTCCTGCGGAGGCTGCCATTTCAGCCTAATGGAAACTGGTAACCATATGAATATACACATCTATTTGCCAAGTATTTGTTTATAAAAGACTTACCTACCACTTCAAGGCTGTTCCTTGTTCTCTGGCTAATCCTAAGAAGTTTACCAGGGTTTGGAAAGGAGAGTCACAAAGAATATACAAAAATAAAAAGTGACAAAGACATACAGGTTGAGGTTGTGGGTATGCAGTAATAGGGCCAAAGTCAAATATTCAAATGTTTTCTCAGATTTGGACATTTGGAAAAAATTAAAGTGAAATTTAGATAAGATTTTTTCTTCTGAATTAATACATCTTTTTGCATTGACGAAAATGTTACTTGTATTCATTTGTGTATCTAATGAAATTTGTTTTCCTTTTTTTATTGTAGATTGGGCATTAACCCTCAAGTTATGGATTATAGCACTGAGATAATAAAATTTAATTACATCTTCAGCTTTCCTTTTGCATTTAGTAACAAAATGAAAAATCTAAAAACTAATGAAATCTAATTAAACTTTAGATATAATATACATGTAAGTTCCTTGGAAAATTAGGCTAAAGTCAAATTACTCTTAAGATGTTTATTTCCTTTTGTTTTTCTCAAATTCAGATGCTTCAAAATAGTTACACTGCAGAGTTGGAGACACAAAATTATTTTAGATTTGTATTGTGTAAAGCAGCAAAAGGAGCCCTTAGCAGTACTAATAGTGAGAATCAGGATTAAACTCAAGTTTGGGGAAACAGAAATGTGATAGTATTAAAAAGTAACATTAAAAATAATAATGATTCTGATTATTATCCAAGAGAGTACTTATAAAGGTAATTAATGTTTTAAAAATAATGTTCAGAATACAACATGGCAAAGGGAAAAATCTTCTATCTTCAAATATTTCCTTTTAGAGAAGAAATAATGCACTGTGAATGGCTCTGGGACAAAGGAATATCTAGGAAAGACAGGGAGGGAATCAAAACACCTCTTTATTAGCTTTTTAAATTTAAATTATTCACTTCTCCAGGTCCTTGTTTCATTATCTATGAAACAAGAAGGTTGGAATAGACAACCTTTGGGATTCTTTCCCCCTGGGAATTTCTATTTTCTACGTTTAAGAAAGGAATTGAAGAGGGGATGGTGTTATCTTCTACATGGGTGTTTCCTTTGAAGGAAAGTAAAGCTCAGAGAGTTTAATCACAGTAAATATGGTTCAGATCTTGTATTCAAGTCCAGATTGGTATTATATGAAATTTCATCACGATGTCTCTTCTCTTTTTAAGTCAGTACAGTCGACGCTCCATACTACATCCATGGATTCAACCAACCATGGATCAAAAATATAAGAAAAAAAAATTCCAGAAAGTTCCAAAAAGCAGAATTTGAATTTGCTGCACACCAACTATTTACATAGCATTTACATAGTATTAGGTATTATAAGTAATCTAGAGATGATTTAAGGTATATGGGAGGATATGTGTAGGTTACATGCAAATGCCACACAATTTTATATAAGGGACTTGAGCATCCACAGAATTTAATTCAATCTTTATTCTCTATTACAGTAGTCTTGAACCCTATTGCCAATGGCTTGAACAGTGTTTTCCTTGACATTTTTAACAAGTGACTGCTGTAAAATTTTTCTTTAACATCATTAAACAAAGGGTAACCCAGCAAACGTCAGGCAATGCCAAGGTGTCTCTCCTCCCCCTCTTTGGGAAAAGCAGAGCCACTAGGAGAAATGAGCCAGAGCCTTCTCCTTTCCATACAGATGGAGGGAGTGGAGTACAAGGAGGAGGAGCAGGAACTCTACAGCCAGACACATCAGGAATCAAGTTCTATTACCAGTGCTTAATGACTCTGTGACTTTGGGCGAAGCCTCATTTCTTCACTTATAAAGTGGGCATAATAATAGCACCTGCCTCAAATATTATTATGAGGGTTAACTGAAGTGAATGTTAAACTCTTACTGGGACTTTGTACGTTTTTAATAAATATTAGTAATAATCAGAAGAATTTTCTACTCAGAGTAGAGTATCACTCCTGCTGACTGTCAAGTCATCATTCCAGCCCAGCTTAGACTTTCAGGAACCAAGCAGACTGTGAGCAGTTGGCAGTACTGGGTTTAGACTAGCTTCTAAAGCTGCGTTTTTGTCCTGATCCACTGAGCTTGGCACTGGCTCTAAGGTGGGAGATGTCTCAATTTATTGCTGCTTAGTTCCAGAGATATAATTAAATAAAATGGCAAAGAGGAGTGTTCTGGATACTCTGGGCACTTTGCATCCACAGTGAAATGCCCTATCTCAGAAATAAATGGCGCATTTAGAAAATAGCTTAGCAACTGGGTAATCTGTATCATAAATGCAAGCAAGAGGTTAGGTACACAGCCCATAAACAGAGACAACATTTCAATTAAGAGAGAGACTAAATGAATTTAGCATACTCCAGGCACCACCTCAGCTTTGACTAGTTCCATATTTGCCAGGCTGCAAACATGGCCATTGTAGTGACAATTAGATGCTATTTTTGAACTGTATAGTTTCTGGGTGCATGTGAAAATGTTTTTCTTCCCAAGATTTGATATTTAATGAAATTCTCAAGATTTTTTCCATTATCTTTATACCACAATAAAATTAGAACCACAAATGTAGGAAGTGATAGTACAAACAGCAAAGAAATATTGGTAAGGCATTTTAAACCCTGAAAGAGATCTTAAAACATTTCTTCCTATTCTGTGGGCCAAGGCTTGCATGATCTATTATTTTTGCTAACTGTGTGTGTGTGTGTTTAATCAACAATTTTCTATGAAAAAATCAAAAAATTCTCATGGATAATGATATATCAATGTTCCTTTTTAAGAAAGAGTCATGAATATAAGTTTTTTTAAATTTAATTTAATTTATTCTTTTTATACAGCAGTTTCTTATTAGTTATCTATTTTATACATATTAGTATATATATGTCAATCCCAATCTCCCAATTCATCCCACCACCTCCACCCCCTCCCCTGCACTTTCCCCCCTTGGTGTCTGTACGTTTGTTCTCTAAATCTGTGTCTCTATTTCTGCCTTGCAAACCGGTTCATCTTTACCATTTTTCTAGATTCCACATATATGTGTTAATATACGATATTAGTTTTTCTCTTTCTGACTGACTTCACTCTGTATGACAGTCTCTCGGTCCATCCACATTTCTACAAATGACCCAATTTCGTTCCTTTTTATGGCTGAGTGATATTCCATTGTATATATGTACCACTTCTTCTTTATCCATTTGTCTGTCGATGGGCATTTAGGTTGCTTCCATGTCCTGGCTATTGTAAATAGAGCTGCAATGAACATTGTGGTACATGAATCTTTTTGAATTATGGTTTTCTCAGGGTATATGCCCAGTAGTGGGATTGCTGGGTCATATGGTAGTTCTATTTTTAGTTTTTAAAGGAAACTCCATACTGTTCTCCATAGTGGCTTTATCAATTTACATTCCCACCAACCGTGCAAGAGGGTTCCCTTTTCTCCACACCCTCTCCAGCATTTGTTGTTTGTAGATTTTCTGATGATGCCTATTCTAACCGGTGTGAGGTGATACCTCATTGTAGTTTTGATTTGCATATCTATAATAGTTAGTGATGTGAGTAGCTTTTCATGTGCCTCTTGGACATCTGTATGTCTTCTTCGGAGAAATGTCTATTTAGGTATTCTGACCATTTTTTTGATTGGGTTGTTTGTTTTTTTAATATTGAGCTGCATGAGCTGTTTATATATTTTGGAGATTAATCCTTTGTCCATTGATCTGTTTGCAAATATCTTCCCCCATTCAGAGGGTTGTCTTTTCGTCTTGTTTATAGTTTCCTTTGCTGTGAAAAAGCTTTTAAGTTTCATTAGGTCCCATTTATTTATTTTTGTTTGTTTATTTCCATTACTCTATAAGGTGGATCAAAAAGATCTTGTTGTGATTTATGTCAAAGACTGTTCTTCCTAAGCTTTCCTCTAAGAGTTTTATAGTGTCTGGTCTTACATTTAGGCCTTTAATCCATTTTGAGTTTATTTTTGTGTATGGTGTTAGGGAGTGTTCTAATTTCATTCTTTTACATGTAGCTGTCCAGTTTTCCCAGCACAACTTATTGAAGAGACTGTCTTTTCTCCTTTATCATAGATTAGTTGACCATATGTGCATGGGTTTACCTCTGGGCTTTCTATCCTGTTCCATTGATCTGTATTTCTGTTTTTGTGAGTACTGTGTTGTCTTGATTACCGTAGCTTTGTAGTATAATCTGAAGTCAGGGAATCTGATTCCCCAGCTCTGATTTTTTCCCTCAAGATTGCTTTGGCTATTTGGGGTCTTTTGTGTCTCCATACAAATTTTAAGACTTTTTGTTCTAGTTCTGTAAAAAATGCCATTGGTAATTTGATAGGGATTGCATTGAATCTGTAGATTGCTTTGGGTAGTATAGTCATTTTCACAATACTGATTCTTCCAATCCAAGAACATGACATATCTGTCCATCTGTTTTTGTCATCTTTGATTTCTCTCATCAGTGTCTTATAGTTTTCTGAGTACAGGTTTTTACCTCCTTTGGTAGGTTTATTCCTAGGTATTTTATTCTTTATGTTGCAATTGTGAATGGGATTGTTTCCTTAATTTCTCTTTCTGATCTTTTGTTGTTAGTTTATAAGAATGCAAGAGATTTCTGTGCATTAATTTTGTATCCAACAACTTTACCAGATTCATTGATTAGCTCTAGTAGTTTTCTGGTGGCATCTTTAGGATTCTCTATGTATAGTATCATGCCATCTGCAAACAGTGACAGTTTTACTTCTTCTTCTCCAATTTGTATTCCTTTTATTTCTTTTTCTTCTCTGATTGCTGTGGCTAGGACATCCAAAACTATGTTGAATAATATTGGTGAGAGTGGACATCCTGGTCTTGTTCTTGATCTTAGAGGAAATGCTTTCAGTTTTTCACCATTGAGAATGATGTTCGCTGTGGGTTTGTTGTATATGGCCTTTATTATCTTGAAGTAGGTTCCCTCTATGCCCACTTTCTGGAGAGTTTTTATCATAAATCGGTGTTGAATTTTGTCAAAAGCTTCTTCTGCATCTATTGAGTTGATCACAAAGTGTATCAATTTGTTTTATGGTGTATTACATTGATTGATTTGCATATATTGAAGAATCCTTGCATCCCTGGGATAAATCCCACTTGACCATGGCATATCATCCTTTTAATGTGTTGTTGGATTCTGTTGGCTAGTATTTTGTTGAGGATTTTTACATCTATATTCATCAGTGATATTGGTGCATAATTTTCTTTTTTTGTAGTATCTTTGTCTGGTTTTGGTATCAGGGTAATGATGGCCTCTTAGAATGAGTTTGGAAGTGTTCCTTCCTCTGCAATTGTTTGGAAGAGTTTGAGAAGGATGGGTGTTATCTCTTCTGTAAATGTTTTATTAGAATTCACCTGTGAAGCCATCTGGTCCTGGACTTTTGTTTGTTGGAAGATTTTTAATTACAGTGTCAACTTCATTACTTGTGATTGGTCTGTTCATATTTTTTATTTCTTCCTGATTTAGTCTTGAAAGGTTATACCTTATACCTTTCTAAGAATTTGTTCATTTCTTCCAGGTTGTCCATTTTATTGGCATAGAGTTGCTTGTAGTAGTCTCTTAGGATGCTTTGTATTTCTGTGGTGTCCATTGTAACCTCTCCTCTTTCATTTCTAATTTTATTGATTTCAGTCCTCTCCCTCTTTTTCTTGATGAGTCTGGTTGAAGGTTTATCAATTTTGTTTATCTTCTCAGAATCAGCTTTTAGTTTTATTGTTCTTTGCTATTGTTTTCTTTGTTTCTAGTTCATTTATTTATGCTCTGATCTTTATGATTTCTTTCCTTCTACTAACTTTGGGTTTTGTTTGTTCTTCTTCCTCTAGTTCCTTTAGGTGTAAGGTTAGGTTGTTTATTTGAGATTTTTCTTGTTTCTTGAGGTAGGATTGTATTGCTATAAACTTCCCTCTTAGAACTGCTTTTGTTGCATCCCATAGGTTTTGGATCATCGTGTTTTCATTGTCATTTGTCTCTAGGTATTTTCCTCTTTGATTTCTTCAGTGATCTCTTGGTTATTTAGTAACGTATTGTTTAGCCTCCATGCGTTCGTGTTTTTTACGTTTTTTCCCCGGTAATTGATTTCTAATCTCATAGCATTGTGGTCAGAAAAGATGCTTGATATGATTTCAGTTTTCTTAAATTTACTGAGGCTTGATTTGTGACTCAAGATGTGCTCTGTCCTGGACAATGTTCCATGTGCACTTGAGAAGAATGTGTAATTTGCTGTTTTCAGATGGAATG
Source organism: Balaenoptera borealis (assembly GCF_965194805.1). NCBI lineage: Eukaryota > Metazoa > Chordata > Mammalia > Artiodactyla > Balaenopteridae > Balaenoptera > Balaenoptera borealis. Next base: position 35,026,196 of record NC_138867.1, on the reverse strand, counting down.
TTGCATAAATATCAATTAAATCTATCTGGTCTATCATGTCATTTAAAGCTTGTGTGTCCTTATTAATATTCTGTCTGGATGATCTGTCCTTTGGTGTAAGTGAGGTGTTAAAGTCTCCCACTATTATTGTGCTACTATCGATTTCCTCTTTTATAGCTGTTAGCATTTGCCTTATGTATTGAGGCGCTCCTATGTTGGATGCATATATATTTATAATTGTTATATCTTCTTCTTGGATTGACCCCTTGATCATTATGTAGTGTCCTTCCTTGTCTCTTGTAACATTCTTTATTTTAAAGTTATTTTATCTGCTATGAGTATTGCTATTCCAGCTTTCTTTTGATTTCCATTTCCATGGAGAATATTTTTCCATCCCCTCATTTTCAGTCTGTATGTATTCCTAGGTCTGAAGTCTGCTTCTTGTAGACAGCATATATATGGTTCTTGTTTTTTTATCCATTCAGCAAGCCTGTTTCTTTTGGTTGGAGCATTTAATCCATTCACAATTAAGGTAATTATCGATATGTGTGTTCTTAATACCATTTTCTTAATTGTTTTGGGTTTTTATTTGTAGGTCCTTTTCTTCTCTTGTGTTTCCCACTTAGAGAAGTTCCTTTAACATTTGTTGTAGAGCTGGTTTGATAGTGCTGAATTCACTCAGCCTCTGCTTTCTGTAAAGCTATTGATTTCTCTACCGAATCTGAATGAGATCATTGCTGGGTAGAGTAATCTCGGTTGTAGGTTCTTCCCTTTCATCACTTTAAATATACTGTGCCATCCCCTTCTGGCTTGTAGAATTTCTGCTGAGAAATCAGCTGTTAACCTTATGGGAGTTCCCTTGTATGTTATTTGTCATTTTTCCCTTGTTGCTTTTAATAATTTTTCTTTGTATTTAATTATTGATAGTTTCATTAATATGTGTTTTGGCATGTTTCTCCTTGGATTTATCCTGTATGGGACTCTCTGTGCTTCCTGGACTTTATTAACTATTTCCTTTCCCATATTAGGGAAGTATTCAACTATAATCACTTCAAATATTTTCTTGGGTCCTTTCTCTCTCTCTTCTCCTCCTGGGACCCCTATAATGCAAATGTTGGTGTGTTTAATGTTGTCCCACAGGTCCCTTAGGCTGTCTTCATTTCTTTTCATTCTTCTTTTCTTTTTTCTGTTCCGCGGCAGTGAATTCCACCATTCTGTCTTCCAGGTCACTTATCCATTCTTCTGCCTCAGTTATTCTGCTATTGATTCCTTCTAGTGTATTTTTCATTTCAGTTATTGTATTGCTCATCTCTGTTTGTTTGTTCTTTAATTCTTCTAGGTGTTTGTTCTTTAATTCTAGGTCTTTGTTAAACATTTCTTGTGTCTTCTCGATCTTTGCCCCCAGTTTTTTCTGAGTCCTTGATCATCTTCACTATCATTATTCTGAATTCTTTTTCTGGAAGTTTGCCTATCTCCACTTCATTTAATTGTTTTTCTGGGGTTTTATCTTGTTCCTTCATCTGGTACATAGTCCTCTGCTTTTCATTTTGTTTTCCTGTGAATGTGGTTTTCTTTCCACGGGCTGCAAGATTGTAGTTCTTCTTGCTTCTGCTGTCTGCCCTCTGGTGGATGAGGCTATCTAAGAGGCTTGGGCAAGTTTCCTGATGGGAGGGACTGGTGGTGGGTAGAGCTGGTTGTTGCTCTGGTGGGCAGAGCTCAGTAAAACTTTAATCTGCTTGTCTGCTGATGGGATCGGTGCCCTGAGATGAGCCAGCACCAGAGGCTACAGGCTCTTTGGTGGGGCTGGGAGGGCTCTGGGAGGAGTACTTCCCAGAACTTCTGCTGCCAGTGTCCTTGTCCCCACAGTAAGCCACAGCCATCCCCCACCTCTGCAGGAGACCCTCCAACACTAGCAGGTAGGTCTGGTACAGTCTCCTACAGGGTCCTGCTCCTTCCCCCTGGGTCCTGATGCACACACTATTTTGTGTGTGCCCTCCAAGAGTGGAATCTCTGTTTCCCCCAGTCCTGTCAAAGTCCTGCAATCAAATCTCGCTGGCCTTCAAAGTCTGATTCTTTGGAAATTCCTTCTCCCATTGCCAGAGCCCCAGGTTTGGAAGCCTTTACATGGGACCTAGAACCTTCACTCCAGTTGGTGAACTTTTGTGGTATAATTGTTCTCCAGTTTGTGAGTCACCCACCCAACGGTTATGGATTTTGATTTCATTGTGATTGCGCTCCTCCTACCATCTCATTGTGGCTTCTCCTTTGTCTTTGGATGTGGGATGTCTTCTTTGGTGAGTTCCAGTGTCTTCCTGTCGATGATTGTTCAGCAGTTAGTTGTGATTCCGGGGCTCTCACAAGAGGGAATGAGTGCACTTCCTTCTACTCCACCATCTTGAACCAATCCTCGCATATCAGTTTTTGATAAGAAAGTGTTCATTGAAATTTGTAGAGCAGTGTGTTAGGCAGAAGAATTCAGAGGCAAGTTTTTGCATTCAAGTAGCTTACAGTCAAGTTAAAAAGAGAAAACACTACAGCATGTGGTGAGTCAGATTATTTTTCTCCTCTCTCCCCTTCCTTCAGTCTGGCACATGCTCATCCCCTTTCTCTGAATCAAGGTTACACTTGGGAACAAACATGAGATGATGATGATATTTATGACAGAAGAAGGGAAAAATACTCTCTTAGAATAAGAGCCAGGGGCCATATAAAGAGAAGTAGTATGAAGTTTTGTTTTTCTTATACTCTCTACATACAAAATCCAGGTGCTTTCCTACCTCCAATCTCAGGTGAAGCAAGATGGAGGTAACTAATTCACAGCTGAAGGAGGTGAAGTGGCACCTTCTGGGTCAAACAGAGAGATTCTAGTTACTCAAAAACCATGGAGGGAAAAGAGAAAAGAGAGAGACTCTCAAAGGCAGACAGTTGTTAATGACCACAGAGTAATTGTCATGAAGATGACACCAAATCCCAGTTTGAAGAATTCACACCTGGAGCTGTATTGACTAGAAGAGGCCTCCATTTCTCTCTGTGGATTGGGACATATGAAGGAGGCAAAGATCTTGAACATTTATCTGAATTAGATATTACTATCTAACCATAAAGCTGTTTGAAAACGGGCTGTAGAAACCCTCCCTGTCACTATTAAGGGGCACACTACCAATAATAAAATAATAGAAAGACAAAGAACTTAGAGGTATGCAGCCAATACACAGGCAATAAATGCTTAGAGAGTTACAAAACCTGTGTGTTAGAAATATCATCGAGGAAAAAAAGTATCTGAGCCTCGAAGAATGAGAAAGATTTAGATAAATTGAATGGGATGTGGGCAGAGGCATGGTTTATGGTAATAGTGCAAATAAAGACTCAGGAATGGAAATGAAAATGGCATATTTAGGGGATAGTGAGGAAACCAGCACAACTGAGTGCAAGATTTGTGCCTGCATGAGCAATGTCAGAAATAAGACTGGCTGGGAAGTACCATGTTCTAAAGACATGCAAATTAGGGTCGAGAACTTTACACTTGTTAAAATGATTGGTATAAAGCCTTTGGAAATTCTTGAACACTGGAGAGCCATGATGAAAGTTACATTATAGAGAGACTGGTAATTATAGTTAGGATAAATTTGAGGAGGAAGAAAAACAATGGAAAAGAAACCAGCAAGGAAGCTTTTGTTGCAATTCAGGTATGAACAGAGAGGAGAAGATCAACCTGATAGACATTTCAAAGAAATAAACAACCAGGGCTGGTGCTAGGTTATATATAAGAAATAGCATAAAAAGAAAGTTTAAAGATGGCTTCCAAACTGGGAGACTAGAGCAGTGGTTGGTGTGAATGTTACCAGTGCCTAAATGTGAGAGAAGGTTATCCAGTTGAAGTCCTGTCTTTTTTACTAACCAAGTGTATGACCTCCTCAAGTAACTTTATTTGGTTAGATAAACAATCAGTTTTCTTTTTTTTTTTATTGAGGTATAGTTGATTTACAGTATTATATAAGTTTCAGTTGTATAACATAGTGATTCACAATTTTAAAAGGTTATACTCCATTTACAATTATTATAAAATATTGACTATATTCCCTGTGCTGTACAATATATCCTTGTAGTTTATGTATTTTATATATAGTTGTTTGTACCTCTTAATCCCCCAGTTTTCTCATCTGTAAAATAAGACAAATGGCTTGGGTGATTTCTGAAGCCTTGAAAACTCTGTTTTTATGAATTCCACTTTGGCTGTCAAATTAGTACTGAACATCATAATGCTGAACAAGGCTTAGAAAACACAATATCTTTAGCCTATCAATACTTCTATTTTCTTTACTCTTGTGCTGTTCACCATAGACCAGCTTATGACATGACTTACTATATTATATGGCTGTTTAATATTCTGTCTAACCAAGGAGCAACATTAATTTGAATTTAAATATACAAACTACTGTCTTCTCTTTGGATTGTTTTCTTCTTTGATTCAGAGGAATTTTATAACTTTGGTATGATCCTAGGCAAGAATGTAAAGTTCATTCCTATAACTCATTGAGTCCAAAGCAATGGGAGTAAAAATAATATCACCAAGAACAATAGTAATTAACATTTGGGTAAATTGGAAAGCAATGTACATACATCATATCTTTTAATATTCAAAACCTACTTCTGAGAGTTGAGTACTAATTTTACCCTGTTTTAAAGCTAATGAAGTTGAGATTTAGCAAAGTCATAATTTTCCTAGTCATAAACTTCTTAGAAGTAGAGTTGGAACAGTATTTTGAGTCTTTCTAGTCCCCAAATCTTCTTAATTATATCATCCTGTGAGGACATTAAAGCAGATTATTAGTTCCTTCAAAGAATGAATGGGATTTCTTCACAAATTGAATGAAACTCAAGAAATAGAGACATGACAAAGCTGTTAGATGTTGGCTTTGCATCCATTTCCCTTCCACCATGCTGTGTTGCTAGAAAATAAGAATAGTTTGGAGCTCACATTAGAGACTAAAAATTAAGGAAGTGAATCAGAACTCAATTCTCTACTCCTTTCTTTGTAGCAGAATAGAGCAGGCAAATGGATATTTCTTTACTCACCTCTGCCACGTTGCAATTTAGCGTTTCTTGCACCTTCTTTTCCAGTGGCCAGAATATTAGGCATGGGGAGGTAATTCACGATGACGTACTTGAAATCTCAACACATTCACTTTGGCAATTATATGGTCACAGTTTACAAGAACAGTTGTCAGAAAGAACTTCTCTACTTAAAAATGCTGTTGCTACTTCATATGTAATTTTTGTCCACATATCATATTTTTATCCACATGTCATAAAAAATTAACAAGTTGCTAAAGCCGTGGTATGATTTTTCAGCTATTGGTATGAAGCAGGAAGAAAAATTAACACCTTCCCCATCAACAGTTTCTGTTTCATGATAGATTCTTTATAATTGTGTATCCTGTTGCCTTTGTACACTTGTAAAGTGTTAATTAAGTAATATTGTGTGTTAATATTGGTGCTAGGGTATGTTAAAGCTATAGATTTCAGATGAAAGAAAAAAAAACGGGCTGATACAGAAAGATTCTTCACAGTGTAATGGGAAGAAATCATGTTACTGAGTGTAGATCAGGACTAACCACTCCTTCCTTCTGTCTGTCAGCCCCAAATTAGATTATTATTTTTCTTCATCATATATCTTATGAAGCATTTGTACATTTTCAGTCATGTTTAGAATACATGGATTACATATATATATATAAATAATATGTATATATACACACACACACATATATATATATATATAATAAACATGTGAAAGAAATTTCACTAGAGATTTCCTTAGCAGCTTGTGGCTGAGAAGGCAAAACTTAAGGATTTGTCAGTTCATTCATTTGTTGCACAATTTGCTGATAATATATTAAGCACCCACTGTGGTGTGAGGAGAAAAGCGTGAGAAAGTGGTACACGAACCTGCATTACCTTTGTAGAGTGTACAGTCTAGTGGCTGAGAAACACAGGAAATAAGAAAGTGCATTCTCTAATTGTACACAACAATAAGTGCTTGAAGAACAGAACACAAGGGGTGATCCGAGAGATCAGCAATGGAGGGGGAGGAGTTGGGAGGATATAGTAAGTTGTCAGGGAGGACTCCATTGAAAAGAGATGGATAAAGACAACAGTTTAATGAGAGGGAGCTACAGCGTTCCAGGTGGGGGGCGAGGGGGGGGGAATAAACAGGTGTGAAAAGTCCTGAGAAAAGAAAGTACTGGAAGCAGACCAGTAAGGCTAAAGTGTAAAGACCAAGTGGGAACTGGACGAGGAATGCAGGTGGAAAGGAAGCTGTGAATAGGTCATGCAGGAGATGGAAACCATAGTAAGAAGTCTGAACGAACTGAAAGCAGGAGAGTGACAAAACTCAATTTATATTTGTGAAAGATCTTTCAATCTGCCATATGAAAAATGGACTGAAGGGGAACCTGATCAAAAGTAAAGGAATTGTTTGGAGCACTTTTGTAGAAGTCTGGCAAAGCAAAGGGGATAATGAGAGGAGCAGCAGAAGAAAATGAAAGCCAATTTGAGACAGACTTGGTCAGACTTGTTATCATGTTATCAATACATGTGAGAGGTGAGAAAAAGAGAAGTTTTAAAAAGGATCAGTCATGGGGACTTCCCTGGCGGTCCAGTGGTTAAGGCTCCACACCCCCCACTGAAGGGGGCATGGGCTGGATCCCTGGTCGGGGAACTAAGATCCCACATACCACGCAGCCAAAAAAAAAAAAAAAAAAAAGGATCAGTCAAAACACAGGAGGGCAGAACTTACACTGTAGTGTTGTACATCTTGATAGTAGTTTGGGCTACACAGGCATATGCATAAGGCAAAACTCACCAAAAATAGCCTATGATTTGAGCATTTTTATATTAAAAGAAAAACCTGTAAACAGACATTGAACACTAATTCTGTATGCTGAAGTATTTAGGGGAGAGTGTACTGATATCTGCAGTTTACTTTGAAATACTTCAAAAAATAAGATGGATTCATGGAAAGATAGAGGGATGAATGAATGAACAGATACATGATAAAATAAGCCAAGTAAATATCAATAATATTGCTAAAAGCCATACAGTTTATGATAATGGTAACTTTGTAGAGGTGTTTGGAAATATGTATTAAAAGCATTAAAAAATGCAGATTTTTTGACCTAGGTACAGTGTTCTACTTCTAGAAATGTGTCTTGTAAAATAATCAGAGATACAAACAGCAATTTATTACGTAATGTTTAAAGATAGTGAAAAATAAACATAAAATCTATAAATAAGCACATGGATTAAATATATTATAGTACATCCATGTGATTAACTTCTATTATCCTCCATATCATTCTGTAGGAAAAAGTTTAAGCAACCCTGAAAATTCAAGATATATTTCTAAGTAAAGTAAATTTGTAATATATGATCCATATTTTGTAAACATATTAAGTAGTATTTAAAATGTCACTAGATATTTTACCAGAATGTTAACAATTATTAACAAAAAAAATGTTAACAATTACATTATTAAATAAAACAATTACATTATTTTCATCTTCATATTTTCTCTATTTTCACATTTTCTATATTAATATAATATTAATATATTAATATATTAACATTAATATATAATATTAATAAAAACGAACTTGTGATTTTGAAAGAATTTTGCCATAGTTATTTAAAATTAGACATCAAGATGAGCAATATTTCTCTATTATAGCAAAAATAAGACTAAAATGTAGAGGCAGATATGGCTTAGAACTTTACAAATGTAATCAGAATATTAAACGGAAACAATATTTTTAGCTATAAAACTCCTGATTATATGTATATGGGGAAGCAGTCTCCATGAGGTTTTAGAAATAGCTGGTACCAGAAAAAGAAGCCAAGAAGGTTGTTAGCTGACATTTAAAACCTCAAAGTGAAGACAGGAAAATCACTGTTTGAGTAGGACAAGCCTTGTTATGCCTGGAGAAAATTGTTTATATTTTGTTTTGCTATGTTGATGGTTTTTGTGTTTTTGTTTCTTTTGCTTTAGTTTTGGTATTGGTTTCTTTGGTTAAAGTAATGGAAGTTCTATGACCCACTGACCTTCTTCTACCATTAAATTAACCTTTGACTAAAAAATGGTGGATTTTTTTCCCTGTGGTTAACATATTTCCTCTAAGACTCAGATTTCTGGAATTTCTATCAGAAACTTTAAAAGTCTCTCATAATAGTCTTTAGTGTAAGTGGTGAAAAAGGCAATTTAGATGAGCTCTGTTGGACCACTTTCTGAATAATTAAACCAAAATCCCTAAAGAATATTATCTATTGACATCAGGCTAAATAGTTCTCAAATTTATATTCAGTCCTGTGCTATTTGATGTCTAAATAGATCATTTTAATTGATATCAAAATAAGTTAAATTTTCTAAAGAAAGCAGTGCATTTCATAATAGAATGAAAATTTTAAAGGTTAACAAAATTTGTAACAATGTTATAAACTGAAATGAAATGTGTTAAAAAATAGTTGAGAAGTCATATATTTTCAGTCAATATCAACTGAATATGAGCAAGATAGAGTATTGGCTTAAATGTTGTGCATAAAATTCAAGAATACGTGACTAAAATCTCATTATTTGCCAAGATCAAGACTCAGTTGCCAAAATAAGCTAATGCCATTTTTAAAAATAAATTTATTTATTTTATTTTTGGCTGCGTTGCTGGGCACAGGCTTTCTCTAGTTGCAGTGAGAGGGGGCTCCTCTTCGTTGTGGTGCGCAGGCTTCTCATTGCCGTGGCTTCCTTTGTTGTGGAGCACGGGCTCTAGGCACGCGGGCTTCAGTAGTTGTGGCTCGTGGGCTCTAGAGCGCGGGCTTAGTAGTTGTGGCGCTCGGGCTTAGTTGCTCCGCGTCATGTGGGATCTTCCCAGACCAGGGCTTGAACATGTGTTCCCGGCATTGGCAGGCGGATTCTTAACCACTGCGCCACCAGGGAAGTCCTAAGCTAATGCCATTTTAATATGATTCAGGATCAATTGTGTCTAGATTAACAATCTGTTCATATTTAATTATGATTAGTATTGTTTTCCATCCTTGTCATATTTTAACAGCTCATTACACAAAGACTATCTAGATAATGATAGATTTGTTTTCCGCATTGAATATCTTAGAATTTTGCATGGTTGCCAGAGTAATCAAATGGAGGCATAATATATATCCTCAAATGTTGAAGAGCTGCTGTTGAAGAGCTTTTTAAAGTGAATTAACTTCATTCAATGAGGCATCAGAAGGCAAAATGAGCACTAAAGACAGTGATTATTAATGTCTCTTTTCTATATATGCTCTTGTCTCTTTGAAGGCTTGGATATGCCTTATTCTTCAATTTCCAGCACTTGGCCCAGTGTCTGTAATATTTAGTTAGCATTTGTGAATGTTGGTGTAATGAATAAATGAATAGAGAAACACAGAATTTCCTAAATATAAGACATTATTTTTAACAAAACTGTTCACTAGGAATATTTTGATCCCATAAGGAGTATTTTGTCATTTTCATCTTTTATTTTTAAAAATTGTATATATTTAAGGTGTGCAACATGATGATTTGATGCACATATACTCAGTGAAATGATTACTACAGTCAAGCTGATTGACATATTCACCTTCTCACATGGTTACCTTTGGGTGTGTGTGGTGAGAGCACCTGACCTACCCTTTTGGCACATTTCCAGGTTCCAGTACAGTCTTGACTGTGGTCATCATGCTGTACATTAGATCGTTAGACTTATTGGTCCTACATCTGTGCAACTTTATACCAGAATAAAATGATTTTAAGTTAAAAACAAACAAAAAACCCAAAAGAAACAAAACCTGTCTAAAAAAATGGAAATGATGACAATGTAGTCACTGGAATGATTTAAGCAAAATCTACATCGCTATTTTCAGAAGCATCAGAAAAGAAAATCCTCGCTTTCACAGGCACCTTGTTTTATTTTGCATCCGCTCATTCTCCTTTCTCCACTAGAGGCTTTTCCCCATTATCATTTAAATTTGCTGTCATCTTTTCTACCTTTAAAAAATCCTGTTTTTGCTACTATCCTATATCTCATCTTCCTTTTGTAGCCTGTTGTCTGTAATATCACTATCATATTATTATATTATATTATTATTCTATTTCATCATCCCCTCTACTCTTTAACCCAATGCTTTTTTCCTCACCACTCCACTGAAGCTGCTCTCATCATGGTCTCTAATAAATTCCTGTTTTTAAATCTAATGGTCATGAGTCTCTGCACCATATGACACTCTTTACTGCTTCCACTGAAACACTCTCTTCCTTCAGCTTCCGTGATAACACATTCTGCTGTTTGTTTGTTTTTTAACATTATCTCTATGACCATACCTTGCATCCTCCTTTTGGATTTCCCATTCTTACCCTCATCTTTTCACAGTGGTGAAATTTATCTGCATTCTGTCCAGAGCTTATTTTTTTCTCATTCTACAATTCTCCCTCTTGACTCACCCAGTCTCTTATTCCAATTAGTGCATGTATACTGACTCACAGATTTATTATTTATTTTTATATCCCAGGTTAGGTAACTAAGCTCCAAACCCATATATATATGTGCTTTTTGAACATCTACATTTGAATGACCCCTAGGAACCCAAATACAAGATGTCCAAAACTAATCCCTTACTCTTATTTTTTTTTAATTTTAACAATACATTTATTTTAACCCAGTATATCCAAATTTCTCTTATTCTTATTGATTTCCAAACCTGGTTCTTTTTTCAATGGATAATACAACCAATACACTTCTCCACGCCAGAGAGCTAGCTATTAGTCCTTACTTGGCTCATCCTCAGCAATCTACCAATACACAAGCACCTAAACCTATGAATTCTATCAGCCAAATGTCATCTAATATAGCAAATACACCCTGATAACATATGTCCTTATATCTCTCATGTCCTTTAAGCCTACCCTCTACCAACTCCCTAGTTTAGGTTCCCATAATCTTTTGCCTAGATAGCTGCCATAATTTCCTATCTTATTTCCCTGACTTGAGTTTATTTTTAACACAATAGCCAAAGTAATTTTTCTGAAATATGAGAGTGATCATATCACTTCCTTCTATCAAAGCCTTTAATGGCTACCAATTTCTTTCAGGTTATACTCCAAAGTTCTTCAGAATTTGGAACCTACTTATATTCCTAGAGTCATCTCCCAGTAGTATCCTCCGCTTAGCCTATATATCAGTATAAGCTCTACCTACTGATCTATGTCTCAACAAACACCACACTCAGTCCCATATCTGGACATTTGCTAAGAAGTTCCTTTGCTTGAACTGTTCCTCCTTTCCTGCTTCATATTGCTAACTTCTTAAGTCAGGTGCCACTTGTTCCAGAAATAAGAATCAGGTCAGGCTGATTCTAACAAGACACAAAGATTATAATTAACAATTTGAATTATGGTCTTTTAATTTAGATGGTATTTAATATTTTAATTATCCTTGTTTATATTTGTCCTGTCATGGATTGTCATCTTTCAGTCTTGTAAAACCAACACAGTCTTTTAAAAAACCTACTGAAGTTTCTTGATAATAAATTGTCAATTATAAAAAAAAAAAAAATTAAAAATAAAAAGCCTGCCTCCTATATACTCCAGTAACACCCTTAGTTACTCCTTTAGTTCAAGCGCTCATTATAGTCATTTGTAATAAAATAGTTACTTCTTTTGTTTCCCCTAGATTATAAACTCCGAAAAGTAGGGACTATGATATCTAGTTCAAAGTTATCTTCCCACTGAGTAGCATAGTGAATATCATATAGCAGGTACTCCAAAAAAAATTTTTGTAAGAAACAAGTCAACATAAAAAAGGAATATTTATCAAACAAAGATAAATAAAATTAAGTTATACATTCATGAAACAAATAATAATAGTTTAAGAGCACGAGAAGAACATGGCAGGAATACCTTGAAGACTGTTTAGAGTTTTTAGTTGGAGTTATGGCAAATAAATATCAACATCTGAGAAGTGATCCGGTGATAAGAAAGTGTCACCTTGATCTGAATAGGACCTACTATGAAGGAGGAGGAAGTTTTGTCATTTCCCTGTTCCTTATTTGGGTTATGGTATTCTGTGCTATGCTTCACTCAGTGAAAGAAATGTTTGAAAAGCTATAGTGATTGGGGAGCACACAGGACAGTAAAACATCTTAAAACCTTTCTTAACAGGAATGGTTGAAATAATTGGGGCCAGTTAGGGTAAAGAAGACAAATAGTTGAACACTAACCGACTCCAAAATATTTGGCTGAAATATGGCTGACTCAAAATATTTGAAAGACTCTCATAAAAGAAAGGGATATTTGCCTCATGTGGCTCAGAGGTTAAAACTAGTATGAATGGGTCTGCATGGAGATGGAACATTTCTCATCATAGAGAGAAATTTCATATGACCTAGAGCTTTGCAGAGAGCTTTTAGAGGTCATTACCATGTCATTAAAGTTACACAAGCATAGCATAGAGGACTACTAAGGGTTGAAACATTAGAGGGTATAAGAAAGGCTCATGATAGGTGATCACTGTTCACATATGAAGGCCTGTCAGTATGCAAGAGGTGACAAAAGGTGTGAAACTAGAGTCATGTACTAATGTTCCATAGAGATGATGTCAACAGCATAACATGAAAATTTCTAAGTCAGAGTCAGTGTTAGTATCAGAATCAGGGAACCACTGGACATAGTAGCAACATGCTAATCAGTAAGGAGAGAATCATGCAGGTCAACTTGGGTCCAGTAGACACTCTTACTCTTGTGGGACCATTAATAAATGTGACGACTCTGATTCCCAAGCTGAGCTTTTAAGTCTGAGTATGTTGGCTGTTATCTGATACTTCCAAATAGATGACTAGTCTCTTCAAATGTTAGACAGCATAAATGATAAACCTTATCAACACAAGAGAGAAGAACCTCCCTCTGCATCTAGATCTTCCAGTTCTAAGCAGAAGAGGCTGAGAGCCTCTATGGTTGAAGGCAGTATAGTTTTTCTGGAATTCTTTAAAACCTATAGATGGAGGGATGCTGTAGAGAAAACAGGGGGCCTCTGAATTTGAAGGAAAGTTCCTGGATATGTGGGCTGCCAAGATCCTCCCAACTTGTCCTCAGCCAGGTCCACTTAGGAGTTTTGGATTCAGACACTCCCAAACTTCATTTAAGTCAGAGCAGCAGACAGAGTCATCTTTGCCCTTAGGATTTCCTTAGGAAGAGCACTATCCCTTTAGCTCTTCCACATCTGAAAATTAACCTATGGAAGTACTTTTGGCACCAAATATTCCTGGGAAATATAACCCTTCAAGAATTGTGAATAAATTTATTGGGCTTTTACTTGAGAGTGAATGTTGGTACCTGGGAAGAAAACGGATGCCACTAAGAGGGAAGGTCTACGACAAGGAAGTGTGTAGATGAGTTTTCCCTTTCGAACGTGCCTGGAGAAAGTGTTCCTACTCTACGAAGGCTCTGCTTCCAACTATCTTGAGTAGTTTTTGACTTTGTTTTATAAAAGTTTTCCAGAGTCTACACGGATTAAGTATTCTTTGATCTTTTCCAACTTCAAGGACACACCGTGCCCTATTTTAGGTGCCAAGTTAGTGTTCTTTTGGAAACCACACTTAATAGTTTGACAGTATCAATGCTAAACCAACAGAGAGATTTCCCATTTTTATGAAACACCCATAAAAAAGTCAACATTCTGGTTTTTAGCATCCATTCACCAAGTAACAGAGTAATAACAACATTGGAAGGACTTGAAAGCACTCAAGATATTTTATTCTGGCATCAAATATAATTTCAACAAAGTATCTTGTAGCCTAGTTAATATAAGATGGACAAGGAAAAAAGTATTTATTGAACATCTGTCTTGTTCTCAGAAATTTAAGAAAAATATACAATACATATAAAAAATTGACCCTACTCTGAAGAGCCATTAATTTGGTGGATGAGAGAAGATAAGCATACCAAAAAATTTAATTACACCCAAGACAGTGCACAATAAGAAAAGGATTTTTTCTTACTCTTCTTCAATACCTGACAATTTATTTTCGAAAATACATGTTGACTCTTTCATTTTCTTTCTTAGTGAAGGTCACCAATCATCTTTTGCCTGAACCACCTTCTTCAACCGATTCCTGCATTTCTGTCTTTGCCCTCTCCAAACAAATTTCCACACCGTAAACTAATCATTTTGAAGCAAATCCAATTATGCCATTCTTCTTCATAAAATCCTTCGAGGGATTGCCATTACACATATGAAAAAAGCCACAATCCTTACCATGCCACAAGGCCCAGCATGAGACAGCCCTGCCCATCCCTCCAGGCTTCTCTTGGGCACTGTCCTCCTTCATATGCCCACTCAACTCAGGGGATTTTCCCATGCTATACCCTCTCCTAATATACTCTCCTCCCAAGCCCTCCTTGGAGCTAGGTCAGCTTAAGTGTCACCTTCCCAGAGAGCACTTCCTTGAACACTGGGTTTAAAGTCCACTCTGTCATTCTCCACCTCAGCACTGTTTCATTCTTAGAACATTATTCAGCTTTCAAGTTTTGAATTTTTAAAACCAGGTTGCATGCTTTGTGTACCCCATTCCTTGCCCCACTTAAGTTCTTTGAAGCAGGAACGCTGTTTGTCTTCTCCATATGTCTCACAGCCCAAGCACCTGCTTTGGAGTAAGTGCTTAATATATTTTTGTTGAATGAATACCTGAATAAATGCACGATCACTTTTTAAAAGGTAACCTCATGTTTTCCAAACTATATAATGCTTCATATAAATATACATCAGGTAATGAAGTAGAGATGAGAAGAATTGGGCCGTGAATTCTATCATCAGTGAAGGAGACATGAGGCAAATGGAGGTATGTTGTTAAATATTCTATCTGCTCAGTGTGTGAAGCAGCAGTTTGGAAACACTGGCTATTAACAAAGTTGAAGAAAAGTAGAGGCTTGCACAGGCTGATAGATTCAGGGACAGGTTAATGTAGAAGAAAGGTCTTGAGGTAAGTTGAAAGAAATGTGGAACTGGGTTAGCATGGAAGGGTTAAGAAGAAATGATGAGTAAACCATGCAAAGCTACAGAGGCAGGAAACCTGGAATTATATAGCTTCATGGGCGCACTAAGAAATCCTAATTTCCTGATTTTTAGACACAATCCTCCATGGAATTAGATTTCTGAATCCTCTGTTCACCCACTTAAATACCTTGGTTTATTTCAAAGCAGTTCTTTGCTTTTCTTAGTGTTTCTTAGAGCTTGCCTTCCTTTGGAAAAAAAAAGAAAAAGAAAACATGAGAAATGAAGAAATCAGAATGTTTTACTCTGTAATCCCTCTCGAGATTTAGATTTTATTATAGACCATGTAATGCTTTTACCCTTATTCATTTTATTGAACAGTTGGTGACATTTCAGAACTTGCCTACATCTGAGAATAACTCATGGCCAGGGAGGCCCATTTGTCACCCAGGGCTCTCTTGTTAATGAAGCCAAATGGGAGCAAAAAGATGTCTGACTTGGTTATTTGGTTTAGCGCCCTTAGGGAAAGTATTTTATCCAGCCCCACACTGTGCGTCTTGAGAAGAGACTACCCTGGAAGCTAGGGTTATCAGAACTGGCCTCCTCCAGTGGATCTGACACCTCTTATGTACTACTTTGCATTCTGTTTGTCCCACCTCTTCCTCTAGCCACTGCTACAAAAACCAGTTCAGCGAACCTTTGCTTAAGTTTCCTTCAAGTGCATCCTGACAACAACTTGCTCAGACTCATCTCAGAGCTCTGCTTCTGCCACGGGGCTTCTCCTGTACTGCAGGGTGTTTTGGGCGCTCACCCAGGCACACAGGGAGATTGGGGAGTTAACACCCAGGAGCCCACTCCTGGCCAATGAGACTGGGAGCCGATGGATGAATGTTTTCTCCTTTGTCCCACGGTGGACAGTTCTGAGGCCTATTAAGTATGACTCTTCTTAAAGTCACATTGGATCAAGCTCCAGCCACCTACCATGGGTAATTAGGTAACACGTTCTTCTATTGGCTTTTTTCCTTCTTTCTTCTACTTTCTGTCTTATCTCTTTCCTTCCCTGATGAATTACCCACAAACAAGCCTTTGTCCCAGGCTCTTTCGGAGGGGGGACACCCAAAGCTAAAACATCCATTAAAACAAAGCAAGAATTACTCAAATGGCGAAATGCCAAGAGTGCTCAAAAAGGCCTGTAACCCAAAATAGCACTGATGCAAGAAATTCACAGTTCAACATATCACTATTGTAGATACTAGTCTTTGTTACAGAAATAAATACCTTTTTGTGGTGGTTATTGGGATGAGAAACTGGGGCTAGCTTGGTCAGACAAGAGCTGAGTAACCCGAAGAAAGAACAGGCAAGATGGAGTTCTTTAATCAGGGGATGTCCTGAGGCCTACAGGGTGGGGTGCTAAGAGAAACACTGAGGAGAGAGATGATCTGACGCTGAACACAATCTTTATACGTGAGTCAGTGCTGCCTGGAGATTGCACGAGATGTGGAGCTGTGAGGGCTGGTACTCTGCTGCTCGTTCGCTTTGTCCAGCTTGCTACTGGTCAAAGGCATGTGGCCTTTTTACAATTTAAGCATACTTCAATAATTTCACACGTGGTTAAAATCATTCCTTAAAGGCAACAGGACATGAATTATTGAGGTCATTTTAGTAAAACACTGCCCATTTTACTTATAGAAAAGGGTAAACCTAGGCTGATTGACCAGAGTACTTTAACTCTCTGCCATGCCCTGCTCAGCCTGCACAGAATCATAGATCAAGATTGCACCAAGGAACTTCGTACATAAAGAAACGGAGCTCTGGTAGGATGGTGACCACATTAAGGGCAGGAAGCAAGGTCTTCTGACTAACAAATCAGACTGTACGTTTTCTCTGATTTGTGTACCTTCTCAAAGGGAAAAATGAGTAAGCTTGGGGTGGGTAGCAAGGGCAGATCTAGGTCACAATAATATATCCTATCTGGGAGAATTTGTTGTTTTCCTTCTTTTATAAAAGGCTTTGCTTTTTGTTTCCTTCACACGTCTGTTCTTTCCTCTACTTCCTGCTCCTGCTTACTGACAATGAAAGGTTTTTATATTTTTACACACATATGTACATAATCACCCAAAGTGTTTGTGCTCTGTTCTCTTTAGCAAACGCTTTACTCCCAAGCTCTAAGGCTTCCAAAAACATCTTAAAAAGTCAACGCTTAGTTTATTTTCTTATCGCAACCACCCACAAGCCATAGATTCCATTATGATTTAATGTTAAGAGAACCCTCTACTGGGCTCAGTAGGTCTTGAGATTTTAAGAGGCTCATTCCTGCCACTCAAGGTAATCAATCTAATTGCTTTTTTAATATTGTTCCAACATTTTTTCTTTCTTTTTATTATTATTATTTTTGAAAACAGCTTGATGTTCTGAGCACCTTGAGTGCCTCCCACAATGCACTTTTTCCTAGGTAAATCTGATATTTTAAAACATTTTTGTTAAATATTTATAAGCAAATTAAATATATTCCTATTCTATGGGAAACAGTGATAGAACCAAATTTTCCCATTAATATTACGTAGCTAGTTAACCTAAGGGGCCCCAACAGTTCAAAGCTCACATAAATATTAACTTTAATCCCTTACATCTAGGGCTTCCCATTGTTAGTTTAACCCACAGAGTCCAATAACTTGTCTCCCCTGAGGCAAATCCTCAGGAGCACTGTTCAGTTTTAAAATCAGTTCAGAGTTCTGGAATTATTTCTTCAACTCTCCATTTGTCTGGCTCACTGATCCTGGTTTTGCTGTTGTTGTTTTGTTTTGTTTTGATCTCACAAATATGTATGTGAAATGGATCAGTATAGAAATTTGAGTATTTATGACCATCATATTTTTCATCTGATTGCTAAATCTATTTTAACTAAAGCAAGTAAAACTCCAGCTTTCAGTCAGCAAATATTTTACAAAAGTCCTTTCCAAATGGAAATGTTAGAAGAATCTAAAATGAGTTGACCGGCAAGTCAGTTTTGATTATTTTCTAATTAGAAAATTTCAGATCTTTGAATACCTTAAATCCGAAGAATTTAATCAAACCAATGAATATTCATTACTCAGTTGAAGCTTGCTGACAAATGTGGGAAATATGCTAAAAGGAAAACCAAGAGCATGTAGAACATGTTATTTTCATATTGTTTCCTGATGCATGGTTGATTCAATAAGCATTCCCAAATCCTGTCTTCCTGCTTTTCTTTATAGAATTAGCCAAATACTTGTTTCTCCATCTCCTTTGCTTTCTTAATAAAAGGGACCATCCTGATTGGCACCACCGCTCTGTCCTTCAGCCCATCAACAATATAATGAAATCTTCCTTCATTAAAGATTCTGTAATTAAGGAAAAAATTCAGTTCTATTTGTCTAACCCCTTATCGATTGGGTTTCATTTACTGTGTGCATATCCAAACTGCTACACCTTCGTATTCAAAATACATGCTGCCAGGACCAGTGTAAGCCACTGAGGATCAATGTCCTCCACAGAACAACGTGCAAAAGGAAGCTATAGACAACTACAGCTCTGCCTAACAGTGGAATAGAAATACCCTTCTAACAAAGTGTCCTGTACTAAATGAATGTTACTTTATTCGAATGGCATTAATTAGTTGTGTATTAATTACAATGAAGCAGCACAGAGATTTTATTCATTAATGATTAAGCCTTCTGTTTGTTTGTTTTTGTTACAATGCAATTCTCCTAAGCTTGAGTGTAGTTCTTCTTTGATTTTGGGGGAATGCTAAGAAAAATAATTATCCTTAATTTTACCGGCAGTTAGCATAAAAATGTTACATTATAAATTTAAATCAGGACACTAATTGAGAAGCTTGGGGACTCCAGTTCTTATTGTATTCCAATGTCTTCCCAATTTCTCTCCTTTCCAATTTATTGGATGTTTTGTCTACTCACCCTGCCCTTTAATTATACTAACCTAGAGACCAAAGAAATTAAGAAGGTACGTCTGCATAGGGCCCATACTAAGGATCCACTCCAGGGCTCAGAGGATCCTTGGCATAAGACTTACTACAATACATTCAGCACCACATAGACAACTTTTCTTTCAAGAGCATTCTAAATCAAACCATGAATTCAGATAAAGGATTTAGGTAAAAATCTACGTTTAGAAAAATTTCTAAGTCTAATGAGCTTTTGAGAATAAATTAAAAATAACTTTTTCCTAAACTTTCAGAACTCTGGGTTAAATTGGAAGACTGAGCCAAAGCTGAATTTTCTTTTTTCCCAGGAGAAAAAGAAACACTCCTAAGTAGATGTATTAGTTTCCTAGGGCTGCCATAACAAAGTACCACAAGCTGGATGGCTTAAACAACAAAAATGTATTATCTTACAGTTCTGGAGAGTAGAAATCTGAGATCAAAGTGTCAGCAGACTTGGTTCCTTCTGAGAGCTGTGAGGGAGAATCTGTTCCATTCCATGATTCCCCCATAGTTTCCGGTAGTTTTGTGGCAATCTTTGGTACTCCTGTACTTGTAGATATATCACCCCAATCTTGGCTTTCATCATTGCATGGCATTCTCCCTTTATATGTGTCTGTCACTGTGTCCGAATTTCCCTTTTTGTAAAGATACAATCACATTGGGTTAGGGTCCATCCTTATAACCTTATCTTAACTTGATCATGTGGAAATATTCTTTTTCTAAATAAGGTCACATTCACAGGTACTGGGGGTTAGGATTTCAACATCTTTTGGAAGACACAATTCAACTCATAACATTATATAGACTGAACGTAACTGAAGGATTTCAACAAAATCTGAAAAGAACCAGTAAAGCTCAATCCTCCAACTGCACAAAGTTCTAGATAATCTACTCCCAATCCTGTGCCTTCAGACTTGAGTGGGGTGTGTTTAGAAGGCAACGATTTATTCCACAGATTCCATGTTCAAGAACTTAAAAAGGGCTTCAAAGAGTCAAGAACAGATCATCAAAGTTAAATAAAAGTAAATAAGTCTGGGTGAGTGAAAAATTGTTACTGAAAACAGGAAAACGTTCTACAGCAAAAATAGGTAATATATTAAGCAAAAGATAGATGAACAAATTAAACATCAAAAGAAAACCTTCATGACTGCTCCATATTAAAGGAGAATTCAGTGAAGACATGAATTATTTATTTATTTATTTATTTATTTATTTGGCATCTTTTTTGGAGTATAATTGCTTTACAATGGTGTGTTAGTTTCTGCTTTATAACAAAGTGAATCAGCTATACATATACATATGTCCCCATATCCACTCCCTTTTGCATCTCCCTCCCACCCTCCCTATCCTACCTCTCTAGGTGGTTGCAAAGCACCCAGCTGATCTCCCTGTGCTATGCGGCTGCTTCCCACTAGCAATCCATTTTACATTTGGTAGTGTATATATGTCCATGGCACTCTCTCACTTCGTCCCAGCTTACACTTCCCACTCCCCGTGTCCTCAAGTCCATTCTCTACGTCTGTGTCTTTATTCCTGTCCTGCCTCTAGGTTCTTCAGAACCATTTTTTTTTGTTAGATTCCATATATATGTGTTAGCATATGGTATTTGTTTTTTTCTTTCTGACTTATTTCACTCTGTATGACAGACTCTACTAGGTCCATCCACCTCACTACAAATAACTCAATTTCGTTTCTTTTAATGGCTGAGTAATATTCCATTGTATATATGTGCCATATCTTCTATATCCGTTCATCTGTCAATGGACACTTAGGTTGCTTCCATGTCCTGGCTATTGTAAATAGAGCTGCAATGAACATTGTGGTACATGAATCTTTTTGAATTATGATTTTCTCAGGGTATATGCCCAGTAGTGGGATTGCTGGGTCGTATGATAGTTCTATTTTTAGTTTATTAAAGAACCTCCATACTGTTCTCCATAGTGGCTGTATCAATTTACATTCCCACCAACAGTGCAAGAGGGTTCCCTTTTCTCCACACCCTCTCCAGCATTTATTGTTTGTAGATTTTTTGATGATGGCCATTCTGACTGGTGTGAGGTGATACCTCATTGTAGTTTTGATTTGCATTTCTCTAATGATTAGTGATGTTGAGCATCCTCTCATGTGTTTGTTGGCAATCTGTATATCTTCTTTGGAGAAATGTCTATTTAGGTCTTCTGCCCATTTTTAGATTGGATTGTTTGTTTTTTGATATTGAGCCGCATGAGGTGCTTGTAAATATGGAGATTAATCCTTTGTTAGTTGCTTCATTTGCAAATATTTTCTCCCATTCTGAGGGGTGTCTTTTCGTCTTGTTTATGTTTTCCTTTGCTGTGCAAAAGCTTTTAAGTTTCATTAGGTCCCATTTGTTTACTTTTGTTTTTATTTCCATTTCTCTAGGAGGTGGGTCAAAAAGGATCTTGCTTTGATTTATGTCATAGAGTGTTCTGCCTATGTTTTCCTCTAAGAGTTTTATAGGGTCTGAACTTACATTTAGGTCTTTAATCCATTTTGAGTTTATTTTTGTGTATGGTGTTAGGGAGTGTTCTAATGTCATTCTTTTACATGTAGCTGTCCAGTTTTCCCAGCACCACTTACTGAAGAGGCTGTCTTTTCTCCATTGTGTATTCTTGCCTCCTTTATCAAAAATAAGGTGACCATAGGTGCGTGGGTTTATCTCTGGGCTTTCTATCCTGTTCCATAGGTCTGTATTTCTTTTTTTGTGCCAGCACCATATTGTGTTGATTACTGTAGATTTGTAATATAGTCTGAAATCTGGGAGACTGATTCCTCCAGCTCCGTTTTTCTTTCTCAAGATTGCTTTGGCTATTTGGGGTCTTTTGTGTTTCCATATTAATTGTGAACTATTTGGTTCTAGTTCTGTGAAAAATGCCAATGGTAGTTTGACAGGGATTACATTGAATCTGTAGATTGCTTTGGGTAGTATAGTTATTTTCACAATATTGATTTTTCCAATCCAAGAACATGGTATATCTCTCCATCTGTTTGTATCATCTTTAATTTGTTTTATCAGTGTCTTATAGTTTTCTGCATACAGGTCTTTTGTCTCCTTAGGTAGGTTTAGTCCTAGGTATTTTATTCTTTTTGTTGAAATGGTAAATGGGAGTGTTTCCTTAATTTCTCTTTCAGATATTTCATCATTAGTGTATAGGAATGCAAGAGATTTCTGTGCATTAATTTTGTATCCTGTAACTTTACCAAATTCATTGATTAGCTCTAGTAGTTTTCTGGTAGCATCGTTAGGATTCTCTATGTATAGTATCATATCATCGGCAAAGAGTGACAGCTTTATTTCTTCTTTTCCGAATTGGATTCCTTTTATTTCTTTTTCTTCTCTGATTGCTGTGGCTGAAACTTCCAAAATGATGTTGAATAATAGTGGTGAGAATGGACAACCTTGTCTTGTTCCTGATCTTAGTGAAAATGGTTTCAGTTTTTCACCATTGAGAAAGATGTTGGGTGTGGGTTTTTCATGTATGGCCTTTACTATGTTGAGCTAAGTTCCCTCTATGCCTACTTTCTTGAGGGTTTTTATCATAAATGGGTGTTGAATTTTGTCAAAAGCTTTTTCTGCATCTATTGAGATGATCATATGGGTTTTCTCCTTTAGTTTGTTAATATGGTGTATCACATTGATTGATTTGCATATATTGAAGAATCCTTGCATTCCTGGGATAAACCCTACTTGATCATGGTGTATGAGCCTTTTCATGTGCTGTTGGATTCTGTTTGCTAGTATTTTGTTGAGGATTTTCACATCTATGTTCTTCAGTGATATTGGCCTCTAGTTTTCTATTTTTGTGACATCTTTGTCTGGTTTTGGTATCAGGGTGACGGTGGACTCGTAGACTGAGTTTGGGAGTGTTCCTCCCTCTGCTATATTTTGGAAGACTTTCAGGAGGATAGGTGCTACCTCTTCTCTAAATGTTTGATAGAATTCGCCTGTGAAGCCATTTGGTCCTGGGCTTTTGTTTGTTGGAAGATTTTTAATCACAGTTTCAATTTCAGTGCTTGTTATTGGTCTGTTTATATTTACTATTTCTTCCTGGTTCAGTCTCGGAAGGTTGTGCTTTTCTAAGAATTTGTCCATTTCTTCCAGGTCGTCCATTTTATTGGCATATAGTTGCTTGTAGTTATCTCTCATGGTTCTTTGTATTTCTACAGTGTCTGTTGTTACTTCGCTATATTCATTTCTAATTCTATTGATTTGAGTCTTCTCCCTTTTTTTTCTTGATGAGTCTGGCTAATGGTTTATCAATTTTGTTTATCTTCTGAAAGAACCAGCTTTTAGTTTTATTGATCTTTGCTATTGTTTCCTTCATTTATTTTTAATTTATTTCTGATCTGACCTTTATGATTTCTTTCCGTATGCTAACTTTGGGGATTTTTTGTTCTTCTTTCTCTAATTGCTTTAGGTGTAATGTTAGATTGTTTATTTGAGATGTTTCTTGTTTCTTGAGGTAGGATTGTATTGCTATAAACTTCCCTCTTAGAACTGTTTTCGCTGTTCCCATAGGTTTTGGGTCATTGTGTTTTCATTGTCATTTGTTTCTAGGTATTTTTTGATTTCTTCTTTGATTTCTTCAGTGATCTCTTGGTTATTTAGTAGCTACTGTTTAGCCTCAATGTGTTTGTATTCTTTACAGATTTTTTTCCTGTAATTGATATCTAGTCTCATAGCATTGTGGTTGAAAAAATACTTGATACAATTTCAATTTTCTTAAATTTACCAAGGCTTGATCTGTGACCCAAAATATGATCTATCCTGGAGAAAGTTCCATGAGCACTTGAGAAGAAAGTGTATTCTTTTGTTTTTGGATGGAATGTTCTATAAATATCAATTAAGTCCACCTTATTTAATGTATCATTTAAAGCTTGTGTTTCATTATTTATTTTCATTTTGTATGATCTGTCTATTGGTGAAAGTGGGGTGTTAAAATCCCGATTTTAACACAGTATAAATCCACAATACTCTTATTGTGTTACTGTCGATTTCCCTTTTTATGGCTGTTAAAATTTGCCTTATGTATTGAGGTGTTCCTATGCTGGGTGCATAAATATTTACCATTGTATCTTCTGCTTGGATTGATCCCTTGATCATTATGTACTGTCAGTCTTTGTCTCTTGTAATAGTCTTTATTTTAAAGTCTATTTTGTCTGATATGAGAATTGCTACTCCAGCTTTCTTTTGATTTCCACTTGAATGGAATATCTTCTTCCATCCCCTCACTTTCAGTACGTTTGTGTCCCTTGGTCTGAAGTGGGTCTCTTGTAGACAGCATATATGTGGATCTTGTTTTTGTATCCATTCAGCCAGTCTATGTCTTTTGGTTGGAGCATTTAATCCATTTACATTTAAGGTAATTATCAGTATGTATGTTCCTATTACCATTTTCTTAATTCTTTTGTGTTTGTTATTGTAGGTCTTTTCCTTCTCTTGTGTCCCCTGCCTAGAGATGTTCCTTTAGCATTTGTTGTAAAGCTAGTTTGGTGGTGCTGAATTCTCGTAACTTCTGCTTGTCTGTAAAGCTTTTAATTTCTCTGTCGAATCTGAATGAGATCCTTGCTGGGTATAGTAATTTTGGTTGTAGATTTTTCCCTTTCATCACTTTAAATATGTCCTGCCACACCCTTCTGGGTTGCAAAGTTTCTGCTGAAAGATCAGCTTTTATCCTTATGGGGATCCCTTTGTATATTATTTGTTGTTTTTCCCCTGCTGGTTTTAATATTTTTTCTTTGTATTTAATTTTTGACAGTTTGATTAATATGTGTCTTGGCATGTTTCTCCTTGGATTTATCCTGTGTGGGACTCTCTGTGCTTCCTGGACTTGGTTGACTATTTCCTTTCCCATATGAGGGATTTTTTTCAACTATAATCTCTTCAAATATTTTCTCAGTCCCTTTCTTTTTCTCTTCTTCTTCTGGGATCTCTATAATTCGAATGTTGGTGCATATATTGTTGTCCCAGAGGTCTCTGAGACAGTCCTCAATTATTTTCATTCTTTTTTCCTTATTCTGCTCTGTGGTAGTTATTTCCACTGATTTATCTTCCAGGTCACTTATCCATTCTTCTGCCTCAGTTATTCTGCTACTGAATCCTTTTAGAGAATTTTTAATTTCCTTTATTGTGTTGTTCATAATTGTTTGTTTGCTCTTTAGTTGTTCTAGGACCTTGTTAAACGTTTCTTGTATTTTCTCCGTTCTGTTTCCAAGATTTTGGATCATCTTTACTATCATCACTCTGAATTCTTTTTCAGGTAGTCTGCCTATTTCCTCTTCATTTGTTTGGTCTGATGGGTTTTTACCTTGCTCCTTCATCTGCTGTGTATTTCTCTATCTTCTCATTTTGCTTAACTTACTGTGTTTGGGGTCTTCTTTTCACAGGCTGCAGGTTCAAAGTTCCCATTGTTTTTTGGTGTCTGCCCCCAGTGGCGAAGATTGGTTCAGTGGGTTGTGTAGGCTTCCTGGTGGAGGGAACTGGTGCCTGTGTTCTGGTGGATGAGGCTGGATCTTGTCTTTCTGGGGGGCAGGACTGCATCCAGTGGTGTGTTTTGGGGTGCCTGTGATGTTATAATGATTTTAGGCAGCGTATCTGCTAATGAGTGGGGTTGTGTTCCTGTCTTTCTAGTTGTTTGTCATAGGGTGTCCAGCACTGTAGCTTGCTGGTTGTTGAGTGGAGCTGGGTCTTAGAGTTGAGATGGAGATCTCTGGGAGGGCGTTCGTCGTTTGATATTACATGGGACTGGGAGGTCTGTGGTGGACCAATGTCCTGAACTCGGCTCTCCCACCTTAGAGGCACAGGCCTGACACCTGGCTAGAGCACCAAGACTCTGTCAGCCCCACGGTCAGAAGAAAATGGGGAAAAGAAAGAAAGAAAGAAAGGGGGGAGGGAGGGAGGGAGGAAGGAAAGAAAGAAAGAAAGAAAGAAAGAAAGAAAGAAAGAAAGAAAAAGAAAGAAAAAAAGAAAGAAAGAAAGAAAGGAAAATATAGTTATTAAAATAAAAAATTATTAAAAATTAAAAAAATTAAAAAGTAATTTAAAGAAAGAAAAAGAAAGAATGAAAGAAAGAAGAGAGCAACCAAACCAAAGAACAAATCCACCAATGATAACAAGCACTAAAAACTATACTAAAAAAAAAAAAACGGACAGACAGAACACTAGGTCAAATGGTAAAAGCAAAGCTATACAGACAAAATCACACAAAGAAGCATACACTTACACACTCACAAAAGAGAAAAAGGAAAGAAATATATATATCTATATATATAAAAGGAAGAGAGAAACCAAATCAATAAACAAATCTACCAATGATAATAAACTCTAAATACTAAACTAAGATAAACATAAGACTAGAAACAAATTAGATGCAGAAGGCAAACCCCAAGTCTACAGTTGCTCCCAAAGTCCACCACCTCAATTTTGAGATGACTCATTGTTTCTTCAGGTTTTCCACAGATGCAGCGTACATGAAGTTGATTGTGGAGATTTAATCCACTGCTCCTGAGGCAGCTTGGAGAAATTTCCCTTTCTCTTCTTTTTTCGAACAGCTCCTGGGGTTCAGCTTTGGATTTGGCCCTGCCTCTGCATGTACGTCTCCTGAGGGTGTCTGTTCTTTGCTCAGACAGGACAGCGTAAAAGTAGCAGCTGATTAGGGGGCTCTGACTCACTCAGGCCGGGGGGAGGGAGGGGTACGGAATGTGGCGCGAGTCTGTGGCGGCAGAGGCCAGGGTGTGATGTTGCAACTGCCTGAGGTGTGCCGTGTGTTCTCCCAGGGAAGTTGTCCCAGGATCACGGGACCCTGGCAGTGGCGGGCTGCACAGGCTCCTGGGAGGGGAGGTTGAATAGTGACCTGTGCTTGCACACAGGCTTCTTGGTGGCGGCAGCAGCAGCCTTAGCATCTCATGCCTGTCTCTGGTGTCCGCGCTGATAGCCGCGGCTCGTGCCCGTCTCTGGAGCTCGTTTAGCCAGTGCTCTGAATCCCCTCTCCTCGCACACCCTGAAACAATGGTCTCTTGCCTCTTAGGCAGTTCTAGACTTTTTCCCAGACTCCCTCCTGACTAGCTGTGGTGCACTAGCCCCCTTCAGGCTGTGTTCATGCAGCCAACCCCAGTCCTGTCTCTGAGATCTGACCTCCAAAGCCCGAGCCTCAGCTCCCAGCCCCCACCTACTCCGATGAGTGGGCACACAAGCCTCTCAGGCTGGTGAGTGCTGGTCGGCAGCAATTCTCTGTGAGGGAATCTTTCTGCTTTGCCCTCTGCACCACAGTGCTGCGCTCTCATCTGTGTCTCTGATGCTTCCCCAGTGCCAACCCACAACCCCCCGTCTCCGCCCGTGAAGGGGCTTCCTAGTGTGTGGAAACTTTTCTTCCTTCACAGCTCCCTCCCCGAGGTGTAGGTCCTGTCCCTATTCTTTTGTCTGTGTTTTTTCTTTTTTCTTTTGCCATACCCAGGTGCGTGGGGAGTTTCTTACCTTTTGGGAAGTCTGAGGTCTTCTGCCAGTGTTCAGTAGGTGTTCTGTAGGAGTTGTTCCACATATAGATGTATTTCTGATGTATTTGTGGGGAGGAAGGTGATCTCCACGTCTTACTCCTGTCCTACTCCTCTGCCATCTTGAAGGTCTCTCTGAAGACATGAATTTTGAGGAAAAAGTACTCAAAGATAAGATTATTAAAAATAGCATAGTAACATTAAAAGAAATATTATAGAAGAAAAAATAAAGAATTAAAATCTATTCAAACCAATAAATTGAATAGAAATAGCATCTAAAGGACTAGGAGTGCTTAATTTTAATTACTTATTTGGGGAAAAAGATCACTGCAATAAATGTAAAGAAGTAGGAAATAGATCGAAACAGATGAAAGTAATCAACAGAAAAATACAAAAATAAAAGACAAAGATGATCCAACATAAGCATAATTGGTGTCTTTTAAAACCATTCTAAGATATAATAGCTGAAACTTTTACTGAAATGGACCTGTAGGTCATAGGACATGCATAATTATAGGAAAAGAGATAAATATATGTTGATGCTAAGTCATAGCTTAGAAAATAATAGTTTACTTAGATGTATAGATGAAAAAATTGAGTTGTTTATAAGGAGGAATATCAGGGTGGCCTTAGATATCTTTTTACCATTGTGCCATGCCAGAGAACAGTAGAGCAACATCTACATTTATAAAGCCCTGAGAAATAGAAAGTATAACAAGAAATTTATACCTAGCCACATTTTTCTTTATTAATTCCCAGACTTATTCAAATCACAGATTTCCTCAAGCATGAAAGAATTGAGGAAATATAGCACCCAGGATCCTTTCTTTTAAAAACTGCTTGATGACCACATCTAGACAAAAAAAGATACATAAAAAGTAAATTAACTAATAAGATAAGCTTTGCTAAAATATCAGTGTTGAGCATTTGAATACAGAATTAAGAGTAAATAACCATGGGTCCTATAGTCACATAATAATGTAAATGTTATAAACCTTAGCATACAAACAGAAAAAAGAAATAAGAAAAAAATAGTGTTTCTAAAATTTCAATTTTTTCCCTTATTTTAGGGAAATTTTAGTAAGTACTATCTTCTCAGATTAAAAAAATGAATCTGAGCTTCACCATTCCTTCATTTTCAGTTCAGTTCCCTTTTCTGTCTATTAAGTATAATACAAAAATAAAGTTTAATGATTTTATTAAAAACAGCATGCAAGATGTAATTTTATTTTTATAGAAGTGCTTTCTTCATGTCTCTCTCTCTCCATAAATATATAGATGCTTGGAATATTGTGTACCTAATGTCTACCATGATTAGTTCTAGGTGGAAAAATGTGGAGAATTTTCTAATCTTTATTCTTCTGTATTGCTGCAGTTTCTTCTTTAAATATGTGACATTAAAGCAGTAACAAGTCTGTTTTCCAAATAATAGAAATGGCCGTTTGCATAGGAAAGCAGACAGCTAAATAGAGAACAGATGCCATCAACCATTTCTATGTCCTTATTCATTTCAAAATCAGATTAGATTCACATCCCCCTCTTTAGTTCCATAGCTTTGTAAACTTTGAATTTTGAAGAATATTATTTGGTTGTTTATTAACTTAGGAGCTCATGCATATATACATTCTGTCATAGTACAGTATTAAATATTCTTGGTTATTGATTCCACACAGACAAAATAATACATATTCTCAGTTTCCCTAGGGGAAAAATTGCTTCCTGAATTTATTTAAGCCTTATTTTTGTAAATGTTGCTATTATGTCATAATGAAATATTGTCAGCCTCCAGCTCACTAAGAGTGTAATCCCATCAACTATTAGCTGGCTTCTAGAGGGAGAGCAAACAAGTTGCTAAGGACCTGTGATCTTACCAAGTTGTGACTGATAACCCCTAGCAGAATACACAAATGCAAAAGAACACAGTTTTAAAGAAGCAGTGTAGAACAGATAATATCTCTGCCTCAACAGAAAGGGAATTCTTATGGGAACCTGTCTACTACTTTGCCAAAGCTGAAAAGGTGCTAGAACTCCTTATGGCATGTCTATATGTGGAGTTTTCTTTCTAACTTTCTTCTCCTTGAAGTCTTAGACAACTGTTCAGTTAGTTCTGGTTCAACTAGAATTGTTTATAAATATAAGCTTGACATTGCAAATGCTTCCCTTTCCTTCCATCGTTCTCATATTTTGAGCAGATTGTCCTGAGGGAACTATAGGTACATATGAGGTTAGTTTGTACTTCTCATTGCTAGGAAGCTAGTCACTTAGTGAGCTGAGTACTTAATCCATCAGTGTTGAATACAGTCTCCAAAGCATTGGGCATTCTGATATGTGGAGTCAATAGAGAGAAATTCTGAATATCCAATAGCAACAAGCTTTATGCTGAAATGAAGAAGTAATTAAAGATAAATTCCCAATGATCTCACGTTCATTTGGATTTTATCTTTTCCATGATCTCAACACACACAAACACAATGTCATAATAAAATAAATTAACAGAAACTTTAGACATCTTTTAAAAGTCAAATATTTAAGAATTTATAAACTGCGTCTGATAAGATTCATTCAAATTCAACATATATTTATTAACTATGTTCTATCTGGAAGACTCTATGCTATGTATAATATTTTGAATAATGTGATGAACAGCAAGACTAGTTTCTTGCAAGATACTCGGTACAGAAAAATTGGAAGCAGAGTAGAAGACAAGGGAGGGATTCTGGATAAAGCCAGAGCTAAGTAAAGATGGAAGAAGAAATTTACAACATAATTGTATCTTTAAGACAGAGTAAAAGGTACCAGCAAAAGAAGAAGAAAGAAAGGGTCACATGGAGCAATTATTGGGCAGGTTTGACTTTAGCTAAGCAAAAATAATTTAGTATAGCGATTTTATGAAAGAAAAAAGGGCATGCATTCATGAAGCATAATAATGCAAATATAAGGTGAGTAGCTGACATTACCAGGCAGATCAAAATTGAAAAAGTCACCATCGTATCTTCAAGGTGTCTTCCATCTAGTAAGCAAGATGATATAGATAAATAGATTACCATGATATGAGAAGGAAAACAAACGATAAATTGTGACTCTTCCAAGGAAGTATGGTGGACACTGTGATGTACCATGTGTATCCCCTTTAGGAATGAAAGATTTATTCCCCCACTGCTGAAAGAAAAACTTCGGGTGGCAGACCCTACAGGATTGACTCAGCTGAGGAGAGCCACATCACTCAAGGACATGCTGACTTGCCAGGGTGGCCACACATACTGACTAATTGATGTCAGGACATAAATGCCACTTCACTTATCCCGACTGCAGAATTCCCCATAAAGTTAATCTGAGGCCTCACTGAGACTACTGCAGGTCAATTTCAGCTGCTGCTCCAGCCGGCTTTTTTATTTTTCCTTCCACAGTTGTTAACCTCAAGAACACTCCCTTATATCTATATGTTAATTACTGTGTTAGTATCTGCTTCTGAAGAGCCAGTTCTGTAGAATTTCACACCACAAGTGGTCTGAGAAAGCAGACAGTGGGATGGAATTTGCTACTTGGCTGGCAGTGAGATCCCAATCGCTGGTGGTATATGAAACACAGATGGTCCCTGGTAGAAGGTGGTGGTGTAATAGTTAAAACTTCCACTGGCGAACTGGGATGAAATAGCGGTGGAAGAGAATTCGTTAGATGGTGTAATGTATCAGACTCTTGAGAAATATACAGGAAATAGTATCTATGAGGACTATGGAATTAGGTGACTCTTGCTAAATTGGATTGATGTGCTGGACCCTCAGGCAGAAGAAATTTACCATTTTGCCTTGGGTAATTGATACTGGTAAGGCTGTGGTGGTCATGCAGGGGGGCCAGGGAGGAATATGTTTGGGACCAGATGGTATGCTTGGGATCTTCTTGATTGTTGCTCATCCCATTTTGACAGTAAATGGACAAGTGTATTGTTGTTCCCTCTCCTATCATGGAAACAGCATTGCTTTAGAAGCCAGAAGACCCAGATGAATTCAAATTTGAGCTCAGCATTTATTATCTCTATGGATTACTACATATCTCTGGTTCTCAGTTTCCTACGTATGAAATGAGGAGGCCAAACAGTTGATATCTAAGTTCTTTTTCAGCATTACTATTATAAAAGAAAAAAAAAAAAAAAAAAAGAACAGGTATTATAAACATGACACTTAAAAGAAGCCACAGATTTCACACTTTTAAAAAATGTAGCATTTCATTCATACAGTTGTCCCTTGGTATCAGCGGGGAATAGGTGCCAGGATGCCCTCATACCAAAATCCGCGGAAGTTCAAGTCTCTTGGTTGGCCCTCTGTATTCCCCGGTTTTGCATCCATGGATTCAACCAACCATGGATCATGTACTATGTTTACCATCTGCTGTTGGTTGAATCCACAGATGAGAACCTGCAGATATGGATCGCCAACTGTAGTCTAGAGAAGAAAACATAAAACCTTATGTTTTCACTCTTTGAGTATGGTAAAGGGAACAACTCACTGCTCACCTCTTATGGGATGTGAGGAATGATCAATAAAAGACAGATTCACCAAATAGAAGCAAAAGAGCATATTAAGACTGATACCATTTGGGATATCTCTACAATTTAAAGTGTGTTGTGCTTCTATTATACAGACGAAATGGATTAAAACGGAACATTGATAGAAACAGAAAGAACTTATGCTTTAGAATTGGGATGAAACATTCATGCGAAGGATGGAAGTTCCATCTGATTTATGGAATCTGCTTCAAAGCAATTTACAAAAAGTTTTAATATTTTAACATTCTACTGCTCAGCTATAATTTTAGAATGCTCAGTTAAAATAAACTTAAGCCAATAAAATCTAATAGAGTTTTTCTGGGTCTGGCTGAGAGATGGTCTCTGTAGTAGTAAAATTTTGTAAATCCAGTTGATATACCAATACTGAAGAGGATGGTGGGTACGTCATTCACACAGCTCCTTTCAACCACCTTCTAAGGTTACTCAGGAAGCTGAGGGGCATATGGAAATATGCCTTATCAAAGCCAGAAAGTCCTCATACCAATTACATTTGCTTTGTAAGTCTGGAAAGCTACTTAACTTGCTGAACAAGTATTCTGTTAAATTGGTTTGTTAAAAAATAGAGATTTGTGTGTGTGTGTGTGTGTGTGTGTGTGTGCATCATGGTGGAACTCAGAGAACAGTAGCCATTACTGATATGTCAGTTGTTACTTCTTTACCTCATTCAAGTTTATTAGTCATAGACTATCTTGTAGAAAATTTGAAACCACTATGAAGTCATTTTTCCACTTCAAAAATTTTAATTTTCTTTAAAGAGTTTCCTTAATAAACTATTATTATCAAGCTTATGGAGCTGATAAAAATTTCAACTGATACATAACATTAATAACTCTATGTATCCTCATGACTTAGTATGTTTACGGAACAGAAATATCAGGAGGGGAATCCAGCTCAGAACCTTAACTGACTATCCATTGTTTCTCATTAGTCAAGCCAGCAATAGATCTGGTTTTGCCATAATCGCTGTGAGTATGAGATAATCATATTAACTTCAAAATGGAAACCTAATTATATGCATAATCTTATCATTTGGGGTTGTTTTTTTAATTTTATTTTATTTATTTATTTATTTTTATACAGCAGGTTCTTATTAGTTATCTATTTTATACATATTAGTGTATATATGTCAATTCCAATCTCCCAGTTCATCCCACCCACCCCACACTTCCCCACCTTGGTGTCCATACGTTTGTTCTCTACATCTGTGTCGCTATTTCTGCTTTGCAAACCGGTTCATCTATACCATTTTTCTAGATTCCACATATATGCTTTAATATACGATATTCGTTTTTCTCTTTCTGACTTACTTCACTCTGTATGACAGTCTCTAGGTCCATCCACGTCTCTACAAATGACCCAGTTTCGTTCCTTTTTATGACTAATATTCCATTGTATATATGTACCACATCTTCTTTATCCATTCGTGTGTCAATGGGCATTTAGGTTACTTCCATGTCCTGGCTATTGTAAATAGCGCTGCAATGAACATTGGGGTGCATGTGTCTTTTAAATTTTTTTAGGATAAGATTAAAATTAGTTTCTAGAAATTGTATTTTACTCCTCATTACTTTTTCTTACAAAATAACTACGCATAAAGTTGCTATGCAATTTGCACAATGAGATGTTTACTGCTTTGCAGGTTTGGCTTTATAGTGTATCCAAAGTACTCATATTATAAGTGTATGGTCTGAATATGTAATATAAGCCACACCCATATTTTCCAACCTTCCCTTTTGCTGCCTCTTTTCC
This sequence comes from Balaenoptera borealis, assembly GCF_965194805.1. Classification (NCBI taxonomy): domain Eukaryota; kingdom Metazoa; phylum Chordata; class Mammalia; order Artiodactyla; family Balaenopteridae; genus Balaenoptera; species Balaenoptera borealis. The sequence goes on along the minus strand of NC_138867.1, from coordinate 34,992,379 downwards.
CAATTTTCTACTGTGCTTTCATTTGCATTGCTCATTAGTTTCTAAAAATAGATGTAGCTTCCAATCACTTTCCTCAAAAATCCTGAAATAAATATACTATGTCCAAAGACCAGAAAACAATATTGTTAAGATATCAATTTTCCTCAAACTAATCTATAGATATGATAAAATCCCAATCATAATCTAATCAGGATGTTTTGGTAGAAATTGATTATCTGATTCTAAAATTTACAGGGAAATTCAAAGGACACAGAATGGACAAAACAATCTTTAAAAAGAAGAAAGGTAGAGTACCTTACTTCTTCAACACCTACCATAAACATGCAATAATTAAAACAGAATAATCCTGGCATAAGGATAGACAAATCAATGGAACAGAATAAGGAGCCCTTAAATAGGCCCACTCTTATCAGATTATTTGATTTTCTACAAAGACACTAAAGCAATTCAGTGGAGAAAAGAAAGTCTTCTTCTAGAATAACTGGACAACTCTATTAGAAAACATGAGCATAAAAACTAAAATTATAACAACACTTCTAGAAGAAAACTTAAGAGAAGGTCTTTGGGCTTGGAGGTAAGCAAATGTTTCATAGAAGGCCACAGCAATCAATATCCATAAAAGAAAAATCATTTTATTTTTATGATGATAAATAAATTACTCTTCATTAGAATTTTTAAAACTTTGTTCTCAAAAGACACAATTAAAAAATGAATAGACACCCCAAACCCAAGAGAAAATATTCACAAAATATGTATCTGACAAAGGTCTATACATTTCTGGAGAGGTGAACTACATCATTAGTCATCAGTGAAATTAAAATTAAGACCATGGTAAGATGCCGCCACACACACCAGAATATCTAAAATTTTAAAAGACACAACACAAAATGTCTGTGAGTATATTAAGCAACTGGAATGTCAAGCCCTGTTGGTTGGAGTGTAAAATGTTACAAACATCTTAGAAAAAGTTCTGGTAGATTCTCATAAAACTAGACATATACCTTACCCTATAACTCTGCAATCCAGCTCCTAGGTAGTCACCAAATAGAAATTAAAATATATGTCCACATAAAGACCTAAAACACATGTTCATTGCAGTTTATTTATATTAGATGAAAACTGGAAGCAGCTCAGAGTCCATGAAAATTAAAAAAAAAAAAAAATTATATATATATATATACATACATATATATGGTGTATTCAGACAGTGGAATACTAATCAACAACAAAAAGGAATGAACCACTGATAAACACAACATGAATGAATCTGAAAATTTTTGTCCATAAGTAAAAGAAATTTTATCTAGAAATATACATACTGTATGATTCTATTTATATGAAATTCCATAATAGGTAAAATTAATCCCTGGTAGGAAAAAAATCAAAACAGTAGTTGCCTCTGGGGGGAAATACAGGGATTGAGTGGGAAGGAACATAAGAAAACTTTCTGGGAGATGGCAATATTATTTATCTTGACAAAGCTTTGGGTTACATAGATATTTATATTTACCAAAATTCATCACATTGTGTACTTAAGAGTTGGGCAATTCACTGTATGTCAATTTAAACCTTAAAAACAAAAAAAGAGATCTACAAACTAATATTGACTCTAATGAAAGATATGCATCCTTAAGTGTTCAGGGTTGAAGAGTACAGATATCTGTGACTTACTTTAAAATGTATCAAAAATGAGACAGATTGATGGATGGACAGAGAAGAGGATGGTTGGATAGATATGTGATAAAAAAAAATAGGTCAAAATGTTTACTTTAGAATCTAGGTTGTGTTTAAGTCAACTTTCTTATATCTTTGAAAATTTTCATAATAAAATGTAAAATAAAAGCAACAAATACGAAAGTTGACTTTAAAATTTAATGGTGCCGTGTGTGCGTGTGTGTGTGTGTTGGAAAAGGGGGGTGGGGGAGGGAAATAGAATGCAAGGATGGCTGCAAAGTCATCTGAGAGATTCAGTTTTGGGAAAACTATAAGTGGTTTTCTTTGAGAGACTACATCACGGAGGTTAGGAATAGTCTCTGGGTTTTCCTAGGTGAGCATTAATATCCTGGCTTTATGAAATATTCAACTTCGCTAAACCTGACTTTTCTCATCTGAAACATGGGTGGGGTTATCAACTGTAGCAGCTACCTCATAGACAGCTGGATTTACACAGAAGCTAATTAAGCTCATTTACAAGGGTTCCTTCCAAGGCCCTGCCCTGAGAGGGACTTGAGCAATATATATACAAGTGTCTACATTTTTGTGGGTTGCAGAGAAGAAACAATGTTTAAAATGCATGGCGCCTGGTGTCAGACTGGAATCTTACCACTTGGACATTAAAGGAACTCAGTCCAGGTTTTCTCAAATGTGACAGCAATTCTGCAAATTTTGCTGACATTACCACTGATGAGTCCTGGAGTTGTAAAAAAAGCTTTCCTCAATTATTAATAATAAAAACAAATTTTAATCAACCATGTTAGAGGAATGACTAAATTATCACTCTAACATCACCATCAAAAATGCTATTACAAAATTATTGTCACTTGAATAGGTGATCAAAGAGCATGAAGCCAAAACATGAAGGATAAAGGTATGAGAGATGTGTGATGAAGGTATTTAGGAAAAATAAGTATGTTTTCTGGATTTTGTCATACCCTTGATACTTGCAAATTTTTCAAAATTTGTAATTTGTTGTGATTTCGTTTTGCATTCTAAAATATTGACCTTGTAAAAAAAAATAATAATGGTGGTTATAGTAAATGATCTTCTAATTTGAAATTCTCTTGACTCAATATATTCTCTGTAGTATGAGAAGATAATTTTTCAAATGGCAAGCAGAAAAGAGAGCCATGAATGAAGAAAGCATTTTAAAGTGCTATAAAAATATTGACTGCTGTGAAATTGAGTTTGATTCTTTACCCAAAATTTTCAGTAAAACACTTTTAACCATGTGAGCATATTCAATTCACTACATAAATTCGGATTTACACTTAAATTAAGTTGGTAAAATTTTAAAGTCGGAAGAGACCTTAGCAATCATCTTCTAATCCTCTAGTTTTAAAGATGTGAATGCTAATGTCCACAGGGACTGGTGGGTAACTCAAGGTCACACAGACAGTAAATACCAACGTTGTTTACCAAAAAGACTTTGGGAAATCTGATTCATTTCCCTTTGAAAGTTCCTTGTGCTGTTGTGAGAATCAGTCAGACAAGCGTCTTAAAACTCTCCAGGAACAGCCATCTGTGAAATGGGAATAATAACTCCTGTTCTGCTACTTAGGACCTTACAGGAAATACCAGCGCACATTGGATTGTTCATAAAACTGTGAGAAACTGAAAAACCACTTGTTATTTTCAATTTGTGTGTAATAAGTTGAGGCGATACACATCTCAGGTCTGTGGATTTCAAAAGGGGACTCAGTTAACAGCTGGGATTTAACCCATTATTTCCCATAAAATATACGTAGGTCAGAATGCAATACTCTGAGTGACTATGAGAGAGAAATACATATTAAAGTAGAGCAAGTAGGGGCTAGAACACATTTAGGAAGATATGTAGTTCACCACTCTTCACCATGTATTAAATTCTCCAAGTGAAGGAGAATTTACAAGTTTTTTTTATATACACTCTTCAAAGATATTCAGAATAAAACAAATGTAATCAAATACATAAGTATAATCTGTTCTCAGAGTAAAACATTAAATCTGAGGAGAGGTATTGTTTGATAGGAACCTAGGAATAAAACGTTTAACAAAAAAGTTTTTGAAAGATTTTTATTTCATGTGGATTCAAAGTATTCCACTTTTTAAATGGTAAATTTCAATATACATCAACATCACCTTTATCACATCTCTGCCCTAGAGAGAAGGCTGAGAAGGAATAAATGTTTGACAATTAGTTTCCTTATAATAAAATTCCCAGAAGAGCATTATAAAAAACAAATTTCCAGATTGCCATAGATATATCTGAAACTTCTAAGCTCTGTGGAATACTATTTGTTAATGTATTAAATAAGTACTTTTAAATTTATCTATTAAACAGCTAAATGAGTGGAGAAAATAAGTTTCCATAGTATTTTACAGCTGTCAGGGTATTTTGTTTTCTTTATCTGATTTGATCTTCATGGTGTCAAACTGTGGAGTACCAAAAGATGGAGCAGGTATTTATATCCTTATTTCATCTATCAAGCAACTGAGGCTCAAGTAATCTCAGAAATACAGCTTATTATTAACAAAACTAAATAATAAAAAACATATAGTAATCTGCCAAGTTCTTAGAGTAAATAAGCATCAAAGACATGAGTAAAATTTATGTTTCCTGGTTTTCAAGCTAGTGCTACTTCCACTGAACTTGCTATCTAAATTTATCCCTTACATCAACTAATTTTTAAAAGACTGATTATTTCTAGCAAAGCATCACAAATCTATTTCCACGTTTTTCTAATATGTTGGACACAATGGCAGATAAACATAGGATTCCGGCACAGGGCCCAACAATTCAATCCACTCAGCTTGGTGGTAGGAAGAATTAAATGGTAAACCCAACTTGTCTTTCTTGCTCTTTCTTTCTTTCTCCCTTCATTTCTTCTATCAATATTTATCCATCAATCTATTTACCTACCTACCTACCTATTGATACTTATGTATACAACAGAATATACAGTTGACTCTTGAACTACACAAGTTTGAACTGTGCGGGTCCACTTATAGGTGGATTTTTTTTTTTTCAATAAATGCAAACAACAGTACACAGTCCACAGTTGGTTGAATCTGTGAATGTGGAACCACGGATATGGAGGGCCCACCATGCGACTTGAGCATCTACAGATTTTAGTATCCATGGAGGGTCCTGGAACCAATCACCCCATTAACAAGGGACAACTGTACCATTAACGATTTAATAATCTCTAGTTAGTTATTTCCATGTTGGGACATCATTATTTTATTTATTTATTTTTTGTGTGTGTGAGTTAAGTTTTATTTGGGGCAAAATGAGGATGGCAGCCTGGAAGACAGCGTTTCAGATAACTCTGAGAAACTGCTCCAAGGAGACGAGGGGAGGAGCCAGGATATATAGGAGTTTTGCAACAAAGGGCATGTAATTGGGAACATCAAAGATTATTGTTAAATAAAGAAAACCGGATATCTCAAGTTAAGGAATTTAGCGCTTTTCTATGTATGGGAAGATGCAAGAGTCTGGGCTCACTGAAATCATTCTTTTGATATGCACCTTAGCTATCTGGGGCCTGTATTTTCACATCCTGAGTTTCCTCAGGGCTCACCAGCTCAACCCAGATCAGGCGAAGTTTCTTGTTGATATGCCACTTCAGGTGTTAATTTTCAGATTAGGCCCTGTTTAATAATCAGATTAAAAATTCTCTGGATCCTCTGTCTTACTAGTCTATTATGATCCAGGAAATGTTTTCCCTGTTGCATCTTCCCATATTTAGAGTTGCACTATTACAATCATTGATCGCATACAGAACTGTATATTTGATCAACTGCTTCAAGTCGCCTAGTCATCATTATTTTTGTTGGAGGCTCAGTCACACATTTGGTAATACAAAGAACAATAATCTTGTAAGACAGGCAAAATACAAATAATATCGCTAATAACATTGATAGAGTTATAAGTAAATATTTAAGCCAAGAGCTTCCCAGGCCAAACCAGTTTTCTAAGAGGTCGTCAAGACTTGGGAGTGCATCACTTAAGGCAGAAATCTGATTTTTCATATGGTTAATTAAACGTGTAATATTAGAGGATTCATCAGGTATGAAAACACAGCATTCAGTTTGAATTGTGGCACAGGTACCTCCCTGAGATGCTGTAAGGATGTCAAGGGTCACGTGGTTTTGCAGCACTGCTTTTCTCATCATAGAGACCTAAGAATTCAGTAGGCTAAGCCTGGTTACTATCATTGAGTACTGTAAGAGACAATGATCTTATGAAATAGGATAAGTAATGTAGCTAGTAATATTGACAAAGTCATAATGCAGCAGGGAGACACAATCATAAACAACTTGGAAACAAAGAACAAATTAAAACAATTAGTATAACTAGCTGTAATCCAGTTGCAACAAACCATCAAGTCCATAGGAGAGCCAGCTGGAGAAGCCAAATTCTGGCAGGAACAGGTAGAGTGAAAAAGATAAATGCTTTACCTTTGTTTACAAGTGTATACTTTATCAACTTGTAGGTCATAGCATAAGATAAAAGGTTTTTCTGAAAAACAAAGATTAAAGCTAGTATATTTCCCAAAGTCATAGAGTTATAAATCTTATTCGTCAGTTCATTCAATCCCATGTAATTGATTCCTGTTGATTTGGATGAAGTAATCAGGTTTCCCGTCATTTGTTACATAGTTCAGTGGTATTATCTAAAGGCCATCAGAAACTTATGTTTGTTTAAAAAGTTCTTTTTATGAGTCTTCTTGAAAATCTTCATTTTTTAACAGTGTCATGACAAAACTGAAAATAGCATAGTTAAAGATCTGAATATAATGCAATTAGTAGGAAACTTGGATATTTCTGTGACATATAACATTTGAGAATAATAGAATTATGACATTATGTCAAGACATATGAGATGTTAGGGATTTCATATAAATTTTGGAATATCTATATTGATACTATGTATCCATACACTATAACCTAAGGTTCCTCTCCAATCACTTGACAATGTTTCTGAAGTAATTAAACATACCAAGTAAACTTAGTTTAAAATTCATTCTCTGAGATGTCTTAGGATGTTCCTTTGAAGCATCCCAGAGTCAGCTGGAGGCTAAAAGAGCTTTAGTTAGATTTTGAGAAATTTGTTAAAAATATCAAAAAGGTTTTAAAACACAACAGGATCATAGGTCACTGTGAAACAATACTTATTCATTTAACCAAAGTCGCAAAACGATTAAAAGAAAACAACAAATATGGATCACTTAAGGGCAGTCTATAGTTTGGATCTTCCTGCAAGCTCCGACATGTCCACCCACACCATTGATTTTATACTTTCTTGGATTGATGACCTTCTCTGACATTCTCTCTTTTCTCCAGTTCTTACCATATTTGTGTTGGGTCTGATTTGTGTAGTGAACATCTTCTTATAATCTATCTAGTGACTTTGTGTTCCTGACTCTATCCTGAAAGTTATAATTGTGATGTCAGAAAACATGTAGGACTTTATTTCCTGATGGCATGTTGAGTGGTTGCATTTACCCTGTACTTTTTGTTTCCAGACAATTCCACATGAGAAATAGGCACCATGCAGATATATGAAGCAGACTGTGGAGGTTCTGTGACATCATTATTTTTTAGCTCTGTATTAGCTATTTTATAAGAAAAGATACCTAAATTACGTGGCTTCATATGGGATGAAGACAGTTGCAGTGTGATAAAGAGAAATAGGTAGCAAAAATACTAAGTAGAAGCAGTAAGAAATATTATGGTAGACTTTGTAGGACACCAGATCTTTTGAGTTCATTTATAAATACTGTCAATAAATAATTACAAAATTTTATCATGTTTCAAACTCTACTCTAAACCTGAGAGCTTGAAGAACAAAATGCTGATTGTGAGATGGCTTTAGCTTAAATGACAGGTTTAGATTTTATTCTGCAGACATTATGAAGCTTTTGAAGGTTTGTATTTGTTTTAGTATGGTTTGGTTTGGGTTTAATCAGAGAAAAATCCATTTTGGATTTTTATAAGACAAAGTATATGATTCATAGGAAAGAAAAACTGAAAACATGGTGCCCAGTTAGAAAGCGAATGGAGTAATCAAGACAAGAAAATTTAAGGGCCTGAGTTGAGGCAGTTTCAGCAGATGTAGAGAAGGGGCAGAATCAAATAATACTTAGGAAGTAGAGTAAAGGATATGCTGAATGAATAGACGTTTACATCAAGGAAAGAGAGGGATACAATGCTCTGAATTTCCCATTTGGAAAAGTCACAAACAATTCCAGTCAAACTGAACATTGGAAGAAATGTTTTCTTGTCGGTCCTTCTATTTTTGTCAAGGCAGTATGTGTTGAAGAAAAACGATTCGAATTAAATTTGGAAAATGTCACTTACCTGCTCTCCTCAGATAAATTTGCAAGCACATGGTCAGAATTCTACACAAGGCGTGGTAGATGGTGGCTATGGAGGGGGGCAGCAACTAATTTGCCTAGATACTTACAGTACAGGAAGAAGGTGGGGATAGGGAACTGTTAACTCTAAAGAACATGTAAATCTGAGTGTTTTGGGTTTCATCAGGGAATAGAGAAACTTTTCTGTTTACTTTTATTCAAAACTCATGGGTGTAAGTATCTATATACTTGAGCATGGGTTATCTTATCCACTAAGGAGCCCAGATCCCCAAATATTTCAGTGAATCTTCAGAGTAAGGCCACATATGTGTCCAGAATAGGTCTGCAGAATGCTCCTCTGTCTGGCCTCTTAGTACAACTCAACAGTGCTCGTAAACCACTTTCAGGTCACGGCTGCTCATACCAGCTGGGCACTTACTGCCTCGCCATTTTCTGGGCCAAATCAGTATTGCCATTGTTCTCTTTGCTCCTCCACATGTCCAGGAGGAATTGATACCTTTTTCTACATCTGAGGTGTGAAGAGTTCAGCTCTGTCCTTCTCTGTGTGCTGGGTGGTCTCCCACCACAGGGGGCCAAAAGCAGCACAAAGAAGGCAAGAAAACACTTCCTTCAGCTTCAGATCTTTAAAACTTCTGAATCTGTGGGGATAAACAGAATATGGATGCTGTCACCTTTCCTTCATTATCTGTCTCTTACCTAGGACCTTTGAACCCGATGAACCTAGCTCTGTAATAAGCAATCAACCACCAGTCATATCAATTTATATATTTGTTTGGGAAGGAAAGCTTTATCCTATTATCCAGAAGGATCTAAACCCAGGCTTCTCCTCTCCTAGAGCATTAGCATGGCAGGTTACAAATAAAACTCAACAACCTAATGAGACAGAATGTCACACTTGCTTCTTTGTTGTCAACATGGCATCTGGGGCAGCCATCCCCCACTTCCATACCAATGGCTCCAGTCCTCCTCACCCTTTTACTTAAACTTCATATTCACCCAATGTGGTCTGTGCACAACAGTTAGAAAAATTAGTATTGTTTGGACCCCACCACTGTTCATCTAATCCTGCAACTTGGGCATAAGCTTATTACTTTGCTCACTTCAAAAATTTGGCTCAAATTCCCATGGAATTGAGAAGAGACCGTTTATTTGTTTTGGTGTCTATGAGATTCACATTTAAAAATTTTCTGCAGGGTTTGGGGCAAGGGAGATTCCAAAATGCTGTCTCAATTTCTGCCCAGAGGAGGATTCAACCTTTACATTTTTGTTGGTTAGAACTTGTGCTTTTACCTTTTTTTTTTAACATGTGCTGCCTACTGTGTCTGTAGCAATCAAAGGCTTATGATATTTTATTATTTGCTAGTCAGTTAAATCAGCAGGATCTGTCTATATTTAATAACCAGTGGTAGTGGAAATGAATTCGTCCTATAATATAAATAATGAGTAAAAATACATAACTAATGAACGTTTTTTGGAGCCAATTATTTTTTCCTAAGTTAAAACAGTGATGTAGAAAATGTTTATGCCTTGATTTTCATTGTTTTCCTTCCTAAGGCTATCTAATTGTATCTTCTCATAGTACTCCTGAGCATTCAGGAAGCATGCTTACCCATCAGGACACAGAATTAAATGGATAATAAACTTTTTCAAGTTTCTTCATGGACTCAAAAGCAGTTCCTAGGACCCATGACTTTTATATTGCAATTCTCTGATTAATAAATTATATAGCTACTAAGCATGCAAGAGAGCTGTGTAGATGAAAATCAATTTAAATGAAATTATTTTAGTGTTAGCCAACCTCTATCCTTCCACATACCCTCCAAACAATCCCTCCTCTAGGTAAACACACCTACAAATTGAGTTTCTGGAATTCTTCCAACACTGTCCTTTAAAAACTTTAAATATTTCCCATTTAAAAAATGTAAAGATCCTTTTTTCTTAAGACTTCTTTGCTTTATTTTTTTAAATTGAGCTTAAACATTATAAAAAAGTAAAAGTATCATCTTTTTGAGGTTGAACTTATTTTATTTTATTTTTAAAAAGTAAAGGCTAGGATAAGTAGAAAACTATATTATCACTAATATCTAAGTTCAGATATAATTTAATTATTCTTGTATAGCATGGTTACTGGTTGAAGAAAATTTTCAAACTTATTAAAATGATATAACCTGAACAACTAATTGTATTACCTTATGTTGCTGAGGAAATACATGAAGTACTTTCAGCTGTAATTAGAAATGTTAATTTCTTTTTTATTTGAATTATAAATGATGGAAAGAACTAAATCAAATGGCAAACATACAGGGCTCTTTCTAAATTAAAAAGTGAAAATAATTTATTACTGTTATATTTGCTCTCAAAGGACATTGTGGCTTTCTTGATTTGACTGTTTTAGATTTTGCCAATCTGTATCTCTCCATGTTTTATAATCACCAATTATTCATCTCCAAAGAAGTCAGAAAATGTGAAAATTGCTTTAATCTGGGCATTAAAATGGTACATTATATTTTTATTAGAGTGAAGTTTATGAGGGAATTGTTCATGTAAAGTCTCTTCTAGAGATCATTAACATTAGGCTAACCTCTGCTAGCTAATCCTGATTTGTGTTAGGAAAATTAATCCAATGTAACTGTGCATAGTACATTGAAATAAGGGATGTCTGAAGGCAGTAAGGTCAGTTAGGAAACCATCTCAAAAGTTCAAGTGAGGTAATTATGTCTGAGTTACTACTGCAAATGGAAAGGAATAAAGCTTGAGAGATACGGGAGAGGATAATATAAAAGGATATTGAGACTGTGTGTGGACCAATTCTTTTTTAAAAAAGGACAAAATTTTATAAGGTATACAGTGAACAGAGATAGTGGATAAAGACTCAAAGAAAAATGCTGATTCATGATTGAGGGAACAAAATATTAGTTCAATTGTAGGCTTAAATTAAGTTTGAAGTCCTTACTGGACTATATAGGTGAAGATATTCCACAAGCAAATGACATTGGCAACATAAGGACAGAGTGTAGGAGATAAATTAGGACAAGTGCTAAATTTAGTAATCTACATCAGCACTTTTCAATTTTAATGTGGATATGAATCATCTGGGATTTCAAAAATACATTTTTTGGCCTAAAGGTCTGAGATGGGGCATGAGATTCTCTATGTCTGATAAGCTTCTAGGTCATACTCAAGTTATTGGTCTAATGACCATGCTTTGGATAGTAAAGTATATCATTTGTTCTCAAATGTGATTACTCATTGGAATATCTTAGAAATTAAAAACAAACAAAAACAATGCCTTGTTCTCACCCCCAGAAAGTCTAATTATATTTTTGGTTTAAAGTGCAGCCTGGGAATGGTGATTTATCTCCCAAGGCAATTCTAATGTGCCACAAGGTTTGAGAACTGATGTCAAAGTGGTAATTTGAAAGAGAAAAAATAGGCATTTAGATGGGTGTATAAGAGGGAAAAATAAGACCATGAGGAAAAAGAGCCACTAGAAAGATGAGAGGACAACAGGATAGGTTTTTATAGTAAGTTAAATCGGAAGAGGGCAAAAGTCAAATCAGAAGAGCAAATAAAAGGTAACTACTATTATTAAACACTCTAGAGACTTAAAAAGAACATGAAGCCAGAGTAAAGGACATTAGATTTAGTGACTGGGAGGCTGACAGTGATCTTAAGACGTTTTATTTGGGGTTCCAGGACAGTTGTTACTTTTATTATTGAAAAAAAATAATAGCTTCATTACTTATGAGCATGATTATGAATTAATCTTAATAATAAAGGGGAATGTGAAGTAGAAAAGTATATAAAAACTCAAATTTTGCTATAAAATAACCAGCATCAAGATTTTTTCCATTTCATTCAGAATGGTCATTTTTTATGTTTAGATAGGTGATAGAATCATAGCTAAGTATATGAACTAATTTTATCAGTATAAGATCATAACTTTAACACTATTTTATAATTTAAATATTAACATTGAATTTATCAGTAAATTACAAAATTAAGATCTCCAATATTTTCAGATAAACATTAAACCACAGAAAAACGTATTATTTCCTTCAAATGTATCTATACAGTTAATAAGATTATAGGACATTTTAAAGGAAAAGTCACTATTTTTTGTTAGATGCATATGGCAACATTAGGTCACATTTATTGAATCTTTAAGAAGAGAAATGAAAAATATAGCATGCTCATTTTCTCCTACTTCACCTCCTTCCAATTTTTTAATGATATATATTTTTATTACATTATGTGCTGTTCTTTAACCATAATGAGCACAGTTTTTAGCTAAAATTTGTATTTAAAAAAATTCAATACTCACCAGTGGTCTGTTACCATTATTACTTTTTTCTCTTCTTTAAAAAAAATGTATATCTTGATTACTTAAGTTTCACAGTAATTTTATTTATTTGCTTGTTTGTTTGATTAAAGGAAGTCTTCCTGGGTGCTATTCCCTGAATTCTTGTTTGCTTACATGTTACCAGTTACCCGTATACTTGAAGGGCAATTTGACTGGATATAAAATGTGGAGGTTATACTTTTGTTTTTCCACTTAGAACTCTGTAACAAAAATAATAATACTATTTAGTATTTGTTGAACAACAGTTTGTGTGTCAAGAAATTTACATTTATTATCTCCTTTAATTCCCATAGTAACACTATTGTGGTAGGCTCAATAATGGTCCCCAAAGGTACCCAGCTCCTAATCTCTGGAACCCGTGAATGTTACCTTATATGGCAAAAGAGACTTTGCACCTTATATGGCAAAAGAGACTTTGCAGGTGTGATTAATTAGGGATCTTGTGATGAGGAGATTACCCTGGATTATCTGGGGGGAGGCCCTAAATGCACTATAAGTGTCTTTATGAGAGGGAGATAAAGGGAGATATGACTACACAGAAGAGAAGGCTGTGTGATGAAAACAGATGGAAGCAGAGTCAGAAAGAGAGATGCTACACTACTAACTTTAAGATGGATGAAGGGGCCATGAGCCAAGGAATGTAACTCTAGAAGTGGGAAAAAGCAAGGAAGCAGATTCTCCCCTAGAGCCTAAAGAGGAAACATAGCCCTGCTAATACCTTGATTTTGGTCTCAGTGAAACCCATTTCTGACTTCTGACCCCTAGACTAAAAGAGAATAAACTTGTGATGTTCTAAATCACTGAATTTGTGGTAATTTGTTAAAACAGCAGCCATAGGAAATGAATACATCTATGAATTAGATATAGTTACTGTCTTAGCTTGTGCTGCTATACAGAAAACATAGACTGAATGACTTAAACAACAAACATTTATTTCTTACAGTTTTAGAGCCTGAAATGTCCAAAATCAAGGTGCCAGACGATTAGGTTCGTGGCGAGAGCCCTCTTTCTGGTTTGCAGGTGGCTGAGGATAGAGAGAGAGCACAAGCTAGCCAGCTTTCTCCTGTCTCTTCCTTTAAGGGCATTAATTCTATCATGGGGGCCCCACCCTCACGACCTAATGACCTGCTAATGCCTCATCTCCAAATACCATCACACTGGGGATTAAGGTTTCAACGTATGAATTTTCAGGAAGGCAAAAACGTGAAGTCTATAACAGTTACTATTCTGATTTTATAGATAAAGGATCTCAGATACAGAGAAGTTAACTATCTTGCCCAGAGTCACATAATTTCTAAGTTATAAGAGTCAGGATTTGAACCCTCACAGCTTGACTCTGACACCTTCACTATTAACAATGAGTAAGGCTTGAGTGCTGTGAAGGAGCCTCTCAGCCATTTTATCCTTTCAATTCCAGTCTCTGTCAAGGCCCTGTTAAGGGGTTGCTGAGCTTTTCTTTCTAACTACGTCTTCTGATTTTCAGCGTAATACTTAGCACCAAATGACCTAAGCTTAAATTGAGAACGTTATTTCAGGCATAAAACTTCTTCATTTAGATATCATTAACATCCTGCTCACGAAATTAGCAGGCATTACACTAATACCAAACTAAGAGATTTGATATTGCCTTATATAGAATAAATCACATGTCCTCAATAAAATAATTAAAACCTAACTCACTAGAATTCTGTTGGCATCAAAATCAGAGGATTATAAACTTAGGGTTCAGCAGGAAGTATTACCTCCACTGAAAGTAACCGTAAAAACAGTGATTTCCAATAGTCTGTGTAGGAATATATAAAAGATCATTCCCATTCATGGAATTTCAGATAATAAGTTTCATATATTTTACAAAAAATATTTAAGAATAAAAGTAGTACATACACATGGCAGAAATTCAAATAGTATAGAAAAGTATCAAATGTAAAATTAGACTCATGTATGCCAATTGTCCTTCATAATTTATTTAACCATTTCCGTATTAGAGGGGTGACCATATAATTTATCACCTAAAGCAAGATATTTTTAAGAGTGACAAATGCTAAACTGACAGAAAACTAGGGAGGGGGCATTTGAAGATCAGGATCTAATTAGGTTAATTGGTGAGAAAATGAAGATATTTTCAGGTTTTTCTGATAACTAAAAATGCTGACATAAGGTATATTCTATCTTGGTGTTATTTTGTAAGAATGACTGCAGAATGAGTCACTAAAAATATGTCAAAATCTGTGTGGATTTTTGGTTTTGTTAAATATCAACTTAGTCTCTAAATATAATATATGACACCAATTTACTCTCCTACCAAAGTATGAGAGCCCTATTATACCTCGGTCTTTTCTATAAGAAATAATACCAAACATATTATTTTTGACAATATATTTATAGATTTAAAACATCACTTTTGTGATTTGTTTTATATTCCTTTAGTTTTAAGTAAAATTTACCATTTATTCATTTGCCTGTCCATTTGTATATTTTCTGAGATTCATTTATCCATATCTCTTATCCATAATTTTTTATTTTTTCTGTTGTATTTCTCTCTATATAATATTCATATTATATTTATACTATGTTTGTTTTCTTATTGGTTTATATAAACTCTGTGAATTCAAACAATTTACCCATTGCTCATATGTGTATTTCAAATATTTTCCTGATAGATAATGTCTTTGGTGTTTCCTGTGGCATTTTTAAGAACTGTACCACTCATATGTACTCAAAGTTATCATTCATTTGCTTATTTTCTTCTAAAGCCATAATGTTTTGAGCATTATTTTTGAAGAGCATTGATACATTGTTAAAACCATTGTCTAGGTTTTAGAACAAGATAATAGTGAATTCCCTACTTAAATGCTCTTCTGCATTAGATTACACTTAGATTTGCTCTATCTATGGGCAAAGTCTATATAGTTAGTCTCAGTCACCATCTCCATCTCTCCTGGTCACCAGCAGTACTGAGGGAGCGCATACAGATGAATTGGTTTGAATCCATTGTTACTATTACTAAAAAATAACAATAACACCAACATGCAGCAACTGTGACGTTGATAGTACACCATGAGCAACATGTTGGTGCCAGACATAACTAAAAAGAAAGAAAATCAGCAAGTATCTGAGTCAGATTTCTATTTGTACTCCTGAAAATAGCCCTCTTCTTCATTAACTGCTTGTCACCATAGCACGCAAAAGATAATATTCTAATTTCCCACCAATTCAAACCTTTCCTCTCAACACCAAACACTTTCCTCTCAGTGAGCTGTCATTGATTAACAAGGTTCAGTGTCTCAACTTAATTAAGAAGTAATTGACCAAAATATAATTGGACATTACTTTGAATGAAACATTGAAATGTTAATTATTATTACTTTGAAATCTGCATTTACTTTGAATATAATATCAACTTATTTTGTTAATTCATTTAATTACTAATCAGAAATCAGTTGAGTATCTTTTTTGGGCTAGGAACTAAGTTCTTAGAATTCAAGATAAGTGAGATCTTGTGGCTACATGGAGGAAATTCAAAATCTAGTTGTGGAATAGAAAAAAAAGGTGTATTGTGAAATAGTCTGTAAAAATATGGTACAATAAATGAAAAAGGGAAATTCAATTAGAACAAGTACAAAACTGTCAACAAACAGAGAAAGACTATATGTACTCAAGTTAGGAAAAATTACGCAGAGATAATAGTTATTACTAATACAAGTAGGAGTACAAAGGAATTAAATTAATTTGGAGTGTTCCTTTGGAGCTCATTATATACATCTGACTATACTCCACCTGGGATCATTCATCATCATAACTAAGCTCAGTTTCAGGGGAGATTTATGAAACAGTGAGGGAGAAAGTAGATATCTGCTCAGCTTGTTAAATAAGCACAAACAGCCTGGGAAACATAACAATGACAAATTTCAGAATCGTATTTAGTTAATACTCAAATTCACTTTGAGGATTTCTTAAATCCTGCTTGGGAAAACTGAAGATATCAGGTAGTATCGTAAAGAATTTTTCAAACCAGAAAGATGAGTAAGAGAAAAAGGGACGAAGAGGAAATGTCAAAACCTTTTACAATCTATTTATGCAAACATCAGAGTTGATCAATTTGCCCCCAGCCAGCAAAAAAAGTAGAGCAAAATCCCTGAAACATTAAGTGTTCTCTTTTAGTTGCTATTGGCAACTAGAGGTTAGGCATAAACCCTCTAGAGGTCCTTCTCAATTACACTGTTATGCCCTTATTATAAGACCTTAAATTGCATAAATGTATGTGTATGTAAGTACTTCCTTTTCTTTAATACTGTGCAATCCTTATTTAAAAGCTAACCTTGTAGATAACTGGTAAAATTCAGATTCTGTATTATTACAATTATTTTCTTCCTGGGAAGGATTTGTGGGTTGTTCTCTGATACTCAGATTTTTCCAAATGTCTGATTCACTCAAACTCTTCAAACAGGTTTTAGGAGACAGTTTTTAATCTCATTTCAGAGTTAAACTTTGACCATATACTTTAGAGCCTTTGATTTGCTTTCAGAGGAGAATTTCGTACTTTATGAGTTTATTTACAGCAGTCCAAGGACTGCTCATAAAAATAGTCAGAATCCACAGTCAGAAGTTACTCAGTCACTCTCCTGAATGCCTCCTAGAAAGGTCTGTTGAGAAAATTCAGAACTATGCTGGAGTCATTGAGGCTTATGACCACAAGTCACAGGAAGCCATGATTTCAGGAATTTAATAAGCAGCACTTCTAACCTTTCATTTCCCTCTTGGAATCTTTGTCTACAGGATGATTTAATAGTTGTCACCAGCTTGGGCTTTCAGCAAGCATGCAGTGTAACTATAGCCTTGACCTTTGACTGGTACATTCATTTACTACCAGCTAGGGTCTATAAAAATGGTGAAATACAGTCCATTTCACAAAGCAACAAACTTTAGCACCACCAGCAGTGCCAAGGGGAGGCTTGCAAACTTAGGGATGCTTTAGCACTTCCTGTTATCTCTAGCCATTCAGCCACCCAAAGACAACGCAAATAAATAAAACATCTATGAAAAAACAGCATGCCTGCTACAAATGACTTTCCAGGAGAAGTTTCTTAGCCTCCAACCTCCCATCCAGGTTAATGTCTACAGGCACTCAAAATGGAAATTCTGGAACCATTATTAGTTAGTACTTCAATCATTTTAATATTTTAAGGTTATTAAAGGAAGTGATATTTATTTAAAAGTAACTATTCTGTTTGTGTTGTTTCACCTAACTATTACATCGACACTTTGAGGTAGATATTAGCATTCCAATTCTACAGATAAGGAAACATAGAATGAGATGATTTAAGTAACAGGATCTAAGGTATAGACCTAACAAGTGGCAGGACTAAGATTTGAAGCTTGCACATCTCTGTATGTAAAACAGCTCCTATTCTTTCATCGACACACATGAAAATGTCCATATTCACTGTCACTAGTTGCTGCATCTCTTTGGTGCCAATGTTTGAGTTAGGTTAAACCTTAACAGCAGTCAGAAAATATATTCTAGGTCTGAGAAAGGTGGCGTGAATCCTAATTGATATCTAAATTAGTAGGCTCCCATGTGATGTGTCCATTGTCCTTTGTGTTTTGTGCAACCCTTCAACTCCTGAAGATCTCTTGGCCACTGATTACTTACCTGGACTCTCGCTGTCCATTGTGCTCTGCTTTTCTCTAAACCTCTGCTGATTTTCACCATTAAAAATGTTTGATGTCTAAATATTTTAAGATCTTAGAACACCTTTCTAGTCTTTGATTTATCTGTAATCAATCCTTGTCCTTATTCCCCACAGCAAGAAATATTCTACATCTCTAGTATTCTATGCAAAGTACTTTGTCAATCTCAGTTGCCTCATTCATCTTTAGTGGATGCAGAGAGAGTGAGAGGCAGTATCAAAAAGCCTCCTTCTTCCCTCTTCCACCTCCCAAAATAGCTATAGTTAGCCATCATTACTTCCATAACCCAAGAGATAAGAAAAGTTAAACTTCTTTCCTTTTACATTGAACCCCATACATTTCTGTTCTCAATCTCACCTGCAAAAGAATTATCCATTGTTCATCCATTATATATATGCAACATTTTTTTTCACTCCACTGGCTTTATTATCATTCAGATATTCTAGATTAGAATTCCTTTTTATGTAAATGTTAGCCCAGAAAGGCCTGGAGTTCCACTATACTTTCTTGGATTGGCACATCCTTAGGAAGGATGCTGAATATAAAGGGGCCATCTCTTCTTAACAAGTCAAACATATCAAAAAGAATAAAATACCTAGAAATAAACTTAACCAAGGAGGTGAAAGACCTGTATGTTAAAAGCTATAAGACATGAACAAAAGAAATTGAAGAAGACACAAATAAATGAAAAGATATCCTTTGCTCATGGATTGGAAGAATCAGTGTTGTTAAAAGGTCCATTCTACCCAAAGCAATCTACAGATTGATAGGGATTACCATCCCTATCAAAATTTCAATGGCAATTTTTAAAGAAATAGAACAAATAATTCCAAAATTTGTATGGAACCACAAAAAAATTCGAATAGCCAAAGTTATCTTGAGAAAGAAGAACAAAGCTGAAAGCATCATTTCAAACTATACTTGACTCTTCTTGAACAATATGGGTGTGAACTGTGCAGATCAACTTACACACAGATTTTTTTCAGTAAATAAGTATTATGGTACCACAGGATCTGCAGTTGGTTGAATCCACAGATGTGGAACCTTGGATACAGAGAGCTGACTACAAAGTCATACTTGAATTTTCCACTGTTGGGGATGGGGAGTTGGTGCCCCTAACCCCCACATTGTTCAAGGTTCAACTGTATATTACAAAGCTATAGTAATTGAAACAGTATGCTATTGGCATTAAGAACAGACACATAGATCAATGGAAGAGAACGGAAAGCCCATAAGTAAACCCATGTATATATGGTCAATTAATTTACATCAAGGGAGCCAAGATTATACAGTGGGAAAAGGGCAGTCTCTTCAATAAATGGTGTGGGAAAACTGGGCAGCCACAAGTAAAAGAATGAAACTCAACCACTGTCTTACACAAAACACAAAATTTAACTCAAAATGAATTAAAGACTTGAACATAAGACCCGAAACCATAAAACTCCTAGAAGAAAAGATGGGCAGTACGCTCCTTGACATTGGTCTTGGCAATAAATTTTTCAATTTGACACCAAAAGCAAAAGCAACAAAAGCAAAAATAGATAAGCAGGACGACATCAAACTAAAAACTCCTGCACAGCAAAGGAAATCATCAACAAAATGAAAAGGCATCCTACTGAGTGGGAGAAAATATTTGCAAATCCTGTATCTGATAAGGGGCTAATATCGAAAATATATAATATAAAGAACACATACAACTCAATAGCAAAAAACAAACAAAGAAACAAACTATCTGATTAAAAAATGGGCAGAATATCTGAATAGACATTTTTCGAAAGAAGACATACAGATGGCCATCAGGTACATGAAAAAATGCTCAGCATCATTAATCACTAGGGAAATGCAAATGAAAACCACAATGAGTTATCACCTCACACCTGTTAGTATGGCTATTCTATTACATTATGACAAATTTTGGCGAGGATGTGGAGAAAAGGAAACCCCTGTGCTCTATTGGTGGGAATGTAAATTGGTGCAGCCAATATGGAAAACAGTGTAGAGGGCCCTCAAAAAATTAAAAATAGGACTACCATATGATCCAGCAATTCCACTTCTGGGAATCTATCCAAAGAAAGCAAAAACACTAACTCGAAAAGATGCATGCACTCCATGTTCATTGCAGCACTATTTACAGTAGCCAAGATACAGAAACAACCTAAGTGTCCAGTGGTACATATATACAGTGGAATATTATTAAACTATAAAAAAGAATAAAAGTTTGTTATTTGCAACAACATAGAGGGACCTTGACGGCATTATGCTAAGTGAAGTAAGTCAGACAGAAAAAGACTACTACCATATGATTTCTCTTATATGAGGAATCAAAAGCAAAAGAAACAAACAAAAAACCCACACAAACAAAAAAATACCAAGTTCATAGATACAGAAAACAGGTTGTTAGGTGGTGGGAGAAATAAGCGAGAGGTTTCAACAGGTAAAAGTAAAAAAGGGAAGTGCAAAAAAAAAAATTGAGGTTTCTTTGCATTTAAAATATTAAGGAGACTAATCTGCAATCTTTCAAGAAGCAAGAAGTGAGATTATTTCAGGCAGTATTTGCAGCAGCTTCCAACCCACATTGTTTACTTGAAAACCCTTGTTAAAAAAAAAAAAAAAGTTAAACATACACTTACTCCATCAGATCCTTTAGTCCCACTCCTAGGTATTTGTCCAAAGTAAACAAAAACATGTTCACACAAAAACCTGTATGTGAATGTTTATAGCACCTTTTTGATAATTACCAAAAAGTGAAAAACTCCAAGTGCCTTCTACTAAGTGAAAGGAACTCCAGGCTATGTGGAAGCTCTGAAAGCCAGTGGAAAGGATAAACACACATTCGCATGCAACGGTTGTGAGTGGCCCTGCTTCTGAAATACACCTGGAACTGGCCCAGCTGAAGGAGCCCCCCAGACTGAAGCTTGAGCTCCTGGCACAAAGCTGAGACGGATTTTGTGTTGGGCACATAATTCATTGCCTAGGCCATTTCTGCCTCTTCCTCAATAATTTCTGGTAATTCTTATGTGATGGCAGTTTTGAGGTGACCCACGTTTGGGGAACTGGATTGCCAGATCGTTCCAGCAATCACTGACCCCCACCTTATGCCAACCCCTGCGCCATGTGCTAGGGCTTCAGGGCAGGATAAGAACACTGAGGAATTGCTCACAGTCGAGGGGGAATTCTGCTCCTCGGAGAGAACGTTTAAGGTCAACTCTCCCACCCTTCCCACAATCCACTTAATTTCAGGGTGGTGGGGGGAACTGTACAGAGGAGATGTCAGCACTTAAAGAATTGAAGGGTGGAGTAAAAGCACAGAAGACCAGCTCCGGGTGACCCTGGAGTGTATGTGCATTTGTGTGCAGCATGGGGTGGCTGGAGGAGGAGAGACCATGAGGGATCATCTTCTCTTACTCAGGCATTTCCTGTGTCATATCATCTTTGCACATGTAATCCCATCTCAGTATCTGCTTCCTAGATGAACTAAGAAAACAAACAAGCACTTAGGATACTGATAGGACCATGAAATATTCATTAACTGGAAGCCTAAGCTTGGCTAAAGCTTAGGCTTTACCTAAGCCTAAGGTCTGGAACAGGCTGGTCTGGTCCGTGGATACAACCCATAAATGGACGTACAGAGACATACAAAGATAAGTTGCATTGTCAAAACTCCATTTCCAAGTTCAAGTTCACCAGTTTTGAATGGGTCCCAGAACAATTTAGTAACCCTGGCTGAAGCAGATTCATTGAAGTGGTTGGTGGATGGGGGTGGGTGCAACTCAGGTTGGAGTGATGTGAGGAGTGATGTGATGTCAGCAAGTGGAGGTGAGGCACGTAGGCAGTTATCTGGAGAAGTTTATGGAGAACTTTGGCTGGTGAGGAATATGCAGGCAAAAAGTTGGAAATATTGAGAAAATTACCAGAATGTGACACAGAGACCCAAATGCTGTTGGAAAAATGGCACCGATAGACTTGCTTGTGATGCAGCGTCACCACAACTCTTCAATTTGTAAAAAATGCAGTATCTGTGAAGCACAATAAAACGAAGTATACCTGTAGACTTTTTACACCTGTAGGGATATAGGTAGGGTGTAAGCTAGAGGGGAATAACACTTTCTCAAAGGGAAATAATGCTTCTTTCCAGATCAGTAGATTAATGGGCAGTATTTTACAAAGTTCTA
Source organism: Balaenoptera borealis (assembly GCF_965194805.1). Classification (NCBI taxonomy): domain Eukaryota; kingdom Metazoa; phylum Chordata; class Mammalia; order Artiodactyla; family Balaenopteridae; genus Balaenoptera; species Balaenoptera borealis. Next base: position 34,970,075 of record NC_138867.1, on the reverse strand, counting down.
TGTCTATGCTAACAGTTGAGCTTCCTCTTGTCACCCATGCCTTCTACATCTCAAAGAGCTCCGGCTTTTTAGTGACTTTCAAAGAGTTTCTAAGTCATGCATCCTACAAAGATGGATTTTTACTGATGTCACTTCCTTCCCGGTGCAGGTAATCATGATGAGCATTTTCTGTGTGCCAGCTACTTTGCTACGCACTTTACATGAATCAAATTATTTATTCTTCTCAATGTCTTCAAGAAACATATGTTATTCTACATTACAGAAGAGAAAATTGAGATCAAGAGAGATTAAATAATATGTGTAAAGTTAGGTGCGTGGCAGAACAAGATTTCCATCCCATGTTCATGGTGTTCACTACTAAGCTCTGTTGTTTATGATTAGAATCATCCTGTGAAACACATCGTGGATACGTTTTGATGTGCTTTTTTTAAAAATAGATCTTTATTGGAGTATAATTGCTTCACAATGCTGTGTTAGTTTCTGTTGTACACCAAAGTGAATCAGCCATATGCATACATATGTCCCCATATCCCCTCCCTCTTGAGCCTCCCTCCCACCCTCCCTATCCCACCCCTCTGGATCTTCGCAAAGCACCGAGCTGATCTGCCTGTGCTATGCTGCTGCTTTCCACTAGCTATTTTACATTTGGTAGTGTATATATGTCGATGTTACTCTCACTTCGCCCCAGCTTCCCCCTCCTACCCCGTGTCCTCAAGTCCATTCTCTATGTCTACATCTTTATTCCTGCCCTGCAACTAGGTTCATCAGTACCTTTTTTTTTTTTTTTAGATTCCATATATATGCGTTAGCATACAGTATTTGTTTTTTTCTTTCTGACTTACTTCACTCTGTATGACAGACTCTAGGTCCATCCACCTCACTATAAATAACTCAATTTCATTTCTTTTTATGGCTAATATTCCATTGTATATATGTGCCACATCTTCTTTATCCATTCATCTGTCAGTGGATACTTAGGTTGCTTCCATGTCCTGACTGTTGTAAATAGAGCTGCAATGAACATTGTGGTACATGACTCTTTTTGAATTATGGTTTTCTCAGTGTATATGCCCAGTAGTGGGATTGCTGGGTCATATGGTAGTTCTATTTTTAGTTTTTTAAGGAACCTCCATACTGTTTTCCATAGTGGTTGTATCAATTTACATTCCCACCAACAGTGCAAGAGGGTTCCTTTTTCACCACACCCTTTCCAGCATTTACTGTTTGTAGATTTTTTGATAATGGCCATTCTGATCGGCGTGAGGTGATACCTCACTGTAGTTTTGATTTGCATTTCTCTAATGATTAGTGATGTTGAGCATCTTTTCATGTGACTCTTGGCCATCTGTATGTCTTCCTTGGTGAAATGTCTATTTAGGTCTTCCACCCATTTTTTAATTGGATTGTTTGCTTTTTTGATATTGAGCTCTGTGAGCTGTTTGTATATTTTGGAGATTAATCCTTTGTCTGTTGTTTTGAGCTGATTTGATATATTTATATATTATACCGATTACTACCTAACAACTCTATCACATCATGTAATTATCATTTCTTTTTTGTGGTGAGAACATTTAAGATCCAATCTCTTAGAAAATTTGAAGTATATAACACAAAATTGTTGACCATAATTACTATTCTGTGCATTAGATGTCCAGACCTTATTCATCTTCTAGTTGCAAGTTTGTACCCTTTAACAACATCTCTTCAATTCCTCTGCCACCCCACCCAGCCTCTGAAAACCAGCATTCTACTCTCTGTTTCTTTGAGTTCGGGTTTTTTAATATTCCACATAAATGATATCATACAGTATTTGTCTTTGTCTGGCTTATCTCACTAACTGTAATACCCTTAGGGTCCATCCATGTTGTTGCAAATGGCAGAATTTCCTTCTTTCTCATTGCTGAACAACACTCCATTGTATACAATATATATACCACATCTTCTTTATCCATTCATCCCTTGGCAGCCATTTAGGTTGCTTCCATGTCTTGAATATTGTGAACAATACTTCAATAAACATTGACCATAAGATCTCATACTGGGTTTCCCCAGAAGCAGATTTCTGCTACAAGGATTCAAGTACAAGTACTTTACCTGTGGAATACAGGGGATGATGGAGAGAGATATAGGAAAGGGAAACTAGCCAATAAAGGGTACAGTATTAAGCCATCGACCACAGGGGACATCTGAGGCTTAATCCCATGTGGAACTCTGGAAGCTGCTAAGCACCTATCTAAGAATTGTTGCAGCTCCAGAGAGCCCATGTGAGCAATGCTGGGGACGTGGAATAAGGCAGCTAATTTCCCAGAATTTCTTATCTGCTTGGATAGTCACTTTCCTGTAAAAAGCGCCCAGGAATACTTATACAGACTCTGGAGCACAAGGGAAGATCCAGGGGTTACGGCCAGAGCTCGGACAGCAGCTGCTGCACATGGTAGGGCCACCTCTCTGCACTTCCCCTCCCACCCCACAGGAAAAATTTTTCTGGGAACCTGGAATTTCATCCTTCAAAACAGCTTTGCCCCCTTATCATTACAACTATAACCACTATTTTTTAAGTACCCAATATTTTTATGCACCATTCTTAGGATTGTATGTTTGCTTCTTCCTTTAATTGAAAGGAAACTGATGAATTTGTGAAGTATGTTAAAACGTGTGGAGAAGTAGAATTTATTTTTACATCTTTTCTGATTTGGAAGTTCAGAGCAGATTTCTTAATTTTATTTGAAAAGTGTTATGGACTAAATTGTGTCCCCCACCAAATCCATATGTTGAAGCCACAAACCCCAATGTGACTGGATTTGGAGACAGGGCCTTTAAAGAATAATTACAGTTAAATGAGGTCATATGGGTGGGTCCTAATCCAATACAGTGTGACTGATGTCCTTACCAAAAGAGGAAGAGACACCAGGGAGGTGAGTGCACAGAAAAAGAAAGAACACGTGAAGACACATAAGAAGGTGGCCAACTGCAGACCAAGGAGAAAGGCCTCAGGAGAAACCAAAACCTTCCAACACCTTCATCTTGGAATTCCAGCCTCCAGAACTGTGAGAAAGTGAACTTCTGTTGTTTAAGCCACGCAGTCTGTGATATTTTGTTATGGCAGCCCCAGAAGACTAATGCAAAAGGAGGTTATGTCATCATTTCATAACTATGTAATAACCTTGAGTTTGACAGTGACTTTCAGGGACTTTGAAACAAATTAGAACCTTTCAAGGATATTTTGAATTGATTACTCATGAATACTATATAGCCTTCTCTTACATGGCACTACAGATTTCCAAAAGATGGTCTTGAAACAAAGACTAAAAATAAAAATACTGGAAATTGCTTTATTTTCTGTCTCTGTTTCTGGCACAGTTAACTTCGGAATGCTGTCCTCTCGTTATGTTTAGGCAACCAGAGGTATTATAGGTCAGTCTGCGTTTCTCAAAAATAATACTCGTCTCTACAATATCTGGGAACTCACATTTATTTATTTGAACAAACCTATGTGTCATTAGGTATGTGACTTTTGCTGATGTTTTTGGCTCATTCTCACTGACTATGATCATGACTATTTTTTTAACTTTGGGGTTTATTTATTTATTTATTTATTTATTTATTTATTTATTTATTTTTGGCTGTGTTGGGTCTTCGTTTCTGTGCGAGGGCTTTCTCTAGTTGCAGCAAGTGGGGGCCAGCCTTCATCGCGGTGCGCGGGCCTCTCATTATCGCGGCCTCTCTTGTTGCAGATCACAGGCTCCAGACGCGCAGGCTCAGTAGTTGTGGCTCACGGGCCCAGCCGCTCCGCGGCATGTGGGATCTTCCCAGACCAGGGCTCGAACCCGTGTCCCCTGCATTGGCAGGCAGATTCTCAACCACTGCGCCACCAGGGAAGCCCAATCATGACTATTTAATTATTTTAATTTTGATGCTTTGGTATGTGCTTTAATTGCTCCATTTATATAGCCAACAGCTGTAAATGCATGAAGATCATTTCTGTTAAAATAAAAACAGAACCACTAAGACAATAACATTTTCACTTTAGCTCAAAGAGTGTCTTTCCAAAAATAGAAGCAATGCTTTTCTTGACTATCTTACGAATGTATTTTCTGATGCAATTTTAATATCTATAACTTCTTTTGGTTAGGTCATTATATAGCGAATAATTGCAATTTGATTTTAAAAGCTCTTTAAATACATTAAGACAGTCTCGTGAAATCTAATATTCCTCTCCAACTAGAGGGAGAGGGTTAGCATAACCGCTGATGAAATAATGGAAAATATTCACAAATGTATTAGGGTCAAGGTGTTCCTAATCTGGCCATTTAAAAACTGTGGCTAACAAGAGGCAGTTTGAAGAGCAAAATCTGCGAAAAGGGATTTGAAAGTGGGGCTATAATTACCAGTGTGTGTTGTTGAATCTTCATTAGCATCCTTAGTGAAGTAAAGTGGATTAAGTGTTTCTTAACAATGCTTCATAGGGACCTAGAGGCTGGAGATAAAGAAAACCAGAATAATAGAGTGAAAGTCAGTATGGGCAGTGAGCTATATCTCAAAAATTATAAAATAGGCACATGTGGATGCCATCCCATTTTCTCTCTTGCTTCTTCAGTTCTTTTTGATCCCTTTCCTTCCATCCTCATGACACATCTTGTTTGCAAAGTGTCAGTTTCCACACAGGAGTGTCCACCTGGAACAAGACTGGAATATATTCTGGACCTCGGGTATCCTAAACGATGCCTCCCATCACAGATTATCTCCATTTATTGCCAGGGCTCTTCTCTCAGTGTGGTGATGTTTGTTCATTTTTTAAAATACATTAGTGAAAATTGACTTAAGTAAATTTGGCGTTATCTTCTACGAGATAGGACATTGCCTATGAATTCAATTTAAATTGAAATTTGGAAAACCAATTCCTAGACATAATTTTTAAAATTTTATTGAAGTATAGTTGATTTACAATGTTGTGGTAATTTCTGCTGTATAGCAAAGTGATTCAGTTATACGTATATATGTTCTTTTTCATATTTTTCCATTATGGTTTATCACAGACTATTGAATATAGTTCCCTGTGCTATACAATAGGACCTTGTTGTTTATCCATGTTATATATGAGTTTGCGTCTGCTAATCCCAAAATCCCAATCCTTCCCTTCCTCTCCCTCCTCTCCCTTGGCAACCACAAGTCTGTTCTCTGTATCTATGAGTTTGTCGTTTCATAGATATGTTCATTTGTGTCCTATTTTAGATTCCACATATAAATGATATCATATGGTATTTGTCTTCTCTTTCTGACTTTCTCCACTTAGTATGATAACCTCTAGGTCCATCCATGTTGCTGCAAATGGCAGTATTTCATTCTTTTTCATGGCTGAGTAATATTCCATTATATATATATATCACATCTTCTTTACCCATTCATATGTCGATGGACATTTAAGTTGTTTCCATGTCTTGCCTATTGTGAATAGTGCTGCTATGAACATAGGGTGCATGTATCCTTTCAAATTATAGTTTTGCCTAGGTATACGCCCAGGAGTGGGATTGCTGGATCATATGGCAACTCTATTTTTAGTTTTTTGAGGAACCTCCGTACTATTCTCCATAGTGTCTACACCAATTTACATTCCCACCAACAGTGTAAGAGGGTTCCCTTTTCTCCACACCCTCTCCAGCATTTATTATTTGTAGACTTTTTAATGGTGGCCATTCTGATTGGTGTGAGGTGGTACCTCATTGTAATTTTGATTTGCCTTTCTCTAATAATTAGTGATGAGCATCTTGGAAAACCAGTTCCTAATTAGAAAGACTTTTAAAGCATAATCTAATTCTGCATCAACCTAGTAAACTAAAGAGTTTTATATTTTATGGGTCTTTTTGTTCTGTTATGGGTCTTTGAAGTCAGTCTTCTACCACCTAACCATAATAATAACTAGGTCCCTTTGAATACTCACCCCAACAATTCTATTACCTGTCCGTGATCACCTGATAATTGATGCCTGGTAGTGAAAGAGAGAGTGGAACTGATACATTAATTAGGTCTCACCACAGGATCAAATGATGCCCAACATTCTTTAAATTATAAGGTAAGAAAATATATAAATGTTTACAACATGAGTCTGGCTTGGTTTCATCCTTATATGTGCTAACAGGCAACTACAAAGACCACTCCATACTTGAACAAAAGAAAAGTTATTTCTTGTTCAGCCAACATGTCCAGAATGGGCTGGAGGGGGCTCGGCTCCACATAGTCACACAGAGCTCAGGGTGCCGTATGTTGTACAACCTTTTATCGGCATCTTATGGAACACATGGTCTGCTTGGTCACAGCAGCAGAAGAGGGACTGAAGTTGTACATGGACTTTGTACTATCACTGTCAGTAAGTTACATATATCACTTTCCCTCACAACCTATTGTCCAGAACTAGTCTCAGGACCCTGCCCAATTACAAGAAAATGGAAAAGTAAAATCCAGCCATGTGTCTAGAAGGACATGTGGGTGCATATGGGTGAACAACAAAACATTCTACCAATAATTCGCCCCATCACACTCCCTAGTAGAGTGATAATGAATTGGTAATTTTAAATTAGATATAAACAATTTTAATGCACCTAAGAAAAGTGTTACCCATATGAAATCACTTTCTAAAACAACCATATCCAATAATATGTATCCAAATTGATGTTGTACTCCTGTAAGTGTATATGTGTATATTACACCTGGAGAGACTTTTGGGGAACTCCTTCTTGAAAATTGTTTTCAGATTCAGTTAAGTGATACATACCTGTATATAGCTTTAACTTCATAACTCATTGATCAAAGGTAAAATTATTCACTTGATAACTTGCCTTGACTCCAAATTTTATTTATATGGGTGTATATTTTATTTATCTATTCAAAAATATGTGGAAGTATTTAATGCAGTCTCTGAGGAAAATTTAAACAAGTAAATTTCCAGAAATGTGTTAACAACTTGATCATGGAATGTGTAGTTATTTGCCTCTAATGCCTACCTGAAGGGATAATACATTTGAAAGTACAATGTTAGTTCCAACTTTGTATTTAGAATTTTTGTTATTTCTCTAACTTTACAACCATACTTATTTAGAGTTAACGCAAGAGGATAGTTGAAAATTCTGTAAAATTTTAAATCCCACTCAGAACTCAGCTCTGAATAGAGACTGATTATAAGCCAAGCAGATTGGCAGGACATATTCTTTTATTCTGCACGATGGATCTATCATTGCTAAACCAGATAACATTTCCAGAAAAGTAAATTATACAAATTCAGGTTAGGCTTTGAAATTTACATAAAGAATTTCAGGCATGAGGATTCAACAAGGTAAGGATATTACTGCAGAAATCTATGCTGGTGACCTCCCTGGATGTCAGACCGTCTTTACAAGGGCCAGTGTCACACCCTAAGCTACCAGTCTTTGTCATAGGTGTCCTGATGTTATTAGTGCAGGTATTGTGTAACATGAGAGGTGTCTCTAGTCTATGCTCTAGAAATCTGGTTAATGCAAACATCTTCTGGGACCATGGTAATATCACTGGGATTACGCTGATAGAGATTTTTTGGATCTTTCTGAAGTTAACTACTCAAAGATCATTAGTCAATTTGCAAAAGATGTCCTGGAAAATCAGAACTTTGTGACTGGGATTCTCTGGGGAATATGTCCGGTTCAGTCATGAATCCCTGGAGACCTTGAGACACTTCAGTTACAGGCATTCTAATACTTAAGCTGGATCAGTGCTGTACTTGAAGAACTGATCATATTAATTACAAAGTACTTCATCAGAAAGATACTGCCAAGAAGAGAGGTTTTCACGATTCCTTTTTTCTTGCTTACTTTTATCCTAACAAGCTTTGCAGACTGCTTCTGTGTTGCTAAAGCCTACAAAAGTTTATAATTCTTCTTTAGGGGTGTGATGGTCAGTGTGATGTATCAAGTGGGCTAAGCTACAATCCCCGGTGATTCAAACAAACACTAATATAGGTGTTCCTATGAAAGTATTTTGTACGTGACTTAACTGTGATCAGTTGACTTTAGTAAAAGAGATTACCCTAGATAATCTTGGTGGACCTGATCTAATCCATTCAGAATCCTTAAGAGAGGGGCTGAGGCTTCCCTGAAGATGAAATTTCTACTTGTGGGAAACAGCTTTGCTTAATGCTCAAATGTTCCAGCCTGCCTTCCTTCAAACTTTGGACTTGTCTCGTCAGCCCCACAATAAATTTCTTAATATACATCTCCTACTGGTTCTGCTTCTCTGGTTGAACTCCAGCTGATACAAGGGGTAACATACCCAGGAAGCCCTGAACCAATATTTGGAATAGATCTTAGACTTCTCAGAAAAAAACAAAACCCACTCTACCTACTTGGAGTGCTGCATTATTAGAAGTTTCTCTAGTAATGGTTCACAAAACTACTATTTATAGACTGAATAACTCCACGGGAACAACAGGCATTAGCTTGCTTGCTTCTGGTTGTGTAGGTTTGGCCCCAAGCAGTAGGATAGGACGGTCTTTTTGAACTAGTCTAGGCATTCTTATCTCAGCAAACATCTTCATTTAAACCGAAAGGCAGTGTTGTTTCAGGTGTGACATGCTTTGCCTTTTCATAGCTTTATAAATCTGAAGTATGTACCATTTCCCAGGGGGGAGGATGTACCAGCTTAATTACAAAGTGAATCAAACATCGTTAGCTTATTTTAGAGCAGCGACCCCCAACATTTTTGGCACCAGGGACTGGTTTCGTGGAAGACAATTTTTCCACGGACCAGTGGGGGAGGGTGGTGGCTTCGGGATGCTTCAAGAGCATCACATTTATTGTGCACTTTACTTCTATTATTATTACATTGTGATATATAATAAAATAATTATACAACTCACCATAATGCTGACAGGAGGCTGAGCTCAGGCAGTAATGCGAGCGATGGGGAGTGGCTGAAATGCCACTGAAGGATGAGATTGCCTCCTTTATCCAGTGAAACAAATTGCATATAAAGAAGACTGATCACTTAGATTATCCCGCAGCTCCTGTCCCACATTGATGGAGACTCCTCGGTTATTCTTGCTCTGGATGAGGCTTCAGAGGAGGCCTTTGGGTGGAAAGCTTTGACACAGGATACTAAGAGTGCCAGGTTATTCTGAATCCCTACGACTTCTGTGGCTGAACTCAGAGGTGGGCCAGGGGGACAGATGCAGGGCCCCAGGGACATCTGCTCAGTCATATTTTATGTGTGCCTTTTGGTACAACCCTTCTCAGAGTCCTTTGGAAAATAGTTGAGGAGAAAAAACGCAGACACACACACACACACACACACAGTCGTTACTTTCAAGTATACTCTGCAAGCTTTTCCTTATTTTGGGAGTACTGGGTTGAGTTTGAAGCTATAATTATACAGAAGAGGAGGGAATGAGTTGAATGAGAAGTTTTATAAACAGAAAGTAAAATACATAAATATATGAAAAGCGTCTGGGCAAATGTTCATTCAGTAGTTGTATAGTACTGGAATGGAATTAAGGGGTTCATATTCTCTGCAGAGGCTTTACGTAAATTAGCTAAAATCACTGCTTCCTATTTCATGGAAGAAATAGAAGCAATCAGAAGATTCCCTTGAAATCCTTCTTGCACCAGCAATCTACCCACTTACATGCGTGTGTGACCACATACCCTGCCCTCCCCCTCACCGGTGTGGATGAATGGTCTGTTCTCCAATAAAGGCCAAGCACACCCCTTGCTGCCTATCCCCTCTCACCTCCTCCTAGATGTGACCCCAATGACTTTTTCTCTTTCTCTTGAATCATTACTTTACAATCAGAAAAAAAAAAAAAACAAGAAAAAAACCCCCCAGTAATATTTTCCATTAAAGGAAAAACCAGAACCAAAAAACACTGGCCTGCTTTTACCCCCGAATTCACTGATCCATTTCTCTGCTTCTCCTCACTACAGAATTTCTTAGATGATTTTAGCTATGCTCCCTGCCTGCAGTTTTTCTCCTTCCTTTTTCCTTAAATCCACGACAATTATGCTGCTGCCACCACTCTATTAAAAAGACTTCCTTGTTACTAGGTGAAAGGCGACTTCTCAGTGGTCACCTCACGTGGGCTGTCATCAGATGGACATGGTAACCACTCGTTTCTCCCACAGCTCCCAGGACCCCACTTCTATTAGCTTTTCTCCTACTTCATTGGTCACTACTTTTCTCAGGACTTCTTAAGGTGAGAGAAGCTGATGGAAAACAACAACAAAACTTACTTCCCAGAAAAGCTCATTAACGGAGTAAACAGGGAGAGAATATGGGATCTGGAACAGTTTAAATCGGGGGACGGACGCTTTCATGTGGTGACAAAAGATGTACTTCTGAACCTCCTCAGTGTACACAACAGACTTCACTCTCAGCCCCCCTCAGATGCTGGGATTCTGTATTCCTAAAGGTGCTAAGGGAATAACCAGGACATACAGATTAAAATAATCATAATTTAAAAATGCAAATCTATTAAGTAATACAATTCATTAATTAAATAAGAATTCTTTTATAACCAATCTATATTTGTAAGAAGCCAACAAAGATCTCATAAAACACTGCTCTGGCCTTCTCAGTAATGTTTGTCTTGTAAATTTTTAGCATGACTTTGATAGAAGTCTAAAAGACAACTTCTCGTTTGGTATCATGGCGATGGCTGTTCCAGGTGGCTGGTCCGAACCACCTCGCCCGACCACCCCCATCAGCCCAGGATTGAGTGGCTTTGGCACCAGACAGGTTTTTGTTTCACCTCAAAGCCCTCTTGGAAGGGGATCAGAGCATTGAAAAGGCCACAGCGAGAGAGCCCGAACCTCATGGGGTTAGCAGTATTTGCCTGAGTTATAAAACCACGACTTTCTCTAATTAAAAAAATAAACCTCCACTCAAGGTGCAAATATAAATATTAAGTGGGGTGCATGGTGGGTGACCCTTTTGTCCTCAAGAATAAATCATGTTACTTGGTTCAAAAAATGTATAAATAAATAAATAAAAGACAACATCCCTATAATCACCGAAGAAGGAGTACTTACTTGCCAGGAGAGGAAATAACACATTAGAGAAAGTAAGCCCATCAGTGTGGACCTTGAATGGAGATAATTAATTGGGGGTTTCAAAATCTCCAGATCCATGGTCATCTATTGGGATGACCCATGAGTTATAAAAATTAATTGCCAGGATGGTTGCATATGGTCAGGACATCTGCTAAGAGACTTCCCCCAAGCAGATTCAGGGAAAAACAATTAAAGAATGCATATGGAATGTTTGGAGTCATTTTTATGAGTTTCTAAGTTTAGCTAAACTTCAACAGCTGTCTGGCTAAAACATGGCCAAACGATATTCACATTCAGCCACTGACCAGCATCAACAACTTAAGATTCAAAGCTATGAATTTTTGGGCAAAGATTTCACCCAGTTCAAGATCTGTCTGAAGGCGGCAGAAAGGAAGAGGAAGTATTTCAGGGCTGACTTCAGGGTTCAGGAGAGAAATACTTGGCTTGGTGGAGGCAGCTGCAAAGGCCCCTCGACTCCTGAAAGTGTTGCCCCCATGAGCTCACAGAGAATCCAGCTGCTTCCCTTAAAGGAAGAGTCTTACTGACTTGGAATATTGAGGAAACTAGACTTTCTTGGAAGGCAGAAACCATTTTCCCTCTATAGTCACATTCTACCAGACTACAGTTCCCAGACAAAAGTCTGCAATCATTTTATCGTAATGCTTAGTTTTTAAGGACATAGCAAACTCAGCATATCATTGGTTCCAAAGATAATTCCCAATTATGAGAAAATGCATTATCATTCTTTTGTAGTTACTGAAAACACAGCACTGCATTCCAAAAACTTCAAACAAGAGAATGTAGCATGTATAGGGAAAATCTGGTAAAACTATTAGGGAAATCTGTTTTTATAACTTGTTTTTCTAGTGATCTCTGCCTATCTCCTTTGACCTTCAGTTCTTGACAAATGTAGGACTTGCTTTTTACCAAGGCATACAAATTGTTGTGCTTTTCAACTCAGTATCCATTTACAGTGGTAGGCCTAAACATTGTAAGTAAATATAGATTTTAAGTAGTTATACATGTAAACGTTTTCTTGTAAATTGGTCATATGTATCATAAGAGAAAGAGAGTCTCAGAATGGGGAAACAGGGGCAGGGGAAGGAAGCTTGGTTGCCCAATCAGTCTTTGATACTATTCAGAGAGAGGATGTTGGGATTGGTTATGAAAAGATGTGGATAAATTTCTCATCTAGGACCAACCTAACTCAATGCAATGGGCGTGTTTCTGAAGACTGTCTGTTGGTAGATAGAGACAGTGATCGAGGGATCTCTTTGTTTCTGTGGGACACACTTCAGGTTTCTACTGCTAGACAGAAGCCAGCAGCAGACCTGAGAAACTAGATGTTTTTTGTCCTCTTTCCATTGTTCCTTCTGCTCTGCCTTTGATCCCAAAGATAAAGCACTGCCGAGCCTCATATCAAGCATTTAAAGAAACTGAGAAATAAGTGGGAGTACATGAAGAATGGGACATTCAATCTCTTTACAAATAATTAAATAAATAAAGAATCCCATGGGGTGGCCTTCCTGAGTCCTTGATACATTGCAGAAACATCCCCTTGTGATTACTATGAGGAGGGGATGATGGGTGGAACCATCACCAAGCTTAAAGTCATAAAAGTTACAGACTATAGGATCTGGAAGGCATCTCAGAGATTACTAATTACATAAAATTCTCATTTTACAGATTAAAAAAACAGAGACTCAGAGAGGTGTCATAACTTATTCAGATAGGCAGCTAATAAGCAGTAGGATTAAACCTAGTATGTCTAGCTTCAAGTCCCGGGCTTTTCCTTTGGGCAGCTTATAAAAATTTGCTAAAAGCCTTTCAAATCTGTTACCTGCCATCTTTGGAGCAATCTCTGTGACACTGAAATTAAAATATATTCTCTTGGTATGCCCACACAATGGGTTCTGAACCAGCTCCTGCTCAGGGTGAATCTCAGCAGGTTTGTGAAGCATATCAGACCCTTTTATTCCATATCCCTGTCTCTAAATTTGAGGTGAAGAAGGAGAAGAAAAAGTTGAGGAGGTAGAAAGAACTGACTGCTCTTCTCCAACTCGACAGGGACCAAGAACTTGAACCCTTCCTCCAGTGGAACATCAGCCAAACTGGATTTGGGATTAGCTACATGAAAGTGCTAATTGTGGTTGACAGTGTAACCTACCGAATGTGACACAGTGACTTAATAAGAATGGAATTATGTCTGGTGGTTTAGATGATACACTCATTAGGCAAGATGATAGATTCTACTATGTATTTACAGTATATAAAACACTGAAGAGGAATATGACACACCATGCTATCACTGTCTATAATAGGATGTGCATTATTCTGACATTTGGAAAATTTGTAGCAGTACCCACAATTAATAAAGAAAATCTGTATATCTATACATGACAACAGTTCTATTTTATCTAAGGTGTCTATTTTGTTGGCATAAAGTTATTTATAGTATTCCCTTATAATACCTTCTGTTGGATATGAAGTGATTCCCCTCTTTCATTCCTGATTTTGATGATTTATGAGTTCTCACCTTTTTTCTTGATCAGTCTAGCTAGAATATCAATTAAGTTGATTTTTGCAAAGACCCAATTTTTGGTTCATTGATTCTTTTTCCTATTTTTCTCTATGTCATTAATTTCTGCTCTATTTTTTATTTCCTTCTTACTATGTGTTTGATTTGCTCTACTTTTTCTAAATTCTTGGAGTGGAAGATTAGATTATTGACTTTACATATTTCTTTCTAATATAAGCATTTATAGTTTAAAATTTTCCTCTAAGCACTGTATTAGCAGCATTACATATGTTTTGACATAACTTTTTAGTGTTCATTTTAAGATATTTTCTAATTTAATTTTTTAAATTTCTTGAGTCATGAGTTATTTAGAATTTTGTTTTTTAATTTCCATATATTTAGGAATTTCTCAGATATCTTTTCTTTATTAGTAATTTGTCTATTGTTGTCATAGAGCATATTTTGTATGATTTCACTTCTTTTGCTTTCACTGATTTTTTTTAATTTTTATTTATTTGTTTATTTATTTATTTATGGCTGTGTTGGGTCTTCGTTTCTGTGCAAGGGCTTTCTCTAGTTGTGGCAAGCGGGGGCCACTCTTCATCGCGGTGCGTGGGCCTCTCACTATCGCGGCCTCTCTTGTTGCGGAGCACAGGCTCCAGACGCACAGGCTCAGTAATTGTGGCTCACGGGCCTAGCTGTTCTACGGCATGTGGGATCTTCCCAGACCAGAGCTCGAACCCGTGTCCCCTGCATTGGCAGGCAGATTCTCAACCACTGCGCCACCAGGGAAGCCCCCACTGATTTGTTTTATGGATTAGCATATAGGCTACCCTGAGAAATGTCTCATGCATTCTTGAAAGGAATGCATATTCTTCAGTCATTTGGTGGTGTGTTCTATATATGTTAGTTGGGTTCACAAATCTATGGCCTTGCTTATTTTGTTTTTAATTGTGCTAATTATTAAAGTGAAGTATCGAAATCTCCAATCTATACATTTTTGTCTATTTCTTCTTTGAATCTTCAGGTTTTGCTTCATGTATGTTGTGGCTCTATTTTGAAGTGTATATATATATCTTTATAATTGTTACAGTTGTTATGTCTTCCTGGTGTATTGATCCTTTTAGCACTGAGAAATGGATCTCTTTTTATCTAGTAATATTTCTTGTCTTAAAAGTCTTTTTTGACTGATACTAATGTAGCCGTTCCAGGTCTTTTATGGGTATTGTTTGCATGATGTATCTTTTTCCATTCTTTTACTTCAACAAATTTGTGTTTCTGAACCTTAGATTTGTCTCTCATAGACACAGATAACTGCATCTCTGCCTTCTTGATTTGAGTGTTTATTTACATATGCTGCAATTATCAACATAGTTGGATTAATGCCTGTCATTTTATTGTTTTTTTTTTCTGTCTCATGTCTTTAATATTCCTTTTCCCTTACTGCCCTTTTTGTATTAAAAATATTTTAGAGTATCATTTTTACTTCTCAGTAGATTGTTTTAGCTATATTTTTTGAGTTATTTTCTTAGTAATTTGCATTTCTAACACCACAATCTACTTCAGTGTAATATCTAATTCCAATAGAATATGATATTTTGCTCCAAAATAGCTCCTGTGATATATATATATATATACAATTTGTTTATATTTCCATTCTTACTTACCATTTCCATTGCTTTATGTTATTTATCAATGTCATATCTGCTCTTTTAACATTCGTGTTTATTGATACTCTCTAGAAAGCTCCAATAAGCCATAATGTTTTCATTGGGTGTTACATCTGCTATTGATGGTGTGATGATGATGATGATGGTATTTTTTCATTACTCTTTGTTTGAAGAATATCTGGTAAACCCTATCTTTCCTTGACCCTCATATTCTGCAGTGACTATAGATGGTAGTCTCTAGCAAAATTCATTTTCAGTGGCAGAAAACAATTTTAAACATTATATTAAAGTAAACAACCTTAACATAAAGAGAGAAAAGGCAGATTAAATATCAACCCTTTAGCAAAGAAAACTCTAGGTGTCTATTTTAATTTTATTCCACAAGACCACAAACTATCATGCAAGATAGTTAGAGATTATAAGTAATGTTCTATAGATACACCTTACTCCAGTTTACACAGTTGGTAAGTGGTAAAGCCAGGATTTAAACCCATGCAAACAGGTTCCAATGTTCATTATCTTATCCAAAAAAAACCTGAGAATAATATTCTTGTAAATATTTTCTTCTTTCTTTCTTTCTTTCTTCCTCCCTCCTCTCTATCCATCTTTTTTCTTCCTTCCTTCCTTCCTTCCTTCCTTCCTTCCTTCCTCCCTCCCACCCTCCTTCCCTCCTTTCTTTCTTTCTCTTTTTTCATCATAACTGTCTCTCTCACTGGTTTCACCACCTAGTCACACTTCCAAATCCATCTCCTTTGGCAGAAGCATAAAAACTAATTGTTATATTTTAAAGAAAATGAATTATCTCTTATTATTTACCGATTGATGTGGATTGATTAGACTCCTACCTTATAATCCTCTCAAAGGTAACCAATAATGCAAATAAATTTCTCACTAGATTTTTCTAAGTATCCACTTACACTTTTGCCCAAATGTAATTTTTATCTGGCCCCTGAAGAGTTTAATTTAAAATTATGACAGGTCTATTTTATTCAGTAAAAGTTATGACTCTAAATATCTATTAAGATAGATAGGTTAATCAGCAAAAATTCTAATGTTAGACTTAATTCGGGGTCCAAGGAAATACTGATAGATTCCCATTCCCTATCTCTTCCCCCACAACCTACACATGCCATTTCATCCTTGGTATTATGGGTGAGTTGCCACACTTGGGAAGCCTGAGATGGAGATCTTCCACATGGGTTTTTATATGGCAGGGCCTGCTTCCTATTCTCTGTCTTCTGCCTTTGAGAATATGCAGGACAGAAAATTGTAGCCATCAGTTATGTCCTAGATACCTGGCTTTCTCTGACAAACTCATGTGAGGGCATGGGGTTTCTTTGGTTTTGTTGTTGTTGTTTGTTGGTTTGTTTTTCTCGCTGGAATCATTCCTTTCCCTTCACCTTCAATCCCTTTTCTTTTCCTCTCAAGTTTCCTTTGGGATCTCTTTTCCTATTGGTCCCAATACACATCAGGGATGGAAGGTCTAGACTTCCAACCAACTCAGGGAAAAGTATAACAGAAAGGGAAATATTTGGTGGGCTGGTGATTCTGTCATACCAATAGTGCTATCACTGATAGGCAGTGAGAATTCTTTCAAGTCTTAGTGAGTAAAGTATAAATATTCCCAGGCGTCATTTCAAAAGCATCTCCTTACTTGGTGTTTATTCCTTTAATATTTCACTATCACTTTTCATTATTATTCTAGGAAATCGTTTCGAAGAAACAGGATGTTTATAGAAAGTCCCCTTGCTTTTACCCAATAAGGCTTTTGGAATCAGAGACATAATAATGCCATGAACTTGGACAGTGCCCTTATACCAAGGAATGCTGAGTGCTTTCACTAGCTGAGTGCCAACTCACCAGCCTGCCTGGAATTTCTGTTAGTAGGCCCCTATTTATTTTCTTAAATTTTTCTTTACCATAAAATAGGGATATAAATGTGAGATGTCAATACATATAGTTTATATTGGTAAATGTCATGTTCTTTCTCGTTTTAAAAATTCTCCCAGCCTCCTCTTCTCACGTCATTGTGTGACTTCTTTTTTCTCCAAATGATTTAATGTTGAGTCGTTAAAAAATAGAATGTTAAACTGTAAAATTGATTATATATATATAACTTTTAACACCTCCCCCATTGTTAATGTCTTGCCTAACTATAATACAACATCAAAATCAGGAAACTGGCATTAATACAATCCATAGACCTTATTCAGATTTCACCAGTCATACATGCACTTGTTTGTGCATGTTAGTGTGTGTATGTAGTTCTCTGCAATTTGATTACATGTGTATCTCTGTGTAACTGTCAACAACTATCAAGATGCTTAACTGTATCATTGCCACAAGATTCCTTTGTTCTGCCTCTTTGTAGCCATATCCACCCCGTCTCAATCCCATGCCTGACCCCTAGCAACCACTAATTTGTTCTCCATATCTATAATCATGTCACTTCATAAATATTACGTAAGTGGATTCATGGATGTATCAAAAGGATGTATCCTTTGGAAACTGTCTTTTTGCACTTAGACTAATTTTTTTGAGGTTCATCCAAGTTGTTGTCTGCATTGACAGCTCTTTTTTTCCTTATTGTTGAGTAGTACTCCATGATTTTAATGTACCCACTGAAGGACCATCTGGGTTGTTTCCAGTTCTTGGTCATTAGGGGAAAAAAAGCTGCTCTAAGCATTCATATACACACTTCTGCATACATTTAAAAAATTTTTTCTCTGTGTGATATTTGTCCTGGTCTTGTAGTAAGTCTATTTTTCATATTGAAGGTAACTGCCTTCTTAAAGGCAGTGAATGAATGACCCAGTTTCTTTGCACCTTCTCCAACGTTTAGGGTTAATACTATTTAAAGAAAAATAGCTATTCTGGTAGGTATGTTGTGATATCTCCTTTTGGTTTTAATTTCCATTTTTCTAATGACTAACAATGATAATTACAATGTCGATGATGATAATATTTTTCATAGCTCCTTCTTTGAGAACTGCTGGTAAACTCTGCCTTTCCTTTGCCCTCAGATTTGGACCCGGAGATAATGTTGAACATCTGTTCATATGCTTATTTTTCATCTGTATATTCTCTTTAGTTAAATGTCTATGTGTACCTTTTGCTCATTATTTAATTTTTTTAAATTAATGCTGAGTTTTCAGAGTTCTTTATATATTCTAAACACAAGTCCTTTTTGTATGTGTAATTTGCAAATATTTTTCCAAGCTCACAATTTGTCTTTTCATCCTATTGTCTTTCACAGTACAAAATTTTAATTTTGATGAAGTCCAATATATCAAAATTTCCTTTAAAAAACTTTTTATTGATGTATAGTTGATTTACAATGTTGTATCAATTTCTGCTGTACAGCAAAGTGGCTCTTATACACATATATACATTCATTTTTATATTCTTTTCCATTACAATTTATCCTAGCATATTGAATACACTTCCCTGTGCTACACAGTAGGACCTTGTTGTTTATTTTAGTGTGAAGTGTAAGAATTCTTTGCTTACTAGGTCTTACAAATCTTCTCTCATGGTTTTTTAGAAATTTTAGTTTTGTTTCATATTGAAGTTCATGATCCATTTTTGAGATAATTTTTGTATAAAATATAAGTTTTAGGTTAGATTCATATTTTCCCTATAGATTTTTCCATTGCTTCAGCACCATTTATTGAAAAACCTATCCCTTCTTCATTGAACTGCTTTTGCTCTTTCTCAAAAATTAATAGGGGGCTTCCCTGGTGGTGCAGTGGTTTAGAATCCGCCTGCCAATGCAGGGGACATGGGCCGGGAAGATCCCACGTGCCACGAAGCAACTAAGCCTGTGCGCCACAACTACTGAGGCTGCACTCTAGAGCCGGCGAGCCACAACTACTGAGCCCCCATTCCACAACTACTGAAGCCCGTGTGCTTAGAGCCCGTGCTCCGCAACAAGAGAAGCCACCGCAGTGAGAAGCCCACGCACCACAATGAAGAGTAGCCCTGCTCGCTGCAACTAGAGAAAGCCCACGCGCAGCAACGAAGACCCAATGCAGCCAAAAATAAATTAAACAAATAAATTTTAAAAAATTAATTGAACATATATGTGTGGATGATACATTTCTGGCTTCTCTATTCTGTTCAATAGATGTCTGTATCCCTTTACCAGTGCCACACTGTCTTGATGATTGTAGTCTTAACATTAGGAAGACTGATCCCGTTCCCTTTATTCTTTTTCAAAATTGTTTTTGTTATGCCAGAATCCATCACTTTTGAAGAAAATAGACATACTCTACTGATACATAAAACTAACAACAGAAATGCTAAGATCAGCAGTCATATGTACAGTAACAAGAAATATCCCACTATCAGTTTAAAAAGTTGATCTATATAACCTAAGAAAGAAATTTTAAAAGACTATTATTCCATTTCTAAGAATTTATTGTAAGGAAATAATCAGAAACTTTTACTAAGTTGTATGCCTAACAATTTAAATTACAGTAGTTCTTCTAATAGCCCACATTTGAATCAAACACTAGCAGATAAGTTACTCAAAGTATGGCCCACTTTCTAGCATTAGTCTGCAAACTGGTTTTTAGTGAGCCCATGACATGGTAAGTTAAGGAATTGAGAGTAAGCATTAAACTTTCATAGCAATTTGACAAGATAATGTCATATCTATTGAACTTAATGGTTAAAAAAAGAGGCTTGTATTTTATGCCTTTTTATTCTTTTTTTAGTCATTCATTTTTATTGACATTCATTTTAATTTGTCACAAAAGTAATAATGCATTACAGACTAGAAATTAAAAAAAAAATTATCCTTCACCACAGATAGTTTAAGAAGTAGTGATTGGACCAGTGCTTCTTGGCCTGTATCATTTCACAGCACAGATGAAAAAACGTTGATACTATTTATATGGGACACTGGAGTAAAATCAAGGGTATTTAATTGCTTTCTAACTGGGTTTGGGTGAAAATGTTATTACCTTTATACCATATATTTGTAATAAGAAAAGCATAATTCAAAACAGGGAAGACATTAATTGTTGAACCAAATAAAATATTTTCCAATATTTTTTAAATGAGAAATTTGAACTTGTCTTCATGGAGGTGATTCTTTGTATCAAGACATGAGAGTTGACTTTAAGGAATCGAACACATTTTCCTTTTATTCCTTCAACAAATGAAACTTCGAAACTTCTTGCTTTAAGAATGCTAATGGATTTTTAATCCAACTAGATTGTTTTCATATCAAGCATTTCAAAATATTGAGGCTGCACTAATTTCAGAATGAGCAGGCATTGTCAGAGCAGTTGTGCCGCAGTTCCCTGAACCCAACACTCAGAAGTCTCATCAAGAGCAAATGGACAGAATTTTCTGTTATGTGGAAACAGAACTGGAGGGTGATCACTGGAGCTGCCATTGCCAGGTTGCCCCATCCGGCCTCCTTTCCCCTCCACCACATCTGGCCACACCTTGGTCTTTTCAGCATGTTCCTTGGCACCTGGAATACAAACGCTTTCAATAGCCCCACATGCCCTTGGTTACAACGGGCAGCAGTGGTGAACTCAGCAGCTGGCCTCTGAAAGGAGGTGAAAGCACCTCCTTGACCTTTTCACCATGTCGTAATGCAGCAGCACGTACTTGGTGCACTCATTCTGCTCCCAGCCTGCAAGGACCACGGACTGCCTTGTTAATCACTGCCCTGCTCCGAGGAGCACCAAACAGGGCTGCTCACAGTCAGAGGCAACTGAACGAAATTCTTCCCTGCTCTCTTGGGCCCTGCCCAGTTACTGAGAGGGCAGAAGAGGTCAGCATCTCCTGGCTCATCATTTTGTGTCTCTGCACATGTTTGGAAGCTCTGCACGAGGCTATACGCTCTTACAGAAGAAAAAATCTCCACCTTGCTCACTGTAGTACCACAATGTTCAGCACTGTTGTCTATCACTTAGTAGATGCTCAGTAAAGACTTGTAGAATGAATGAATCACCATCAGTACATGACTGGTTAAATAAACATGATCTGTCCATACAATGAAATACTATGCAGCCTCTAAATTGAATGGAAATATTAACACGTATATGTGGAATCTGGAAAAATGGTATAGATGATTTTATTTGCAAAGCAGAAATAGAGACACAGACATAGAGAACAAATGTATGGATACCAATGGGGGAAAGGGAGAGGGGATGAACTGGGAGATTGGGATTGACATATATACACTATTGGTACTACGTACAGAATAGATAACTAATGAGAACCTACTGTATAGCTCAGGGAACTCTACTCAATGTTCTGTGGTGACCTAAATGGGAAGGAAATCCAAAAAAAGAGAGGATGGGGGCTTCCCTGGTGGTGCAGTGGTTGAGAATCTGCCTGCCAATGCAGGGGACAAGGGTTCGAGCCCTGATCTGGGAGGATCCCACATGCCGCAGAGCAGCTGGGCCCGTGAGCCACAGCTACTGAGCCTGCGCGTCTGGAGCCTGTGCTCCGCAACAAGAGAGGCCGCGATGGTGAGAGGCCCGCGCACCGCGATGAAGAGTGGCCCCCGCTTGCCACAACTAGAGAAAGCCCTCGCACAGAAACGAAGACCCAACACAGCCATAAATAAAAATAAATAAATAAATTTAAATAGCACTTGGCAAACAAAGAGAGGGAAGAAAAAATATATAGTTAAAAAAAAAAAGAGAGGATGTATGGATACATATAGCTGATTCACTTTGCTGTACAGTAGAAACTAACATAACATTGTAAAGCAACTATACTCCAAGGAAAATTAATTTTAAAAATAGATAAATAAATTGAAAGGAATGTGTCTTCCAGGAAACTGTCAATGAATAGCACTGGGTGCAAAAATGAAGCTGCCAAATAGCATGCATGATATAACCCAATATACATAAATTATGTATGAGTTTGTTTACACATATGGAAATATTATGAAGATCATTAACATTTTAAATGTGGCCTGATTTCAATTTTTCAAATTCTTTCTTTTTTTTTTTTTAAGTCTTTTTACAATCACTTATGTAGACACCACCTCACAGAGCATTAATGGTGAAGAGCTGTGGTCCCTGCAGGACAGAACAGAAAGTGAAGAGTCAATCCAAAGGCTAAGCTTTGTTCTCCTTCTTTTCAGTTGGTCACGTTATGTCTGAACTGAGCAAATACACAATGTAAGAGTCCATATTTCCCACAGGTCTTCCACATTATCTCATTTGTGCCCCAAATAAAATTATGACTCTTTGCTCCTTCTTCTTGCCCTAATAATGGTGCGTTTTTCTAACCTTGTGCAAAAGTTTTTCCTCTCCAGTCCTTCTGGGAGGACCCATTAGGGAGTCTATCAGTACGTATCTTTTTGGCATCACGACTACTCTGTCCTCTCTATCAGGCATCATCATTTGCCCTGACTTTGTGGAGCTCCATGGAAATCTCTGGTGATAGGATAAACAATTGGGTTCCTTAGTAAGGCAGTTTATGAATTATGAATTGTTAAATTCTATATTACCATATGGAATTTTTACTAAAATTGTTTTTATGGTTTTTACTTGAATCTTATTTTCTTAAGTCATAAGACTATGGGGAATAAGTCAGAAACAAGTTCAAATAAGGGAAATTGTGTGTTTTCAGACTCAATTCTCTGTGCGTATGGCTAAAACTTGGTTAATAGGCACTCCTGCCCCACCTGACTCCCTGCTAATATTGGGATATTTCGGCCTGAATGGTCCCCTGCCTTCCGTGCAAATAGACATCTAGCTGCCCACATCAAGAGGCTCCCTGACATGCCCAGATGTTACTTAAGTTTAAAACTCAAACCCCAGGTGTAGAATAAATAAAAGGTAGAAAGGTAAAATATGCACCCAAGGACACATAGCCAGTGATGGAGTTTAGGCAACGCTTAACCTACTGTGTTATCTTTCCCACTTGTGACATTTTTGTAACCTTACAAAATGATAATAGGATATACAGTTTTAAACACGCAAACAAACTTTTCAAATACAATATTTCTGAAATAAAATGAGTCATCTCAATCACATTTTCAATAGGACAAAGATGAACATTTCTAACACTAATCTTTCTACAAAAGGAGAACACATACATTATTCAAATAGCTCTCCACACCATTCCCCTGAAAAGGATTTACTGAAGATAAATAATTGTCTTTATTTATTCTAGACTTTTGCCTTTTAAAAAATGTAGTAATTTTTTCTGAGTATAAAAGAAAATTGAGACAATTCAGAAAAGTATGAAAACATAAACAGTTTGCATAATCCCATCATGCAAAGCTAATGACCGTGAACATTTCATAATGTGCTTCTGTCAATTGAGTCTCTATACAATTTTAAATTTTAAATTTTAAATCATTAGCATTTCCTGTATCATTAAACATTTTCTAAACGTGATTGAAAGTGCAATTTTTCTATTGAGATTGTTATTTTTAAAATTATTTTCCAGAGAAATATCTGTCTATCTATTTCTTTGCAAATACTGTTTCTCAGATAGCCTATGAATTTTATGGCTTTTTTGAATGTAGAATATATTAATATTCATGCAGTAAATTTAACGACCTGTCTTTCTGTGTTTTTTTTCAGAGAATGACCTTTCCCAGGCTTAAGTAAGGTAAATATTTACATAACTTTTCTCCTAGTCCTTTTAAGTGTTTTTTTTTTTTTTTTGATTTGTTACAGTTTCTTTCTAAATATGTAATTTTATTTTGCAGTATGTTGTGACGTAAGGGTCTTACTTTTTTTTTCTAAATTGTTAATCAGCTTTCTCAGGGTTATTTCTTAAATAATCTAGCATTTGCTTAATAATTAGAAATGCCAGTTTTACCATTTGCTATCTATTTACTTATATAAATATATACATAAAAGCACCAACTCTAGGGTTCAGAGTACCAGACAAAGAAGATTCCTCCTCCTGCACATTTTTAAAAAATTTATTTTTTTGAAGTATAGTTGATTTACAATGCTGTATTCGTTTTGGCTGTACAGCAAAGTGATTCAGTTATATATATATATATATGCTTTTTCATATTCTTTTCCATTATGGTTTATTATAGGATATTGAATATAGTTCCCTGTGCTATAGAGTAGGACCTTGTTGTTTACCCATTTATATATAATAGTTTGCATCTGTTAATCCCAAACTCCCAATCTATCCCTCCCCCACCCCTCCCTTCCCCTTGGCAACCACAAGTCTGTTCTCTATGTCTGTGAGTCTGTTTCTGCTTCGTGGATAAGTTCATTTATGTCGTGTTTTAGATTCCACATATAAGTGATATCATATGGTATTTATCTTTCTCTTTCTGACTTCACTTAGTATGATAATCTCTAGGTCCACCCATGTTGCTGCAAATGGCATTATTTCATTCTTTCTAATGGCTGAGTAGTATTCCATTATATATGTGTGTGTATATATATGTATATATATATATATCTATCTCACATTTTCTTCATCCATTCATCTGTTGGGACAGATGAATGGATGGACATTTCGGTTGTTTCCATGTATTGGCTATTGTGAATAGTGCTGCTATGAACATAGGGGTGCATGTATCTTTTTCAATTATAGCTTTGTCCAGATATATGCCCAGGAGTAGGATTGCTGGATCATATGGCAACTCTATTTTTAGTTTTTTGAGGAACCTTCATATTGTTTTCCACAGCAGCTGCACCAATTTACATTCTTATCAACAGTGTAGGAGGGTTCCCTTTTCTTCACACCCTCTCAGCATTTGTAAATTTTTTAATGATGGCCACTCTGACGGGTGTGAGGTGGTACCTTGTTGTAGTTTTGATTTGTATTTCTCTAATAATTAGCAAGGATGAGTATCTTCATGTGCCTCTTGGCCATCTGTATGTCTTCTTAGGAGAAATGTCTATTTAGGTCTTCTGCCCATTTTATGATTTGGTTGTTTGGTTTTTTGTTATTGAGTTGTATGAGCTGTTTGTATATTTTGAAAATTAAGCCCTTGTCAGTTACTTCATTTGCAAATATTTTCTCCCGGCCTGTAGATTGTCTTTTCGTTTCAGTTATGGCTTCCTTTGCTGTCCTCCTGCACATTTTTCTTATCCTTGCTCCTCTCCCTTCCACGTCCCCAGCTCGGCATAGCAGAAGTGTGACCCAGTCTCCTCTACCACCACCACTTTCCTCCCCATTGCGGGCTCCCCAGTCGAAAGTTACAACCTGAGAGAGGAAGAAAGTTTATTTTAAAATATTATTTGAAATTGTGATTTTTAAACTGCACAAAACTTTTAATTCTTAATTGAGACTATTTGTGTGAGAGTCCATAGGACATGTTATTGACAAATTAATGAACAGAAAGGAAACTTTCTAAGATATCCTGTCAAGGGCAGAGAAATGTAGTCCCAACTGGCTTTAAAGGAAAGTAAGGAGAAAAAGTAGGTGATTTTTACTTTTACCTCTGCTAGCTCCTTATTTATCTCTGCTCTTCATCTTAATGGATATATAAATGTAAAAATAGATTATAGATGATAGATAGAGAATTGCACATACAATTTCTAGCCATCAGATGTGAGTGTGTGTGTATGCATGTTTGTGTTTGTTTGTGTGAGCATCATATTTCCCTTTGTAAAATCCAAATATATTTTTAGAAAATAGAAATAATGTTATTTATGAGATTGGGATCAATTTCTGCCTTCTAGGATAATGAATAATATTGCCTTGGGCAGAACTTGCCTTTGTTCTACCAGGACCATATGGTATATATACCCTTTGGCAAGGTAATTATCTAGTTCTATAGCACATGGAATCAGCACTTCCATAATGGGCCATACAGCACTGGGAGAAAAACTAATATTTAGCAATGAAATGAGGAAGAAATCACATTATAATAAGACATAAAAAGAAACTATAATCATTTTTGCTGTCTCAAGATGGAAAGATCAGCATTACAAATGGTAGTTATATTAATATGTACATTAAACCCACACTCATACACACATATAGTGGAAATACATGGATGTATACTCTAACTCAGTTGTTCTTAAACTTGATGCCCACTGTAGACATAGATCTGCCTCAGTGACGGAGCACCCCAACCAATGAGTTAAGAATGTGCTATAGGAATCTCCATAATGTATAAAAAGCTATTTGAAATTAAAACATAATACAAAGAACCCAACAGATAAATGAACAAGGAATAAGAGAATATAAATGGCCTTTAAACATATGAAAACATGCCCAAATGCACTCAAAACAAGACATGCATGAATTAAAACTATACTAATGTATCACTTTTCACAGATCATACGAGCAAAAATCCAGAAGTTTGATAACAGACTATGTTGGTGAAGCTGTAGGAAATACTCACATATGTAGTTAATGAGGAGTATAAACTATTAAAACCCTATGAACATCAAATTTAAAATTGCATGTAACAGTTTTTAGTATTATTTATAACGTCAAAATTTGAAACCAACCCAAATGTCTATAAATAGTAAACTGATTAAGTAAAGTGGTGATATATCATGCAAAGGAATTTGAGGCTGCTGTAAAAAATAATGAGGGGGCTTTCTATGTTCTGATATGAAAAAATATCTAAAGCACTGGAAAAATATATGTATAACAAAGTATATAATACGGCATGTTTTGTGTAAAATGGGAAAAATTAGATGCAATATTCATTTGTGTTTTTATATACAGAAAGCATCTTTGGAAGTATATATATAAGAGTAATAGAAGCTTATATTTATGGGAGATGCATGGGAACTTAAAGGAAGGGAATAGAAATGAGACATATCTTTTTAATAAACATGTTAGTTTTTTAATCATGTTAGTGTATTACATTTACAAAGAAGTTAAATTAAAAGAAAACATAATAAAGTGAAAGAGGAAAGGGAATGAAAGGACAAAGAAATGAAAAAGGAAAGAAAAATCAACACATTTGCTTTTCCAAGTACAGATGTCAGGATAAAGCCAGATTACAGAAATGGTCTCTCCTAAGACCTAAGGGAACCAGAAATTATAAAATCACAAAAAACATTCACCAGAAGAAATAGGTAGGACCTAATACTGCTTGAGAAATTGTTATTGAGGAAAAGTACCCAAGATTCTGTCTCAATATGATTCTGTTCCTAAATTTTCTTAAGAGTGGCACTTACAAGAGAAAATTCTTCAATAAAATATTGAGAATTTATACTTGTATCCCTGTGTTTGAAAACACAGGGAGCTTGGGGTATAGTTCTGATCAATTTGGATCCCTGGCCAGTGGGCCATCACAACTGCAGAGCCAATTCTAGCCAATTCTAGAGCCACAGCTGGACAGAGAAGCAAGTTCTCAGTACCACCCAGATGCTGAGCATAGCATCCAGCCCCATCCAACCAGGAAGCCTGGCCAGAGATGCCCGGCAGCTGTGGAGCACATCCTACATCCCGCAAGGGAAGGGAATAAGTCAGTAGCTCCACTCGACTGCTGAGAAAGGCTGGAGGAGACCTCAAATGCACAGAAACCAATGCAAGGATCATGAGGAGTCAAGCCAACCTGATGCTACTAAAGGAAACGAACAAAGCTTCAATAACTGACCCTGAAGAAATGAAGATCTATGAGCTGTTTGACAAAGAATTCAGAATAATCCTCTTAATGAAATTCAGTGAACTATAAGAAAACACCGATAGAAAAGAAAATGAAATTGTAACAGAGAAAAACAAACCTGACTCCACATTGGATGTATTCCTTTAGCTCTAACCTTTGTGCTCTGTTGCCTGTGCTTAGTCATGCTGGCTCTGCACCTTTGTAAAATAATGTTGCCTATAGCCTGAAATATGCGTGATTGCCCATTCTCAAGGCTCTGCTTCCCAGGCTTGACCTCTAAAGCTATATACAGAGAGATAAAAAGTTGCAGAACAGAGATTAACATTCATCCTGTTGGAGGTTTACAGGAACATTGTGACCAGACCTACTTGGGTAGCTGCAAGAACAAAGGATTATCATATCCCCTCTGAGGTCTGACAGGCACCAAGAAGTCTGCAACAGCTAGCCACACCCTCTCCCCTTTCAGTATAAAAGAAGCCTGAATTCTAACTCTGGTAAGATGGTTCTTTGGGACACTAGTCTGGCATCTTCTCAGTCTGCTGGCTTTCCAAATAAAGTCTCTATTCCTTGACCCAATACCTTGTCTCTCTTGACTTGGTCTGTCATACAGCAAGCAGTATGAGCTTGGACTTAGTAACAAAGTCACTATCTCAAAAAGATATCTGTACCCCCATATTTCTTGCAGCATTATTCACAGTAGTCAAGACATGGAAGTAAACTAAATGTCTATTAACGGATAACTGGATAAAGGAAATGTGGATGTATATTCAATGGAATATTATTTAACCACAATAAGAGGAAAATCCTTCCATTTGGGACAGCATGGATGAAACTTGAGGGTGTTATGCTAAGTGAAATAAGTCAGACAGAGAAAGACATATTGTATGATCTCACTTATTTGTAGAATCTAAAAAAAGCTGAACTTGAATGGTGGTTGGCAGGGGCTGGAGTTTGAGGCTAATGAGATGTTGGTCAAAGGGTACAAACTTCCAGTTATAAGATTAATAAGTTCTGGGAATCTAAAGTATAGCATGGTGACTATAGTTAATAATACAGTATTGTATATGTGAATGTTGCTAAGAGAGTAGATCTTAAATGTTCTTAATTACAAAAAATGGGTAATTATATGAGGTGATAGATGTGTTAACTAATCTTACTGTGGTAATAATTTCACAATATATACATGCATCAAATATTCATGTTGTACACTTTAAACTTACACAATGTTATGTGTTAATTACATTTCAATAAAGCTGGAAAATTTGAAATCAAAGAAAATGTAATAAAATAATAGAATAAGAGAAAATAATGATTATAGAGCTATGGAAACATCTTAACAAAAACTATACTGTTGCATATTTAATAAATTAATTAAGAAGAACAAGAAGAACAAAGACATACTAAAAATGACATTCATGGAAAAGTTTAGGGTAATCAAAATAAACACAGGAAGAAAAATACAAAGGAATTTGAAAGATGAGATGTTCATCAATATGGAGGAGAAACAGAATTGAAACAATTGAAGCAAAATTGGTGTCCCTGAAATAGAGGCAGAAATAAATACGGTAGAAAAATTTACTCAGAGATATAAAAGAAGATTCCCTAAAATGAAGAGAAAATTTAATCTGCTATTTGAAATGATGCATCATATTCTAAGAAATACTGATGCAGAATAATCAATATTGTAGCATATCCTACTCACTGTATTGAAGTATAAAACTAAAGAAAAATATCTTCAAACATCTGAACAAACTAAGTAATACACTTTTAAAGTGGTTTTTAAAACTTTGATCTCAGATTTTTATTTATTAAAAGACATTTACATAGGACATTCTGTGAGCTTTCCAGGCACTGTTCTAAGTGTTTTACAACTATTATCACAGTGATATATGATAATACGATGCAACTGTGACTCTTTAACAGTGGAATTCATAGAGAAAAAAACTGTTATTCCAAAATTTTTATCTAACAGAATCATAATTCACATGTAAAGGGCAAGAGTTCAACAATTTTAAATAAGAGAATATGGGAAATGTAACAACCAGAGCCCTTCTTGAAATATTATGTTGTGGATGAAATCAGACTAATTAAGAGATGAATTAAAATTAAGTACTCAGACATTGAGAAACTTTGGGAAAAGAAATGGTGTTGAGCATTGAATCAATTGAACATACAACAAATATTAAACAACTGTAAGAATTATGTCTGCAGAAATTTAAAAAATCTTAAAAAACAATAGTGATAATAAAACCAGTAAAAATGAGACAGGGGAAGGAAGGGTAGAGAGAATGTAAGAACCCTAATCTCCTTACCTTTGATATCAAAAGTTAATTTTCAGAAAATTAAAAAAGTAAAGGAAAAAATGATTATAACATTCTTATATTTTTCATAATCGTTTCCTCCATCCTTTGGGTTGAAGAAGCATTGATCTGAGTGAAGTTCAGCATTTCCTTCACTTCAAATTCAGTTTCCTTATTTTTTCTAATAGGTTCAAGTACATTTAAACTTTAAAATTGTATTAAAATTGTGCATATAGAATGATCACAATATTATAAAAGTAATCCTACATAGAGAGCTGGAATATACATACTATGTAAATTTGTCATACTTCCTTTCCATCTTTTTGTTCATCTGTTTGTTCATCTTTTTCTTTATATAAATGCACAGATGATATTTGTAATGATGTTGACCAAATGCTAATTCTAGTTATTTTGTGGTGATGGGATTTGGAGACATTTCTACATCTTCTTTGTACTTTTTTGGATTTGTTTGAATTTCCATAAAGAACTCATGTTCTTTAATTAAAATAATGAGGCCATTATTTACAAGAAAAAGAAAGATACCATCTTGATACTGACCAGAAGCCTTTCAAAACTGTGATCACATTGTAAAAGAAAATATAAAACTATGCAACAGATAGCATTCTTGCAAAGGAAGAGTCATTTTCTTGGTTTCTCTGAAAGCCAAAATATATCTGTACCTAAAAATAACCACTTAGTCTGATGTTGTTTCTGTTTCTGAGATGGTAAATTAAGACCTTCTAACTAGTTCTGATGCTTCCCACACAATTGAGTTGAGGGATTTCCCTGTTTGCCTTTGAGCGGAATCATAAAAGTATAAATTTTTTAAAGAATTTAAGGGTCATAAAAACCCCATTTTAGAGATGGGCAAAGTAAAGCTAAAGAGCTTTAGTGCTTAGTGATTTTTACAGAAAGATTCACCAGTAAGAGATGAATGTTTCACCAAATGAAAATACTATATCATCTAAGTATATAAAACTAATTGACCTTGTATTCTTTTAGGTTACCTTTAATTAAATCAAATCTTTAAAAGGCCATGAGACATAAATTCATAGGAAAGAAACTACCCACTACAGTGTCGACAGAATTAATTTTGGGATGCTGGCATAGAAGGTGATTTCTTTGGGTTTTTTGAAAATTTTCTATAATTACGTTTATTATTTTGGAATATTAAAGGAAAAGATTATGGCTCAAGAGTTGGAAACTAGGAATTTTAATCATTAGCTTTAAGAGAGAAGTTTTTTTTTTGTTTTTTTTTTGCCGGATAGCATAATGAGGCCATCCTTCCTTTTTGAAAGCCAACAGAAACACGGAAAGTAGTTGGTAGAAAAGTAACTTTTCAAATTAAAGAAACTGGTCAGTGTACAAGGATCCTGTGAGCCGCCGCGTGGACCAGCGGGAGAGGAAATGGATCATCTTGTTTGGGGACATCAACTCACGAGCCTGAGTCATGGCTGGAGGCCTCCCATGAAGTAGTGGAGCTGCTGTCACCAATTCACTTTTTTCCAGTATGAGCGGAGGAATATTCATCTGTTTCTGTGGTGATGGAGTCTTTCACAATATCCTCTGGCCAAAGAAATGTTAACCACAGCCATAATGATTTCAGACTCAAACTATTTCAGCAGCAGCAACAACAGTGAAAACACAGCAGCGGCCAATTCCCAAATAAACTCATGTGAATGCTTCATATTAGCTAATTATCAAGGGGATTTTTATGGGAAACCATAGCAAGAATGTTGCAGAGCTTCTTAGGATGCTGTTTTTCCTTGCTTGGATCTGAGGAAGAAATGGAATGCCAGGGCAGTAGAATTTATGCATCAAAGGAGAGTGGGGATAGAAATGCGAGGATTCTAAGTGGGTCTTAGTCTTTGGCCTTGACGGTCATTCATCCCATGACTCTTAGTGAGTCACCCACGTCCCTGCAAATGGGTTTTCTTCCCCTCCCACCTATTCACTTCCACCACCCCCCCCCAACTCATTAGAAACGGGATGATATGCTAGATAAATATTTCTCAAACTTTCTTCTGTGACTTTCATGGCAGATGACTTTCGCATGTGTGACACTCTCCCATGAGCATATCCATATTTTGACATAAAAGAAAATCTGATGGGAAATAAAGCAAATAATGCTTTGCTTATTTGCTTATTTTTTTCTCTGCCTTAGAGCAAGGCACAGAAAAAAATAGACCACGGATTGTGTTGAATTCCCAGTATATTAGCTAGCATTCCACCTCTCCTCTACCACTAGAGAAAATATATTGGAATGCAAGTGACTGAGAAGAGTGTTATCATAAGGATAAATTTGGTTCCACACTAATTTATATGCCAATAACTTAAGGCTAATTTTCTTTAGGTACAATGATTTTTTACAAATCAGTAAGAAAAAAACTAACAGTTTTTTTAAAAAGAGTAAAAGAGTATCTTATAAAAACAGAACTATACATGTCTATAAAAACATTAAAAAGTCCTCAAAATAACTCACCACTTAAGAAATCAAAACTACTGGAAAAACAATTTATTAATTTTTTAGTATTTAACAATAAATTCATTTGTCTAGAGCACGAGTAAACAGAAACTCCTGTGTAAAAATGTAATCGGCTCAGCCTTTGAAAAGATTTTGACAATGTACATCAAAATGTTTAATGCATGTTTCATTTGATTCATTGATTCCTTTCCTAAGAATTTATCATACAAATACACTTGCTGAATTGTTTGAATTACATCATACGTTTAGCAAGAACACAAGTAGCTGTTGACTAATGAAAGAGGACTCAAAACTGGACATGGTAAATTTAGATTTAAGTTTCAGCTTATCTTACTAACTGTAGACACTTAAGCAAGTCACTTAAACTTCTCTGATTCTCAGTATCATTTTGTACTTTATAATAATGTCTACCTTACAGGGTAATTACAAAGATTAGATAAAAATAAATAGACAAAATCTCTTTGGCAATTCCAAATTATCAATAATGTTATTACCAACACCACCTTAACTAAAATATCATGGTTGCAGTTACATCCTACTTTATGAAAATAATCAAATACATATATCCTTTTAAAATAAGACAGAAAGGATTGTTATCTTTACCAAAAGAATTTGCTTTTGGGTTGCTCCATATAAATTGTGTTAATCATATGTTTCAATAGTACCCCATAATGAAACATCAGTTTAAATAGTATTTATGGAATACACATCAACTGGAAAAAAAGAAGATACACCTAAATCTTTGTGAGATGGATTTCAAATATAATACAAAAACATGACTCCAAAAATAAAGTGCTTTTCTACTTGTTCCTGAACTGAAAAACATTAGTCTCATGTTGGAAAAATGCAATTAAAGTGAATGGCTTTATATTATAAAAAAATAATGGTGTCAAAATTTAGAGATGAATAGTGGAGAGCTATGAGAAAAAGTAGCAGGAAGGAACAGTCTGCTGGGAGGCTGCTGAGTCTGATCTGAAAATAAATTGTACTGAGAACACTCTCTCCAAGCATCTCAGTGTCAGAGGCTAAAT
Source organism: Balaenoptera borealis (assembly GCF_965194805.1). Classification (NCBI taxonomy): domain Eukaryota; kingdom Metazoa; phylum Chordata; class Mammalia; order Artiodactyla; family Balaenopteridae; genus Balaenoptera; species Balaenoptera borealis. The sequence continues at coordinate 34,936,467 of NC_138867.1, read as the reverse complement.
TAATACTGAAAGGGGATTTATGGATTTCTTTGAGATTCTGTAAATATTAAAACTGATTAGATCATCCAACAGGACACCTGGGCCACACTAACTGACTAAGTAGAAACTTAATATGGTTCCACCTAACAGATAGTACCTTAGAATCAACTTCGAGGGTTGATTTCCCAAACTCTGTTCTGTGGAATGAATGCTGGGCTGGAGAACATTCTTTCCAGGAAATATTTAACAAGTACTACACACATACACACTCTCACAGTGCTCTGTGATTAAAACGTGTTTGCGAAGCACAGCATATTGTAATTTCCCTCTTTGAGCGTTCCTGATGTTCATTGCCTTAATAAACATTTTGAGGATTCTTGCTGTAAAGAAAAGTGGGAAGGTATAACTTAGACCTTTCCAGTCTTGCTGGAATCCAAAATTCTTCTGTGCTCAATACATCTGCTAAATTTCCAGAAAGCAGTAAAATATGTGGGGTATTGGGAGGTCCTCTTATGGGATTGTAAAATACAACTGCATAAACAATATTTTTAAATGGACTGTATATTATGCTCAAAACCGGGACTTTAAAATACATTTCTTCTAGCACTGAGGGTCATAAAAAACTTGTCCTCGTGGATTCACTTTTTTTTTTAGCTTTTATCAGATAATGTAACATAGAAAATAAGAAACGTGTCCTCATATTTGTTGTCTACTCTATGTCATGCACTCTTCTAGGCAATGGGGATATAGCATTGAACAAAATAGACAAAGCCTCTGCCCTCATGTATCCAAACTACAGGAAATAAGTAACTATGGGTGCTTTAAAGGCTGCTGATTAAGAAGTTACATGACTAAAGATATTTTATTTGTGGGACCTTTCATGGTGAAGCGACTTAGGAGTTTCCCAAGCACATGTCATTGCTTTTTGCTTGTCTTTTACCCATTTTCTTTTAGCAGTTTAAAAAATTTTGATAGAATATACATAAATTTAGCATCTTAACCATTTTTAAGTGTACATTTCAGTAGTAAATATATTCTCATGGTTGCACAACTGATCTCCAGAACTCTTTTCATCTTGCAAAACTGAACTTTGCCTATTTTGAATCCATCGTATTTCCACGTACTCTGTAAGAATGAAAAGAAATGGAATAGGTCTTGGGAAAATTTGTAAGTATGTAAAAACATATGAAAATCAAAAGCCTTTCATATTATCTAATATGATAAATCTGATTTAAAATAATTATTTAAAAACGGTCTCCTGCTTCTAAACTTATGTCTCTATAGCATTTATTTTGCAACTCCCTATTCAGGTACATAGTTTATTGTGAAGCTTTTGTTAACTTAGCACAGGCCTACAACACAAGTGGTTCTGAAGGAGCTTGGGAATACATCCAGGATCATCTATCTCTAATTTACAGCCAACATTATGATTTAGAAGTGTGGTAAGATAACAGCTGCCACATCAGTAATTCCAGTTTGCTGCTTTTAGAATTACAGCACCATAAATAAGAAACCGACAACACTGATCGTATCTCTCTAACCAAGCACTCAATGCAAACCACAGAATACTACTCAAAGTCATAGGAAAGCATATACTCTAGCTGAGACTCCTCAATATATCCTGCAAACTGAGCTAATTTCTTTTTTTTTTTTTTTTTTTGCTGAAGTCAAATAAGTAGCTATCATACTTTTACAAAGGTCTTGAGAAATAATTGTGACTTAGTCTATTATTATTTACCCTTATTCAAATTAATTTGCTTATTGTTTGAAAATTTTTTAATTTATTTCTCAGCAACCTCAACAGTTCATATACTTTTCCAAACAGCTTGTGAGATAGCAATCAAATTCCAACATATAAAGATGAACAAAATTTGTATATATGACAGGGAGAGTTACTCAGTAAACTAGGTTGAAATTAAAATCTCACTTGTATCGTTAATTTGCTGTATGAATTTACTCATAACCTGGACTAATATTCAGCAATTACTTACCGGTAAGGCTCTACTGGTTAGCTGCAGGTGGTACCCTTCCTGGGTGATTGTGCCACCCATTCTGATTGGTCTCTATGTTATTCTGGTTTTTTAATTACTTGAAATGTGATTAAACGTGATTCTGCTTATAATGTATAACTTCTCAATATCCCTGTTTTCATCTCTAAGTTAATTAGCTCAGTAGTTGGCAGTGAGTAATTATATGCCTGTTTGTTTGATTGTTTGCTTTCCTATAACAGAAACTCACAGGAAACTTATTTAGAGGTTTTTACCATCCTCACCATAGAACCTACCCTCTATAGATCTAAAGACGTAGATGAAATAAAATTTAGCTACTTCTTTCAATAAGTGGGGAGCCCTCTTTATATTATAGTGTTAAAAAACTTCAAAGTTCCTATTGTTTTATAATATTAAATTTGTTGGCATCTATCCCTGAAATGGTTTATTTCAAGTTTCATTTCCAGCAATCCAAGCTTTCACTAGTTGTGGATGCTCCAGGATTTCACACGATAGAACTTCTTACTTCATCATATTTGAGTTACTCAAGTCAAATATTTCTCTTAATGTGACAGGGTAGCCGCTTTTTGTCCTGTATGAAAGACCTTTCCCTGAATTTCTTTGTGTTACAAAATCATCTTCAAACAGACAACCACAGACATTTGCAATTTCAGGCGTTCAAAAAGCTTTATTCACATTTAAGCACTAGAAATCTATTACATTCCAACTGATTTCCAGTTCCCAGGCTTACTGAATTACTGACTCATGCTGACTCATAGATGGGTCTTATCCCTGGATGCTTCTTATTTATAACCTGAACCAAATTCTCAAGTAATTTCTTAAAAATTTTTTAAGAAAATAAAACACAAAGAGAAAAATCTACTATGTGCAGCTTTGATTGATATTTTGTGTTCTGTACCTCATTTTCCAGAAATATCTCAAGTGAGGCTTGAAAATGCCATAATATATATGTCAGATATAAAAGAAAACTCTCTCTGAACTATCACAATACCATTTTAAATTTATATAATAAAATATTTCACATATATTAGTTCATCTAAACCATATAACAGCCCTGTTTTGCATAGAGCATATACTTCTGCTATCATAAGGAAGGCCTAGCTCTAAGTTTCTATTATTGGGCATCATTCCACAATTATGGCCTCTCTAACCAGTTTCTAATGTCAGAAACTGCCTGACAAATGTGCCTATTTACCTCTATTTATGAGTTTGAATTGACCCACATTCTGAAATTAACTATGATCCAAAGCAAAAAGCATGTAGGTACCACTTGCCTAACCAGGTGCATGGCTCAGTGTCAACAATCACCCTGGTTGTAGATGTGGGGCAGGAACTATTATAAGAGCCCCCTCATTTCTAGCCCCTGGTACCCACATCCTTACCTGAACCACTTTTTACCATCCTGCTAATTCCATTGCTTATTTAATTTGCCCTGCTGCCTAAGTCACCAATTCAACCTCTGGCCCTCGGCAAAAAACAACAATGGATTAGTTTCTTAGGAAACTAAGAAAGTGAACAAGAATTTAAGGTTTATTTGGACCAGTCTCCAAATTCTCAGCTGAATCTCTCCTTTACTAACAGATTCAATGAAGGAGGAAGGTTTTCCATGTTGATATGTTCTTTGTGGTAGTCTCAGAAGATTAAAAACTAAACTAGTTCATGGACTCATCAGGGGATTAAATTTTAAGTTTTAGATATTGCGTACCTTAAGCAGAAATGCAACATCCAGAGCTGTGGAAATATAGAATGAGTACTTTAGCAAGGAATTTTCTATTTCTTGTGGTGTTCACACGTTAGTCAACATGAACATTCAGGGAAGGCTGATGATCCAGTGATCATTCCTCAGACCTCATATTTTTTGATGTCTCAGCAGTATTTGACACAGTTGATCACTATCATCAATCTCCTGGATTATTACAATAGTCTTCTTACCGATGGCACTATTTCAAGTACACTAGTTGGTCTAATAAAATTGCACAGTAATTGTACAGGATCTTGCCAAGGGCTAGAGATTGAACTGATGACTAAGGCAACAGGGCAAATGAAACAGGCAATGGAATTAACAGGATGGGAGAAAGTGCCTCTTGTAAGGATCTAAGTACTAGGAGCTGGGAACAAAGAGGCTGAATAATAATCTCTGCCCATCTGTAGCCAGGATGATTGCTCCCAATAAACAAATAAGTACCTCTTATCTACTCATTATTCTAAATCTTCATGCACAGACCCATTAAAATGTAATACCAATTAATCAAATTGTTTATAAAGACAGAGACCACAAAAATGATTTGCCTGCGACCCCATACAACCTAAGGGTGGCCCTGACTGAAATCTTGCATCAGTCCATATAATAGGACATCTTTTAATAATGTATCTGCCCAGAGTGGACCTTTTGGCAAGTTCTATACCCCTGGTACCTGCCCTGATGACAGGCACACCACTCTCTTGAGCTCTTTGCATTTGTTGCTTCTGAGCAACTCTTGCACTAGGTATCTACAGGTGTCATCCCTCACCTTCTTCAGATCTTACTCAGATGTCATCTTCTCAGTGAAACCTTCCTCCCAATATCCTATTTACTAATGCAATTATTTCCATTCTCTTTATCACCATTCCTTACCTTTTTTCTTTCTACAGAGCCCTTATTGCTGCTTTATATATTTACTTGTTTGTTATTTGTATCTCCCTACCAGCCTACAAGTAAGGATTTTTATCTGTTTATTCACTGCTCTGTCCCCAGTTATTGAAGAATATATTTGCTGAGTGAATGATGGAATATTAAATAAATGCATGAATGAATGAATGAGGGCTGGACTTCATCTTGAAGTTTCCCTTTAACTCCACAATCCTTCATAAATTTCTGTGTATGAAATCCAATGTATATATTGATTTCTTTCTAAAAAGATATCAAATTACAATTAAGAATACGTCAGCACTAGAGTTAAACATATTTTCAGCAAAAATTTCACAAAAGGTGATTTTTTGGTCTTCCATTTTTTACAGAATCATTAATGTTCTACCCATCTTCTTAAAACCCAGGAAAGAAGAATTCAGTTTCAAAACTATTTGTCCATTGCTTTTTGTCTTATCTTAGCACAAAATATGACTTTTATTTTTTCTATTTCTGGGACTTCTCTCTTTATTAGTCAACTTCTAGCTTTTCTCTTCTTCCAAGTTTGGCCTATGTAGGCTGGTTTTCATTTAATATTTCACTCTAGTCCTGAAACCTGTTTCCTAACTCTTATTGTTTTATGGTTGCCATATCTGTAGAATCATATTTCTATTGTGATGATTTCAGAATAATGCTTAATGATATTTTATATGAAAGATATTTCCGGGGAACATGCAGTGTTATGCAATGGAAGTACAACTTGGTTAAACACTTTCTCATTAAAGGGAAAAAACCATCAGAAATCATTTTATTTGATTCCATCATGTTTGTTTCAGAGGATAAAGTGGTTTTTGCAGTTCCCATGACTATTTTAAAAAAATATTTCAGAGTGGTGGTAGTAAAAGGAATTATGTACTTCAAGTACAAAATTTGTTCGTCATCTTTTTTCTCCCTTGGCATGGTTGGGGATGGCATAAATCAACTTTAAAAAACATATTATGACATTTTAAATTTAAGACCAATGTTATCAACAAAATCTGATTTCACACTGATTTGGGAACTCAGGCTTGCAAAGAGGTAAAAAAAACCTCTTCAGCAGTAAAGAACATTTAATTTCTCTGCCTTTCCAGTAATACAGTTTATTAATAAAGGTGACTTTCTAATATAATGTCAGTTAGTAGAATTTAGAACTCTAAGCCTTTTAGGAGTGGTGGTCCTTTGCCCAGTTCCGGCCACACTGGTCTGTAATATAACCAATGGCATCATTTTGAAGACAAATAGACCACATGAAGGGAGAAATCTGTGATCTTCCATCTAGGATGGATGAGATTTGACCATTTATTCCTAATTATATTATTTTTATGACCTAGCCACTTAAAACTTAAATTAATAAATTTAGATTTTAAAAGATGAGAAAGTTGGAAGGCCAATTATATGTGTAATATTATATGTAGATCCTAATAATAACTGCAGCTACTACTTTGGTATAACAGTTAAGAGTTTAGGTTTTGGTATCAAATTACCCTGCCACTTAGTTGTCATGTTGCCTTGGGTAAATTTTCTATCTCTTGTTTGTGATATTGCTAGTGTTATAATTATCATTATTTATAATATCATCTTTTTAGGATTCTTAAGCAAGTTAGAATATTCTTTTCTATGCAATGTTTATCAAATAATAATTAAAACTATGGACTTCTGGGAAATAACGGGAGCTTTCCAAAAACAAAATAATTAATAATAATTTTTAAAAGCCCACAAGGGTGTGATTTCAGTAAAATATAAAGTGTAGAAGTATAAATCTCTGCCCAGCAAGGCTAAGATGAATTTGGAGTTCTGGAGAACCAGAGAAGCATCATGAAAGAACCATGACCTAGAAATTACGGCAGGTGTGAGGGCAGTGAACACCATTAATTCAATGTGAAGGCACCACAGACATATCTTAAAGCACAACTTTGCTGAGTAACTCCAGAATGATAAGAAAGTTAATTTTCATTCAAATATGAAATATCTTATTTAAAGGAAAATATTTGATGTTTATACTACACTAAAGAAAATATTTAATAATTTCAAAAAATCATGACGTCTAGAGGATATCTGGGTAGTTTAGCTACCCAGGCTCATTCACTCTTTATCTTTAAAAGGGGCGAAAGGATATGTGATGATTTAGTCAATAGATTAGAGTCTCCAAAACATTTTGCTTTTTTACTCCTAAAGGAATATTGAAGAAAACATCCCACACACATTTGCAAATCGATATCAATAACTTTTCAACGGAAGTTTAATTAGTTGCAAAAGATATGAATTCCAACATATTGTAAATATTGACTTTTAAAATAAAGCTACTGTAATACTCTTAAATGTATCTCCTGCAGTCTAAATACCATGATGATTCCATACTCACCATTATCATTTACAAATGCATAAAAAATGTCTTCAATAGTCTTAAGCTTTATATCTCTTTTTTTTCATGAGCTACAATTTTCATCCTAGTTCCCACGTAGCGTTTTAGCCTAATGTAATATAATTTCATGCTTGCAAATCTTATACTCATCACTCATACTTTTATTTAAGAAAAATATATACATATTGGAATTAAAATTTTTAAATTCTGTGACCCACAAATCTCTAAGTGTTAAAAAGAAAGTTCTTCTGAATTAAAAAGTCATTACAATTATTGCTAGTTCATAATTGATCAAAATGATGTAAATATAAACTTGAAACAAAATACTAATCATAAGAAGTATTTTTTTAAGTACATCTGCTGTTGATTTGTGTTGGTTTATTCATTAATGAGTTAATGTGTTTATGAATAACATTAGTTTTTGCTGGACAGCATAAATTCTATTCCTATTTTTCGCTTTTATAGATGTAAGGGCTGAGAAATTCTGTTCACATACTAAGTAAATAAAAATGCAAAGAGTTTTCCTAGTGTGCTATCAATCAATTCTTTACATTTCATCCAAGTTTTATGCCAAAAACCACCTAGAAATCTTTCATCGAAAATATTTTTAATGATGAATTGACTGACATTTTTTATTATGTCTTCCTTCAATGCTCTTGAAAGTAAAGAATTGCAAACCACTAGACTTGCAAAAATGATTTCTTACCTATTCATTAGAGTTACTCCTTTTCACATCACTCTCACCGATATATCTCTCTTTGTTTGGTGCCACAAAAGTTTTGATACATGCCTGTGGGTAAGGTAAGACTGAATATGGGTGGGAGCTGTGCCTTTACTGTGTAAAAATGAGGAAAGAGTGATTTTGAAGGGGATATTTGGACCACAGATGAGTTCTCAGGGAGATATATTCTAGGAGATAAAATTTAGGAGTAAATGTTGAAGATTCAGTAGTTGATTATCTTAACATTATCCCATTAGAATTAATATCTTGCCCTCTTACCACATGGAAAGTCTTTATATACCCCTGGGATACATATATCCCAGTTAGAATAATGCTGTTTTTGAAAGTCTCTGAAAATAATAATGAATACTTAGAGTAGGACGAAAGTCCCTAAAAATACTACTTGATATTTGGAGGAGAATGAACAAAATACATTGTATAGAAATGGCAGTATGTATGCATGTATGTATGTATGTATGTATGTATGTATAAAGATAGAAACATGGGGCAGACCTGGAGGTACAAAGTTGCCCTTGATCATTACAACTAAAACCTGGATATTTTAGCACCCAGGAGACCTCTTCTATTTTGTAATTGCTCAATGGATTCTACCCATACGCAACCTGACTTATATTTCATTATGTCACATCAGATGTAATACAATGTTATTTTCTCAAAGATAGAAACATAATACGTGGCTAAAAAAACGTTATGCTTCCATCTCATTCTTGCCATTTTCTCCAATCCAGTAAAAAGGGTGTTGCGTGTGTGTGTGTTGCAGAGGTGGGGGGGTGTTATTTCAAAACATAAGTAAAATAGAAAGTATGCTTCTAATTTGTTGCATCAGCTTATCCCTGTATAAAACTATGGTTTAACCTCACATTGACTATGTGATGTAGCATGTCTTTGGTCATACTAAAATACTGTTTAATTGTACATTTTAAATGTATGAATTGTATGATATGTGAATTACATCTCAATAAAGCTCTTATAATAAAAAAAATGGCAGTGTATTGGAGCTGAAAAACATCTCAATAGAATAAGGATCATTGATGGAGGGAAAGTCTTACACAAGAGCTCTTCAATGCATAAAGATTAAGAAGAGGACATGAAAAGATCTATTCTTATACAGTCACACAGACAAAAAAAGGACATTACATTATCCTAGAATTCTAAAACTGTGTAACACTTCTTGAAATTAGAAAGAGGCAGTTGAAGGAAACATAAAGTTTATTTTTTTACTTTTTCCTTGTATTATCAACTTACATATTGGAGTAACTATGTATCAATTATTCTTTCATTGATAAATGAGTACCAAAGTACTCATTAAAAAGCCAGGAATAGTAATGATTCAAAAAATGTTGGCGTTTTAAGAGACATAAAGGCCCATTCAGTCACTATTTTACAGACTGTAAGAGGCCCAGAGAAGTAAAGATTCTTACAAAGAATTTATGAAGAAAGGCTGAGCAAGACTAGTCACCACGTCTCTTATCTAATGACAAGGTATCATACCCTAATGCCCTGGCTCCATGCCTGGTGAAGCTACTTGAACTTGGAACTATGGAAGGTAGGTAAAAGTTTACAGATTATGATTTCTTTGAAAGTAAAGACTGAAACAATTCAAAAGCAGGCACGTTGAGGGCTTATATAAAAAACAGAAAGGAAAACAAACTATAGAACCTTTCAACATATACTGTGGAATTCATATCAAAAGGAGGGAGTTTTCAATTGAGTCAGATATCAAAGATGTCCACTGAAACATGGCGGCCCCACCAAGTGTCCCTGGCAGCGTTAGACAGACTCACATCTTGAATCATGAAGATTGAGTCAAAGAGACCAACCAGTTGGGTGGGGGGAGAGAAATACTGACTGATGAGATAGATTCATCACTGAGGTCCTCTGTGAAGAGCCTCAATCTTCATTCTTCAAATGGAAGGAAGATGTCACATGGAACGCCCTCATAAAAAAAGACATATAGTGTATATCAGAACAACAGTGAATAATCAGTTAAAAAATGATTGTTCATGAACTCTGCTTTATTGGTGGTATATTACTAGATAATTCCAAACTCAATACCCAGGATCTTCACTGAAATTATAAATAACTTCTCATATTTAAAAAAGCACTTAAAACAACTATAAAATAATTTATCTCACAACGTTAGAACATTGTATGAGTTGATTTCTATACAAAATAAATTAGAAAGCATTTTTTTTTTTCAGGATTCTCACATTAATGAAACAAACATAGAAAAACAGCCCTTTCCATACATCTGGAAAAGGTAAGATTCACACTATATCTAAGCTGTCAAAAGTTAGACTGTCTCAACATTTGCAGGGCCTGGGGCAAGAGTACAAATGAAGGCCTGTGTACCATATGTCTGTATATTTAAAAGGTATAAATCAACCCACAAACTATTTAATAAAAGATGCCCCATCCTCCTACATTGATTAACACACATTCAAAACAATAAAATGAAAAATACGTATAAGGCTTCACTAAAAGTCAATGAAGTATCAAAGACAGTATATTAAATTATTTTGGCACATGTGTCATTCTGTTGATGTCCCAGTGATGTTTAGAAGAGTTCCAATCACTATGTATTGTTATAATTTAAAATTTCACATAATTTGTATTCTGTTGTCAGTAGCTATCTGAAGGATTAAAGATCCCATGTGAATACACATAGAATATAAAATGTTGGAACATAGTTTCATTAGAAATGTAAACTACAGTGAAAGTAAAAGCAAATTATTGAATTATTTTTATATACTTATTAAAGATTTTTCTGAAACAATCAAAATTATCTATTAAAATTAACAGTAAAAGATATTTGTAGAATATCACATTTTAAATCAATAATTTAAAATTAGCTGTGTTTTTTATTTAACTTTGAGAGTTGATTATGTGTATCCTGCTGTTTATAATTTTGCAAATTTTGCAAATAAGTGGCAGGAAAAAGTTAAACACATTACACTAAGGTGACCTAACCTCTTCAAATACAGTCCCACAAATATCTGTTGTAGCTCTTTACCTTAAATTCGACTAAATAAAACAAGTGTCATGAGATTGTTTTTGCCCTAAAAATTTTGGTGGAAAAACCCAAAGCTTTATAATATATGTATATATGAAATGTATATTATATGTATATAAAAGAAAAGAAAACTAGCTTCTCTCACATTAAGATCTCTAGTTGGTAGTGACTTATCTAAGATCAGAGTTTAGAGTCATATCCCCAGATTTCTGGTTCAAATCTTTTTTAAACTTACCTCATAGGAAGTCCAAACAATTCCAATTAAGCTGTTTTATAGCCACTGAAAGTTTATAAACAACAATTCAAAAATTAGTGGATTGTGTTTATTTCCATATCAATTTCTAAATCTCAGTATCCCAGAAAATAACCAAAATTTAAATCATTTTTAAAATACCACAGATGTACTCATATCAAGAAATAAGTAAATATTTCTGGGTTTGAGGGACAAAAACAATATATAATTACTTATACCTCTAAATGCTTTCAAAAGAGCTGTCTTCCATATAACAAGTGTAATTGTGGTCTGGATGAGAAGTGAGAAAGAAGGAAAAGAGCTGCCTGGACACAAACTAGAAACACATTTGCACAATGCAGCCGCTCTGCACAGCCTCGTGGATCCATTTTCTAGGGAGCCGAATCTAACTCATCTTTGACTGTACATTGAACATGTCAAAAGTCTGCGATCCATAAGCTAATCTCTGTTCAGCAAGAACAAATCATTAGTTGTCTCAGCACCACTAATGAATGACACAAATGAAGCGATTCTCACCATAAGTTAAAAGAGATTGGCTGTCTAGTTTTGCACTATCATGTCAAGGCAGAACGATTCTCGGGAATCTTGTTATGCCCGCCTGGAGTGCTGATAATGTTGAGAAATTCTGTCTTCCCCACACTGATCTCTTATTTCCTTTGTTCTTTTCCATTCTTCCTTAATGTGCCTTCCTCCCTATATTTGTCTGTCATTCCATCAGTTCTTTTATGTTCCTGAGTTTAGTTTGACAGCACATTTGCGTCACAGTGGTTGTAAGTGGTCGAGGACTCTGGGGAGCTCGCAGGCCAGCAGCCCTCTGGCTGCGTTCCCCAAATCTCCACTTCACTGTCGCCAGACTGCCACCCATTCTTGCCAATGCCTCTGGTCACAGGGCTCGTTAGTATGTGTGCACACATGCTTGCATGCGTAGTTGTTTCTGAATCACAGACTCGTCGTGAGTTCTGCATGATATCGATAACCACCCCAGTCTGCCCGCAGTTTCCCCAAAGCTGCATTCGCTCATCTCAAAAAGAGGCATTAAGACTATCCTGAGACTTTTACTACATGGACACATTAGGGAGGCAGTAAAATTATTTTATTTGAAATAACAATCAAAAGCCAACTTGGAGCAGAGCAAGAAGGGATTAGACCACCACATAACTAGCCTTACTGGAATTGATTCCAAGAATGTAAGAATCTTTTGGGAGGCAGTAAATTTTCTGGAACGAATATCAAAGGTGGATGTGGAGAAGGGTAGGCAAGTAAAGGCAGTCATGGGAAACTTAAACTTTCATCATCTTGATTATACTGTTTTCATGTATTAACTGTGCTTGGCAAGCAAAAAAGCAGTTAAAGGTCTAATAACCAAGTGTGAACTTTATGCACCTAAATCTCTTGCAGTAGTTCTAGACAATACAGTACTTGGCAATCAGCTTTGTAAATGGGTTTTAAATAAGTACTCATAATGATGAAACAGTATAGGGGAACACATTGTGGTAAGGAAAGCATGTTGTTGATGTCTAAGAATTCAGCCTGTTACCGTAATGCTAGCAGCACATTTTTGTCCACACTGACTGTGGCCCTGATCACGGGCTCTTTTCTGATGCCTGCTTTTATAGTTATCATCCAGTATGCCTTGCAGAAATGTGGAAACCTTGGGTATGTTTAAAAATTGATAAATTACTTCAGTTAAAACACAAACTCTGGGGCTTCCCTGGTGGCGCAGTGGTTGAGAATCTGCCTGCCAATGCAGGGGACACGGGTTCGAGCCCTGGTCTGGGAAGATCCCACATGCCGCGGAGCAACTAGGCCCGGGAGCCACAACTACTGAGCCTGCGCGTCTGGAGCCCGTGCTCCGCAACGAGAGGCCGCGATAGTGAGAGGCCCGCGCACCGCGACGAAGAGTGGCTCCCGCTTGCCGCAACTGGAGAAAGCCCTCGCACAGAAACGAAGACCCAACACAGCCAAAAATAAATAAATAATTTTAAAAAAAGAATACTATTAGTTGTAACATTGCCATCACTGTCACACCTAGGTGTAACAGCTTTAAAAAAAAAAAGTTTAAAAAAAAAAACACAAACTCAGAAATGTAGACTATAACCCCGATATATTCACGTGTGTTAACAATGAACAAGATAGACCACAGTCATTTTAATGATTTTAGCGACACATTATGAGCCCAAACATCACTCTTCCTTTTACCACACTCCCCTTAGTGGCCGTAAATCTTCTTTTATTTTATTTTATTTTATTTTTTTATTTTTTAATTTTTGGTTAATTGCCATATACATGCATTTTAATTCAACATAATTATTATATTATTCTGATTGGCATGTTTATTCAGAGAAAAAACTACCTGTATCTTTTAAGATAATTGGATTTGTTCATAGTTTAATTAGTACTTATTGAACACTTAATTTTTCCATAGCACTGTATTAGGAGCTGCTGTGGAGCATGGCAAATGACACATTTTATGCTCTTAAGAGACTAATACCATGGGAAGGGAAAGGTATATTAATGTTAAAGTGAAAATAACTAAATGATTATTATCAGTCAGGTAAATAGTATAGGTAGTAATAGTAAGGGGAATTGAAATGTGGATGACTCAGTAGGCCAGCCAGGCTGAGAATTTAGATTGAAAGGTCACATGATGGTGATACTTAGGAGAGATGACTCTGGGACCAGATAGACCTGGGCTCAGAGTCCAATTCTATCCTTACTTAGTATGTCTCAGCCGGTCTTGTTAGCCATAAAATGGGGACAGTAGCAACCCCTAAATTTATAATGTTGCTGAGAGGATTAAGTGCAGGGACTTAGTGCTAGCTTACAGGAACAATTTAATAGATGTTTTAGTAAAAGGAATAGTGAAAGAAAGCTAAGGTTATAAAGGAAGTGTGACATATTGTAGACAAAATAATGAGGCCATCTGACTATTACACAATTAGATACTGTATAAATGATGAGAGATGCCTCAATAAAGAATTTCTAAGCTTATAAGAAGAAAGGAAACTATCTAAAGGCAGAGAAGAAAATGATAAAGAAAGAGGATGAGGAGAAGATGAAAGGGAAGAAGAAAGAAGAACAGAAAAGGAGAATGGGGACTTCCCTGGTGGTCCTGTTGTTAAGACTCCATGCTTCCAATGCAGGGGGCCTGGGTTTGATTCCTGGTTGGGGAACTAAAATCCCACATGCCACGCAGTGCAGCCAAAAAAAAAAAAAAAAGAAAAGGAAAATGAAGAGAAAGAGGTGCCATCCAAAGAAATGGCTTGTAGACAGATGAAAAGATTTTCAATGACACTGAGGGAGTCAAAAGAAAATATAATAAAAACTTTAGCATTTTAATGCAGAATATAAGTTAATCTAGAATCATGGCCCACAAACAACCAGCATCTAGAATTAGAATGTATAAGTAAGATTATTTTTCAGATATCAGATAAATGAAAAAATTAAACATAGCTATGAAAGGATATACTTTAAGAAAGAGGAAAGATTGTCCCAGAAGGAATAAGGAACATCTGAGATGCAAGAGGGATGGCAAGCAAAGAAACTGTTTAATATGCATGTAAATCTAATGCAATTGTACCTTTAGAATTTATACTGTTACTGCTACTATTAATTATTATTATTATTGTCATCATCATTATTAATTTGGGTTTTGGAAATGAAACTTAAGACTTTCAGTTTCAGCACTGACATGTAAAGAGCTTGGCAGTTATCAGTCCTGCCTTTACTATATGAAAAAGCTGAACAAACTGAAAATCAATGACTTCTCTTGGGTCCAACAGAGAGCTGAGGTTTTAGGGAAAACTAACACCCTGAAAACTGGGAAGAAAGGTAATCCAGATAATCATAGCAGAGATGATTAAAGTGTTAAAGTGAAACAAAAGCTGCTGGAGGCATAAACTAGTAGGAACTCTTCAATGGTAATTTTGATGAATCGCTGGAGGCTGACTATGGACTAACCTAAGAATCAGAAATCCCTAGGGGCTGCAATCTTAGGCAATCTCCTGCATTTTCACTGGTTTACCTCTAGTAACCTCACCAGATTCTCATGATGAAGATCCTAGAAAGATACCCTCCTGGGTCTGGCAGGATGAAGGGAAGAGTAATCATTGTGAAACATGTCTAGAGAATTCACCATTAAAAAAGGTTTACCCTCGGGACTTCCCTGGTGGTGCAGTGGTTAAGAATCTGCTTGCCAATGCAGGGGACACGGGTTCAAGCCCTGGTCTGGGAAGATCCCATATGCCGTGGAGCAACTAAGCCCATGTGTCACAACTACTGAGCCTGTGCTCTAGAGCCTGTGAGCCACAACTGCTGAGCCCATGTGCCACAATTACTGAAGCCTGTGCACCTAGAGCCCATGCTCCACAACAAGAGAAGCCACCGCAATGAGAAGCTCACGCGCCACAATGAAGAGTAGCCCCAGCTCGATGCAACTAGAGAAAGTCCATGCGCAGCAACAAAGACCCAAGGCAACAAAAATAAATAAATTTTAAAAAATTAAATTAAATTAAAAATTAAAAAAAAAAAAAAGATTTACTTCTAGGGAAAAGATTTTGCCAGAGCTTTATCCCAGCTCAAGAAAGGACGTTTCTCCTGTTCTAGCCCTCTCTAGACTTCCTTTCTTATGTAAGGGGGTGAAAAGCTATATCACTTGAGAAATGCCTGTGAAAGTCATAGCCTAGACAGATGGACTAAAAGACTGAGATTTAATCATGAGATTATAGAACACTTCTTTCCCACACGTGACCACCACAGCAACAGGGCCTCAGGATGGTAACCATGGATTACAGCTGAAAAAACTGCAAGACACAGCCTTTCTTTGAGAAGAAGTGCTTAGGGAAACCCAAAGTCAAGAGGAGAGACACAAAGAAAGACAATAGAGGAATTTGAAGCCTTTGGCACTAACAACAATGGTAAGCATTAAACACATCCCAACTCTTAGCCAGATTAGTACATTTTCACACTACAGGTCTATTTACCACAGTTTCTATTACTGATCCAAATGTTCAGCTTTCAATAATATTAAAAGACACACCAAAAAGAAAAAAAATCTGAGTCTGAACAGACAAGGCAAGCACCAGAATCATATTCAGATATGACACAGTTATTGGAATTATCAGACTGAGAACTTAAAATAACATAACTAATATGTTAAGAATTCTAAAGGAAAAAAGTACACAACTTGCATGAACATATGGGTAATGCAAGCAGAAATATGGAAACACTAAGAAAGAATCAAAGGGAAATGATAAAAATAAAAACAATGGAACAGAAATGAAGAATGCCTTTGATCAGTGAACTGGACATGGCCAAGGAAAGAATCAGTTAGTTTGAAGACATATCAATAGAAACTTCCCAAACTGAAATTTAAAAAAAAAATGATTCCACTATAGTTTGTTCACAAGAAACCCACTTTAATTATAAAATTCAAGTAAGTTAAAGGAAAAGAAGAAGAAAACTATACCACACTAACACTAATCAAAAGACAGCTGGAGTAGCTATATTAATTTCAGATGGAGCAGAACTCAGAACAAGGAAAATTACCAGGGGTTAAAAAGGGACATGAAATAATGATAGGAGATCAAATCTCCAAGAAGACCTACAAATCCTAAATA
The DNA here is from genome assembly GCF_965194805.1 of Balaenoptera borealis. Lineage (NCBI taxonomy): Eukaryota > Metazoa > Chordata > Mammalia > Artiodactyla > Balaenopteridae > Balaenoptera > Balaenoptera borealis. The sequence goes on along the minus strand of NC_138867.1, from coordinate 34,919,847 downwards.
TGTATGCATCTAACAACAGAGCTTAAATACATGAGGTAAAAATTAATAGAGAACTGAAAACTGATAGAACTAAAAGGAGAAATAGACAAATCCACTATTATATTTGGAGATTTCAACATCCATCTTTTATTAACTGATAAATCAAGCAGGCACTAAATCAGTAAGCACAGAATTGACCCGAACAACTTGATGCAATTGACATTTATAAAATACTCCATCCAATAACAACAGAATATATATCCTTCTTAAGTTCACATGGAACATTCAATGAGAGACCAAATTCATGGCCATAAAATGCAGCTTAACAAATTTAAAAGACTAGAAATCATACGAAGTATGTTCTCAGACTTCAATGGATGAAATGAAATGTCAATAATGGAAAGATAGCCGGAAAAATCCACAAATATTTGGAAATTAAACAACACACTCCTAAATAACACATAGGGAAAATAAAAGCTCTTAAAATAATTTAAAAAATATTTTGAACTACATAAAAATGAAAATGCAACATCAAAATTTGTGAGATGCAAAAAAAGTCGTGCTTAGAGGAAAGTTTATAATGTTACATACACATTATAAAGGAAGAAAGATCTAAAATAAATAACCTAAGTTTCCATCTTATGAAAGAAGAGACAGAGGATGAATATAAGTGTAAAGAAAGCAGAAGAAAATAGTAAAAATTAGAGCAAAAATCAATAAAATTGAAAACAGGAAGATAATAGAGAAACTTGACAAAATCAAAAGTTGATTCTGTTAAAAGATCAATAAAACTGAGAAATCTCTAGCCAGATTAAAGAAAAATGACAGGAGACACAAAGTATTAATATCAGAAATAAAAAATGGGCTACCACTACTGATCACAGGGACATTAAAAGGATAATAAGAGAACATTATGAACAAGTCTATGCTCACAAGTTTTATAAATTTCTAGATAAAATGAACTAATTCCTTGAAAGACACAATCCACCCAAAACTCATACAAGGAGAAACAGATAATCTGAATAGGCTTATATATACTAAAGAAATTGGATCAATAACTAATAACCCACCAAAGCTGAAAGAACCAGACCCAGATAGTTTCACTGCTGAATTCTACCACACATTTATGATGTGATGGATCTTATGCCAACTCTCTACAATCTCTTTCAGAAGACCGAAGCAGAGTAAACGCTTCCTAATTCATTCTATGAGAGCAGCATTACTTTTATACCAAAACAAGATAAAGGCATTACAAAAAAAGGAGACTATAGACCAATATCTTTCATGAAGATAGATGTGAAACCCTCAACAAAAACATTAGCAAGTTAAACCCAACAATGAATGAAAAGAATAGTATGTCTTACCAAGTGAGACTTATTCCAGGGATGCAAGGCTGGTTCAACATTCAAAAAAAAAGAAAGTCACATCAGTAGGCTAAAGAAGAAAAATTGTGTGATTGTATCAACTGATGCAGAAAAAGCAGTTGACAAAATCGAACACCTGTACATGATAAAATGTCTCAGAAAAATAGGAATAGAGGGAAACTTTCTCAACTTGATGAAGAACAACTATTAAAAAAAACCAAAAAAACTACAGCTATCATTATACTTAATGGTGAGAAGCTGGATGCTTTCTCCCTAACATCAGGATCAAGACACTTATGTCGTCTCTTACCACACCTGTTAAATGTTACGCTGGAAGTCATAGCTAGTGCAATAAAGCAGTAAAGTGAAATGAAATGTATACATATTGGAAGAAGGAACAAACTTGTCTTTGTTCACAGATGACATGATTGCCTATATAGAAAATTCCAAAGAATCTACAAAATATTTCCTGGAACTAATAAGCAAATATAAGATTCCACGATAAAAGTTTGATACACGAAAGTTATTTTTGCTATCCTGAGTCCCAACAATGAACAATTGAAATTTGAAATTAGAAACAAGACACCATTTACAAAAGCACCAAAAAATACTTTGTTACAAATTCAACAAAATATGTACAGGATCTACATGTGGAAAGCTATAGAACTCTGATGAAAGAAATCAAAGATGTAAATTAATGGAGAGATATACTGTATTTATTGTTAGAGTGTCAATAGTGTTAAGATTTCAATTCTTCCCAACTTCATCTGTAAATCTGATGTAGTCTCCTGGGCAATATGGAGCTGCAAGGACCCTTAGATAATAAAGACAGAGTGAGCTGCTTCCTTGGTCCTTTTCTTCTAAGCTCATACCAGAATCCCAGCTATTTGTGACTACTTCATCATAATGGAATGAGAAAACTAAATCCAAAGAAAGATCAGAAAGAAAAAACAAGGCAAAAGAAAGTTGTTGCCAAGGCCTGACTCCGTATATCTAAACTGCTCATTTCCATGCTGCCTAGAATAGAGCCCCCCAGGAGTAAGTAAGGAAGAAGACTATACTCCACTAGCTGCATGGCAGACAGGTGACCCAGAAGAAGGGGTATCCCAATATATGCTGACCCAAAGGAAAGACTATAATTCTTTGGCTCCCAGAGTTTTATCCTTTTTTCTCAGTTCCCCAGAAAAGCTGACATCCAGCACAGTGATCCAACAAATGGCCTTAAACGTGACCTGTGCCCGAGAACACCTCTCCAGGAGCTGGAGTACAATGTAAAAACAAGCTCTGAAGTTCTCCTATAGATTAAAAAATTCCTCAAGGCTACAGAGAATCATGTAAGGAAGAGAAATTATGAAAAGAGCTCATGTTAGATAAGATGTTATTTGTTTGCTAAGGCTTCCATAACAAAGTGCAACTAACCGAGTGGCTTAAACAACAGGAATTTAAGTTCTCACAGCTCTGGAGTCTGGAAGTCCAAGATCAAGGTGCCAGGAGAGTTGGTTCCTTCTGAGGGCTGGAAGATAATCTGTTCCATGCCTTTCTCTTAGCTTCTGGTGATTTGCTGTCAACCTGTAGCTTTCCTTGGCTTCACCCCATGCATCACTCTTATCTCTGCCTTCACATTCACATAGCATTTTGAACACATGTCTGTGGTCAAATTTTCCCTTTTCATAAGGACACAGGTCATATTGGATTAGGGTCCACTCTAATGACTTCACTTTAACTTGATTACCTCCTATCTCTCCAAATAAGCTCTCATCCTAAGGTACTGGGGGTTAGGACTTTAACATATGAATCTGGGGGGAACAAAATTCAATCTATAACAAAGGTCAATGGAACTTTAACATTAATAAGTATAGGAAGCTGGCTTTGTAATGTGCTATAAGCAGAAGAACATTTTTTAGTCGTTCCCAGGTATTTTTAGTAATAATACATGTTTTCAGAAGTTAGAAGGAAGTAACATCAATTTTTATTTATACTGGGCTAATAGAATGGTGTGATAAATAAATTAATAATGCACAGCATATAAAAATGAGTATAAATTCAGTGAATATACTGAAAACATAACACAAACATGTTTAGACAATACTCATCTCAACATATTCTGAAGAGCCTTGAATCATGTTTAATTTAGAAACTGACAAACCATGCACTGTCTCTAATAGTGAGTGTAAATTGCCAATTTGGGCCTTCCTATGCTTCTCTCATGAAAAAGTAGCAACATCCACATAAAGAAGGATAAGGAAAGTATTTTTATTTCTTTCCTTCTATGTCTCATAGCTCAGAGACCTTGGGCTTTATCAATCAAAATATGAGGCAGTTGACCATCTATTACAAATATGCTGCTCATTGATGTTGCCAGAAAAAGTCTCTCCTTATCCCAATTCTACTTCCTAAATCTATGCAATGCAAGTGACACAGTTTTTCCCTGAAGGTATGGTCTGTCCATTGCTGTGGATGGAGTGAAAAAAGACAAAGGAACAGCTTTCAAGGAGATTATTCTCCGTTGGAGAAGACAGTTAAAGAAATCTCTACAGTGGACATTTTTCCTTTGTACTTGTCCAGAATCATTATATTTCCTTCTTTAATTTTAGTAATTTTCTGTATTTTGAGTTCTAGCTTTTAAAGATAGAATAAAAAACATACATCCAACTCCCTTTAGGTCAGGTGCAGGTAGATGGTTTAGGTTTCACCAGTCATTAGCACCCAAGCAAATGAGCAAATAGTAGAGGTAAATGTTGGGGAAGGTGGGAAATCAGTCACCTGGCAGCTGTGGGCAAAGGCACTTGAAATCCTGGGATGGCAGTGCAAAGTGTCACATGACTGAGTGCTGGTGGCAGTGGTGTTATTGCCAGAGAAGACCCCACAGCACGTTTGGGAACTGTGACCAGTTTAATATCGTCTTAGGGTCTATATCTTTAGTACTCTTGGAAATTCTGAAAGGGTCTATAATATTTAGTAAGCCTTCTGGTACCAGAGTAGTCTGCTATTTACATCTGAGATTCTCTGAACAATAATGTAATCATCTGCAAAATGCCAACTACTGTGAAGAAAACAAACAAGTTGCTAAGAGAAATAACTGTTCTGAAAACTTTTTTGCTCACAACTTCCCCAAGGAATTTTAAACTAGTATGGGCCTCAGGCATATTTTAGTGACAACCTATTTCTTCATAGGAGCCTAAACACTAACAGAGAGCGTAATTTCTGTAATATAGTACATATTGACATTTTAAAAGAAAATTGTTACAACACTTTTTAAAATGTGTCCAATGCAAGTATATACTTCTGGAAATGCACCTCTTCATGAACCAAATAGTGTTTTTTAATACCCAATTAGTTTATATGTCCATGCATAAACATAATACAGTCCTAGAAAGACTCAGTCAATTCTATTATTTTTCATTTTAATATTTATAGGCTTTGAGAAACCTTGTTCATGTAAATAATTAGAGGGTAATTGAAAGAATTGTACTAGAGCAATTTCATTTATTTCTTTGAACATCTTATGAATTATATGTCAGGATGACACTGAAAGAAAGCCTAATTGAATTCTCAGATATTATATTATTAAACATATTTGTTCGCAATAGACAACTATGATATTCATTTTCTTCTGTTTCTGGAATGGATCCCCAAATGACCTTTCCAAGAAGTATCAAATAACTATTAATTACATTGGTTACTCATTTCTACATTAAATTCAATTAGCTCAGAAAACTTTGAAAAATCAAAATGTTTTTTCTGTATTACATCTTTACCAATACAACATTTCTGATAAAATGTTTTAAATTTTCGACCGGAAGGGGCGCTCAGGGCCGCGCCACTGCCCGAAAGGTGGCTGGGAGGCCGCCGGAGGAAACATTGTCGCTCTGGAAACGGTCCTCCAGTAAGCACCCCTTCGTCCTGCAAGACCAGGAGTTGCTCTCAGCACCCTCTCATTCCTCTTTATCACACTGGGATGGAATTGGCCTGTGTCCCTCCTACCAGAATGTAAACTCCACAATGGTAGGAACCATGCTGTCTTGCCCACCGGTTGTAGCCTCTGCACCTGGTTCAATGCCTGACACATAGAAGACGATCGAATAGATACGTGAAGGAATGAACAGCATGCCCACGATTCCTTTGGAGTCAACAGCTCAGGAAGCCTTGGCTAAAGAAGAGCTTGACGAGGAAACCTCTGCTCTGCTGCTTCAGCATTTTCCCCTCCCTGCTCCTCTGCCTGCTCCCAAAGCTACCACCTTCCTGCCTCAGCGTCTTTGTGCTTTACTTGGAAGATCCTTTAGTCAAAATTCAGCAGAAATATATTGATACCTGACTCAGAGTTTGGTGAGGAATAATTGAGATCATGCATGGAAAGCAATTAGCATAATGGGCGTGTGGTAAGCCCTCAAAAATTAAATGCTAAGCCACTGTTAAAAAAAAAAAAAATGTTTTAAATTTTCTTATTTGTATACAATATCTTTTCTTCAAACCTTGGGGCTGCAGCAGTTAGCATATTCAGCCTATGGAAAATATTTGCCTTATTATTTAAGTTGGTAAATCAAACCTTCATTGTCATTTCAAATATAGTCTTATTTTATTTTAGAAAAAAACTTCGTTTTTAATTTCAGACAAGTGTTAATAAAGTATTTCAAAAAGTACCATAATAACCACTGAAAAATGAATTGCAGCATATATATGAAAGATAGACTAGTAAAATCAGTAAAGGTTAAAAAGATGTACAAATAATTTAATCAGTTTATCCATCTTTATAAATTAGAAAAACAAGATAATATATCATTGTACGTTTTTCATGCTTAATTTGCAATGCAAAATCAGTAACTATACATAAAATATAATTATTTTTTAAAAGTCTGTATGTTTAGAAGTATGTTGAAAGACATTAGTACATAATATATCAAAATGTAATGTTGTTTTTGATGGTTAAAACATGGCATCATATATTCCATTTTCTACAATAAGCAAAACATCTTGCATGCCAAAGAAAAACCATGTATTTAATATAAAAAAAACCCTACATTGCAAAATGTGGTAGTTTTTTTTAACGTTCCCTCTGCAGACTCTTTCTTTAAGATAATAAGATAACCAAATGATTGTCATTCAAATCACAAATACTCCTATACAGTTAATTATTTCTATATTAAATTAATATCTCCTAACAATCAAATTAATTGTAACAATTAGCTATCATAATATATGCTTGTCTCTCTTCCCTCATAAATTTTGATTAAGGAAACTTTAATAAAATATGCCTTAAAACCATTTTGCCCTTGAAACATTAAAACATTTCCATTTCAGCTTATATTACTGTCTTTAGCTAATGTCCTCTTCCCACTGCCAAAATTTTGTCATACTGTACCTTGAGCATGAAGCCCTGAAGTTTTGGTCAACATGCTTAGCATATAGTAAGCACACAGATTTTTCTTGTTTGTGTTATTCTGAATCTCTTGGACCATTTTATTTTATTTCACACATGCAACAACTTTCACAGACACACACACACACACACACAAAACAGCAGCTAAGGCAAAAATAAATAGATTTGGTAGATAAGGAGGTAGATAGATAGTTAGATAGGTAGTTAGAGAGATAGGTATGTAGATAGATAAAGACAAATAAAGGATTAAATAAACTGTTCGGGATCTTTGCCCCTTCATATCCAGTCTTCCCTCCGCTCTGTTTAGGAAACCTTTGTTTACACCAAGGTCTTGAAGATTTTCTCCTATTTTCTTCCAGTAACTTTATTGTTTTCTTTTTTACATTTAGGTCTATGAACCATCTTAAATAATTAATTAGTTAATTAATTAAGTATGTAGGGGTTCAAAGTACATTTTTTTCCCATATAGATCTCCAGTTGACCAAACACTATTTATCCTACTCAACTGCGGTGGTGCTTTTGTCATATACCATGTCATATGTCGTGTGTGGAACTGTTTCTGGGCTCTTTATTCTAGTGCATTGGGCTGTTTGTCTGTGCTTGTGTTAATTTTACACTGTCTTAATTACTGTAGCTTTATAGCAAGTCTTTATACTGTAGCTTTATAACAAGTATAGCCTTCATTTGTTTTTCTCTTTGAAGATCATCTTACTATATTAGGTCTTCTGCATTTCCATAGAACATGTGAAAATTTTCACACAAAAAATTAAAATTTTGACTGAGACTGCATTGCATCTATAGATCAATCTTAGGAAAATTGGCTTTAAAAATATCAAATTTTAGAATTTCCTTTAAACACAGCTTTAGCAGCATTGTATAGGTTTTGATATTTTGAATTATCATTCAGTTTAAAATATTTTCTAATTTCATTTGTGAATTCTTCTTTGCCTAATGGATTATTTGTGTGTTGATTAATTTCCAAACTTTTAAATATTTTTTAGTAATTATACTCTTGGTGATTTCTAGTTTAATTCCACATGGAGAGAACTCTGCTTGATTTCAGTTCTTTGCAATTTGTTGAGATTCACTCTATGGTCTAAGATATGTATTATTTTGGTAAATGTTCCCTGTGCAATTGAAAAGAATATATATTTTGCAGTTTTAGGGATTGTAGTCAGTATATGTCAATAAAATCAAGGTATTTAATTATGTTGCTCAAATCTTTTAAATCTTTATTGATTTTGACATTTTTTTCCATCAGTTACAGAAAGAGATGTGTTAGAGCTCCAGTATTAAAAAAAGTCCAGTATTAATTTTGTAATTATTCTTCTTTCAATTTTGTCAGCTCTCACTTTATATCTTTATATATTTTTAAAAATAAATTAGGTGAATACAAATATTGAAGTGTTATATCTTTCTCTTGAAATGATCATGTTATCATATGAAATGGCTTGCTTATATCTAGTAATACTTTTTCTCTTAAAGTCTACTTTGATGTCAATATACATCAGCTTTTCTTTTTTTCTCACTAGGGTTTGTATAGGAAATCATTTTCTTTCTTTTGCTTTCATCTTCTCTGTGTTGTTGTAATTAATGCATGCTTCTTACAATAGCATATAGTTCAATTTTCTTTTTTTATCCAGTAGAACAAACTGTGTATTTTAATTGAATATTTTTCCATTTACATGTAATATAATTACATATATATATATGTTTAAATACTGACCCTCATCAAGGGAGTGGTAAGTTCCTCCAATAAGAGGTAATCAGACAAGTAAGTGGGATAGGAAAATGGTCACTGCCACAGCTACCCAGCTCTGGGAAGCCTTAGATGGGAAGCAGAGGTTGTGAAGTGGAAGGTCTGACAGCTAGTAAGTGAAAGAGCAGATTTAAATGTGAGCTATGCAACTGAAGTCTGAGATCGTTTTTGCTTTACCAAGCTTTTGGCAAGAACCCATGTCCTTTTCTACTTTGAAAAGACCTGCTTAAATGTTGCAATCTGGAAAGATAATCAGAAATGGTTTTCTGTGTGATGGTGATTTAAAACCAGGTGAAAATTCTGGGCACAGAGTCAGAACTCAGTAAATGTGAGTAATCTTTTCTTCATTGGAAATCTCTTTCAACTGTTTGAATATGTTGCCATAGACATATATTTAATAATTGCCTTCTATGATTAAGGCACAGGGCCCAAAACTGAGTAATTTAAAATGGCATTTTTGGAGGAAAAAGGTGAGAGAATATCTGAGGGGAGTGTAAGAGAGCTGACTTTTCATCTTCTTTACTAGGAAGACAGTAGATGACATTTAAGATACAAAATAAGGAAAACTGCAGATAAACATAAAACTATGTAGGTAAATACCAGAAAATAAAATTTTTTTGAAAGTTGAAATTTAATACTTCAGGTCAATTGCATATTCATAAATGTGGTTATTTGGTAAGAAACAATATTTTAATTTAATTTATTAAAAAGCCTTTTAAAGAAGATAGAATTTCATTAAAATATTCTCTTTACCTTGAAGAAGACAATGTTTTAAGCTAGAAGTAGTTAAGATAACTTTATGCTATAACATTTCCTTAAGGAAATTTCTTAGAAAAAAATTAAAATATTTAATTTCTGCCTCCATGTGGTTTGTGAATGACTAGATGCAATATAATGTTATTACTCAAATCCTAAATTGTCTGAACTGAACCATGTCTGAGATCTGAAATTAGCTACTGTATAATGGATTGTAGCTCAAGTAAGTTACTGTTCGTTCAGGTGACCAAAAATACTATTGAATGGAGACACTTTCAATATGATTTTTAAATTATTTATTTTGTTTGTTTCTGGAGGAAATATGCACAGTTCACTACTGCCCTCTGCTGCATGGAAGGGCAAGGGAAAGAGAACTATCACAGAAACCATAGTATCTGACCTATACTTACCTGATTTGCTGTATAACCTACACTGACCATTCGTCCTGTAAAATATGCTGACTAATACTCACTGCAAAATGAGCCTTTGGATTAAATTCCTAGTACATCTAGAACTACTTAAAGAGAGAAGATGGTAATTTGGAAAAAAATAATAAACTCAGACAAGATCTTCATGAAGCAGCTGCAATTTCAGAGACAAGGTCTGGAAGAAAATTATCTCATTACTAATAGGTCAGTATAGTTTATCTTAGATGGTTAGTATCTTATTGCAGGAAGAAGGTTTAGAGAACATATTCAAATGCTCAGTGATAATCCTATTGTTGAAACCAGTGTAAATCAATTTTGTTTTTAGAAGCTACAAAGTTCTTTTTGTTATATGTAGAAAGCCTCCAGCTATGGGAGGGTAAGACTATGACCCTCTTGCTAACAGGTGGTTTGTTACAATAGAAGCAAGTTTTAAACCACCTTCTGCCAAATATACAAACATTTATTAATGAACAAGAAGTCACCCCGTCTAGTCATGCAAGCCAGGAGAACCCCCACTCTGTCCTCATGTACTCACACAAGCAAAGTGAAACACCAGCCTTTTGGCAGAATTATCCAACCTTCTAGTTAGTTCACAAAATGACTCTGTGAAATGAAGGGGTGAGTGGTAGTGCAGGGAGAGTCACAACCAGCCATTACACAGACAATATAATAGCCCACCCTAAAAGACAAAAGTATCCTTTTACATTGTTAAAATAAATTAATGCCTACTAAAACTAAAAATTATTCCCGAATATCATCACCTGATTCATTTCCAGTTCTCAAATATACACAAAATGTGCTTTGCAACATCTGTATTGTGCCCCTCAGTACATTTTTGGTGATGTTCTGACTTGCAGAAAGAATGGTTTTCTACTAGTTGGGATTCCCCACATTGGTTGGGACTATTCTGCTATCCCTGGGTCCTTGTGAGCCTTAAGCTGCTTTTAGTAGCAGGATCAATCTACCTTTTCCATCAGATAAGGCAACAAATTCCTCTGTGACAGGAGTGGTGACACTGGACAAATCAGAGCTTTGGGATGGCAATGCCATACACACTGGATTCTTATATTTTGTTCCTGCAAGGTGATTGTCCAAAGTGGCTGAGGTTAGAATTTATTACTGTTTTGTCCCTTCTTTCTAATAATTATTTTATATTTGACAGATATTGGTTTAAACTTGCTTTTACCACAGCATTTCACCAAATAAAGAGATTATGAAGGAGCTTCTAAAAGCTAGAGGGACTGACATTTATTTCTTCCAAAAACAAACAAATGAACAACAACAAAAAAAACCCTGACAATTAACAAATGGTTGAACTGATCAGTTCTCAAACTCTACCAAGGATAATAAATTATCATAACCAACAGATGATGGGAGAAATTATAAAAGAGGTAGGGGATATTTTGAACAACAGTGGGAAACTTGGAATACTCTTTTAAGTTAAAAATCACAGATAAAGAACAATTACTAAATAAAACATCAAAAACAATACATCTAAGTATACTAATATCAAAGATGAGGCAAAATCAGAGTGATGGAGTTGATCAGGGAAAATCTGCTGGAGGTGAGTTTTAAATCAGCTCTTGAAGGAAGATGTTTGATTATATTATTAAAATCAGATTTTTCTGGTTTAAAAGGGCAATTCTTCATGTTTTAGATGAAGAAGTTCTCTAAGTAGGAATGCAGAGTAATACAGATAAGGCATGAAGATGAGAACTACAATGTAAAGAGAATCTAATGAAAGGAGGATGGCTGGCCTAAGCCCTTGTAACATAATTTTGATGTTGGCAGCCCATGTAATCTGTGCAGTAACTCCATGACCTAACTCCAGCAAGAAGTGACAGAATCCCATTTCAAGATGAAAAATGTTTAGAATGCTTTAGTTATATAGAACTCAATGGATTAAAATTATATTTTTGGCATAAACTTGTATTTGGATTTTAAATGAAAAGCAAAATTTAAGTATTGAAAAACAAATGTAGCATATTAACTTTTGGAAGCAGAGCAGAAGCAATTGTTAGAGAAAAGACAAGGATTACTGCCATGATTAAAAATGTGACCAATGAGTTTATTTCCTTGCCAAGCAAAGGAACACAGACCAATAAAGCAATTTACTAAGGGATGATCTTAGCGGAAAATATCAAGGGTTTTTAATGTGCTAGAAAGGTGGGGTTCATTATAGTTATGTTAATTAAGCATTGCAAATCACTTTCTGGCTAGGATGGAATAAGTTACTAATACTGTGCTTAATTAACAAATCCTATTATTCCTTGTTAAGGAAAGAATCTTTATTTAGATCTCGTGAGGGTATCGGCTACTGATAGCACTCCAAGTTCTTTGTCGTTGATCTCCTTCAGTGGATGGGTCTCTCCATGGTTTCAATGAGTTGTGATGAAAAACAGCATTTGGTTTTGATATCTTCTAGGCAAGTGCTGCTTTAAGTAGAAAGATCTCTTTTACACGATGTGCAAGTTATCTAAACTGGATTTCTCTGTGATTAAATTTCTCTATTATGTCTTCTTCTTCCCACCCTCTATATTTCATGACCCCAAACAAACAAGGTCGGCAAAATATAGATCACGTCAGGTGCAATTTCTGATAATGGCAACATGAATAAGCTTCCCAACTATAAGGTTCATTGCTTAACATTTCTGTAGCTTGAATGAATAAAAGAATGGTGTGGGATAATAATGCTTTCCATTCGCTGGAAATGGTTCACTTGTGTTCACCTGGAATAACTTGATCCATCTTCTCTCGTACAATTTATTAGATTTACCAAAACAAAGACATTAAATTTAGATGCTTGGAAGAGGAACTGTATGAGGCAACATGAATTTACAATAATATTCAATTCCATACCTCTTTCTTTTGACCAGAATAAATAGGCCGATTTCACAAACAATTTAACATTGCTTAACGCTAACACTTAAAATGCAGCAGTGTGTCCTTTCCTTATTCAGAGTAAGTCGGAAATGTGATCTGTAATTAAAGCACCATGATTTAACTTCTCCCTAACAGGAAAGGCGCCAATGATTGGCCTCTCTCAAAGAGAGTTACATTCCTTTGTGATGTTTGCCAAGTGGCATTTTGAAATGCAACCCTTCATATATGACCTATTTTAATTCAGAAACTCAACAATTATATGTCAATACCCAATACCAAATGGAAGGCATACCAGTAAATGCCAGCCCATCCACTAATTTCCCATGCTAAATAAACTAAAGTGGTCTGCATATGTGACCATGGACTGACTATAGTTGTGTAGCCCTAGACAAGTTACTGGAATGTTATATGCCTTCATTTCCTCATTTGTAAAATAGGGATAGTAATAGCATCCACTTACAGGATTCTTGTAAAGACCAAATAAGATAACACATGTAAAACTCATGGAACAGAGTCTGAAATATACTAAGTACAAAATATTTTAGCTCCTGATAGTATTGCTACCAGATTCCATACATTTTGGTGATATCCCATTGTTCATTGTCACGCTACCATGAAATCATGCCATCAACTCACCAGATCAAGAACTGGGAATAATAATTCTCACAAGCATAGCATTTTATTTTGAGAGATTATGAATAGTCAATTTAACTTCTGCATTAGAAAATCTGAGATAAAAGGAATTTGGGGCATTAATTTCTTTCTTAGATGGGTCAAAAGCAGAGCTAGGAATAAAAGAATTCCCTGGTTTGATACATCCTGATCATTGGCTGTGTGGGTTTTTGAAAGAATTATGGTAGAATTATGGATAATACTTATTTTTCATTATGCTTTCCTTGATCTTCAAATTTTTCTAAGCCAAACAAGTATTAGTTTTTTGCTCTTGGCAAAATCTAAAACAAGTAAACGCACACAAAACATTAATTTAATAATGACTTCACTTGTTGAAAATACAGCTTTGTGACCTTACTAAATAAGTTTTAGTGATCTAAAACATTTAAAAGCCACAATTCTTAATCTGATGATATGCATGAAAAGTAGCCACAGTGACTTGAAACAAAATTTCCAATTTATTGTCTATGAGAAACATCTTGGGTAAAATGGGAGACATCACCTCCACCAATACACTCACAACAAAGCAAATACAATGTAGGAATATTAACATTAATATTCATTAGTACTCAAATCTTGAGCTCCAGATCCCTACTTGCCTACTTATGGAGAGCACTTCTTTAAGTGTTTGTCTTCAAGGACTCTCATGGGTGCTTACAAGATCTGTCTCATCAGTTCTGGCCTTTTGCCTCCTTCTGCTACCGGTGCTTTTCCTCAGCCTGGTAGATGTCTTTGCACAGGTACCACCTTGGAGCTGAAATCCTATTCCTGACCCATTACTGTATCACCACTCTTCTTGCATGATGCTCAATTTAGGGAAAGGTCCTATAGCAAGGGGTTCATGCCTTAAAATTTCCTGGTAGCTAATGATAGCGCTCTTTCCACTTGTCATATGAGAACATGGCCAGTTTCTCACAGCCCCAGGCATGCACTGAGAGGGGCAGCTCTACGCAGTCACCAGTACCCTTGACCTTGAGTGTCACCACCACCACTGCCATCTCTGCCTTTAAGGTTGCCTCCTGATTTACCCAGGATCAGCATTATATGTGGTGAGGTGAATATGTATTTTCCACCTATCTACCATGTTCATATCTTTTGCTTAGTCAGGGAATACTCCACAGCAATGGTGCATGAGTCCCAAAATGTTTTAGCTTTTTCTGTGCTCACACATTTAGTCATCAGTCCCAGGTCTTGCAAATACACCCACAGTCCCCAACTGGAATAAGTTTCAAAATCAGCCATGTCCTTTTATACATTTTTTGATTAAAAATAACTACTTGTAAGTATTGAAACAGTATGGGACTATATAAGGCAAAAGTGTAAGAAAGAGAGAGTTAGAAAAAGTACAGGAAAATCAAGGAGGAGTCATGCTAAAGTCCTAAAAGTGGTTATGTTGGAAACGGTATTGGAGAAATTTTTCACCCTTTATATAATTGTGTAATAGTGTGGTTGAGGCTGAATTTCACTTTTTTTGGTAATATGAGAAAAAATGTAATAAAAAATGCAGTAATGTATTTGCACCTTTAGGGTACACATTTTTACTCTTTGAATGGCACTATGTTTGTACTGAATAAATTCTCTAAATATTGAAGTAATAGAAATAGAAATAACATCAACATCTTTTGGCACAGATTATTTTCAATTTAAACATTCTGCTATTCACTGATGTAATATTACTGTAATCTAGTTTTTCCATTTTTTAATTTTGTCCTCAAGCTATCAGATGAAATCAAGTTCAGTTGCTATCTTATCAGGAACCTAAAGTTGTCTGTGTTACAAGTGGAAAAGGAACCCATTTCCCATAAATTCAAAACCCACTTCTAGTCTGTGTAAGATGTAGTCAAATAGTAGGATGCATTATCTTAGATAAGCCTTTTGATTTATGTGGAAAACAGAAACTCCACCCAGTGTTCAAGGATTTCAAACCTTCTGTCTTGAAAGTAGATTTATAGTTTCATATTTGTCATACTAATCTCATACTAATGAATGAACTATTCGTTCATATTTTCTCTCTCTCGCTTGCTCTCTTTCTCTTCTGTTGATATGTTTTTTGAAGAAAAAATAGCTGGAGTAAAGGTCAGGTTGTGAAAAATGATCCCATTTATGTTGTAAATAGTAAGACACAGCTTCTTACTTAGTTTTTAGATAAAATCAATATTTCATTAATTTCTTTGAAAGCTACAACTGATAAAGTCAGTTGTACAGCCTCTAGAGATTGCAGGGATCTATTTCTCTTTAATCCGTCCTTGATCTGACTTGTGAGCCCCTTTTGGAACAAATGACTCTCCAAGAAAGAAAAAATGTCTGTATTCCCATCCCATACCCCAACTTTCACTTAGATACTTTACAAAAAGAACAGTAAACATGGTCCTAGGGATGCAAACTTGAAGTTTGGAGGCCTGAAGCAATCCTTGTGGCTGGTGCTAGTGATGAGACATGGAAGAGAGAAAACAAGATTTATTGCCATATTTTTTCTCCTTTGCAAGCTTTTTATGTATTTCTTTTTTAAACTGAAGTATAGTTGATCTACAATGTTATGTTAGTTTGGTGTACAGCAAAGTGATTCAGTTATATATATTTTCCTTTTCAAATTCTTTTCCTTTGTAGGGTATTATAAAATATTGAGTATAGCACTACCAAACGTAAAATAGATAGCTAGTGGGAAGCAGCCGCATAGCACAGGGAGATCAGCTCGGTGCTTTGTGACCACCCAGAGGGGTGGGATAGGGAGGGTGGGAGAGAGGGAGATGCAAGAGGGAAGAGATATGGGGACATATGTATATGTATAACTGATTCACTTCGTTATAAAGCAGAAACTAACACACCATTGTAAAGCAATTATACTCCAATAAAGATGTTAAAAATATATATATATTGAGTATAGTTCCCTGTGCTATACATTGGTCCTTATTGGTTATCTATTTTATATATAGTAGTGTGTATATATTAACCCCAAACTCTTTCTATAATATATGATAGAGATAAATGGAATTGGGTTGACTTGTCTAGCTAACCCCACGCCTGAAGAAGAATAACATTAGACCGACTAAAAATGAAAGCCCAGTGGAGATGAATAATATGGGTTCTCAGCCGTAGGGAGGGCAAGGAGCTGGATTCATGGCATAGCCTAACAGGGAAGGCCATAAGGACATTTGTATAGGATGAGCCCTTTTGTCCTTAATCAATAGGGAACAGTAATTGTGGGCCTTAGGAAGAAATGCACTAAAGAAGATTCTTCTCGAGCAAGGCTAATGTCTAGTGGAGTAGTTGTCAATTAATCAGGTGGTCTTTGAAAATCTTGAGCCAAGATAAGACTTAGCATTCCATCTGTTCTATTCTGTCATCAGGGAAGGATGGAATGTGAGAAAAGTTGGGAATTTTCATAAATCCTATTGAAAGGCTTAAAAAAACTAAGAGTAGAAGTCTATGGGAGTTTCAGTTACCAATTTAGATGCAGGTTAGGAACTACCTTTATAAGATATTTGAAAGTCTTATCGTTCCTTATGTTTGCAATTTTGTCATTGTTATAGGGACTTTAAAAATTTTTTTTATTTATTTATTTGGCTGCACCGGGTCTTAGTTGTGGCACATGGGATCTTTAGTTGCAGCATGCGAACCCTTAGTTGCAGCATATAGGATCTAGTTCCCTGACCGGGGATAGAACCCAGGGTCCCTGCATTGGGAGCATGGAGTCTTAGCCACTGGACCACCAGGGAAGTCCCATATAGGGACTTTTTATTAGTAGTAGTAGCCTTCCTGATTATCCTTGAGAACAATAGATACCAAGGGAACTAGGGTGATGGTGTCTCATTTATGAGTTCTATTTTGTAGGGCAGAAAGGAAGTCCAAGGGGCTAGAAGATAAGGTAGCACTTACAAAAGAGGAAGAAATCATTTGAATCCTT
The DNA here is from genome assembly GCF_965194805.1 of Balaenoptera borealis. Taxonomy (NCBI): domain Eukaryota; kingdom Metazoa; phylum Chordata; class Mammalia; order Artiodactyla; family Balaenopteridae; genus Balaenoptera; species Balaenoptera borealis. The sequence goes on along the minus strand of NC_138867.1, from coordinate 34,902,725 downwards.
GCAGTCTATTGAAAAGATTAAAGAACATGGGTGGCTGAACTGGTTTTGCATGATTTTAAGAAAGATTTTAGCAATGAAAAGCACTAGTTGAAATTTTTTAATAGTTTAATTTTATTCACAAAGTCTATGGAAACTTTTTGATTTCTATAACATTGGGTTAAAAGTTTATACAAATAGGAAGTACCAGGTTGTTCACTAAAGTCTATTTTCTTGGCTGAAGGGAAACAAGGCTTAAACAAAGTCAAAGATGAGTATCCCCAAATTCCCTTCCTCAAATTATCTCATCCTTATCCTGGCAGAGACATAGTTGTACTAAGGGTTACATTTGTTATATTAGTAAAGGACAATCTGTTCCATTCACTTGGTGTAATTTTAGGAACAGAAACATATTTTAGTAGTAAGTTGTAAATTTTCTATCAAGTATGTTTCCTCTATATCCCCACACTCAATGCTCAGCAGTCTCCAGAAAAAGTAATAAGACAATCCTCTGAGAACTTTCTTATTAAATCATTTCCCTTCCTGTGGTTCATATACTAGTTTCTAAAAAGAGTTCTAGAGTATGAGCTCAAATGGGACATGCAATAATAAAAATTACAATCAGAAGACTAGATATACATGAATTCAGAATGCTGATGATCACTCCCCAATCCAAAAATGTAAATAGTTTGACATTTGCTCATGTTTTTCTCTGACCTGAAACAACTTAGTAGCTAGTGATGGCAATCATCACCCACATGCTCTTGTATCCCTCTGAGGTATTCTACCCATCCACAACCTCTGCTGCCCAAGTAGCTACATGATCACACCCCTCTCATTACCTACCTCAGCTAATTGAAGCAAGACTAGTCCCTGATTAGAGGCAATTTATCCATGGGATGCTTAATCACTTGGTCTGACACGAGAGTTATCATATTCTCTTTGTTGATTATAATGGGAAGTAGAAAATTCACAGCTGGAAAACTGAGAAAACTAAGTGTGTTCTTCATACTTTATTGGATACTTGCTCTGTGCATGTGTGTGTGTGTCTGTCTGTCTGTCTCTCCTGGTTACTCTTCCCCAATATGGTCTCTATGTTGATGCCCAAGGCCAAGGTCTATATCTTGAGCCCTCATTTTTCCCCACAAATTCTATGACATTAAAATGCAGCTGTATACTAAAGGTTTTCAAATTTACATCTTGATCTTCAAACTCTCTCCTAAACTCCAGACTTGAATATCTAGTTGTTCAATTCATATATGTGATGGATGTCCAAAAAACAGTCAGGTTTGGCACAGATTGTATCTTCATGATCTTTAGGTCTTTCTGCAAACATCACCTCCCTGCTGACACTTCCCCAACAAACCTATTTAAAAGAGCAAATCCACCTTAAGCATTCCTGTTTGCCTTGTAACATTAAAATTTTCTTTATTATACTCATCACCATCCGACATCTATTATTTATTGATTGTCTTCCCCACAGGAAAGGTAGCTCCATAAAGATAGAGGCTTATTCTGTTGCCTTCACAGCTGTATTTCCAGGGCTAAGTATAATCATGGGCTAGTAATGTGCACTCAAAAATATTTGTGAAGTTAATATCCCTCACAACAAGTCTTTCCTGCTCAGAAAATGGCATCACTGTGTACCCATTTGCTCAGAATGAAAGCCCCCAGAATTATACCTAATTCTTTTCTTTCTCTCACCCTTCACAGTCCATCCTGTTAGTCTAATTCAGAATGCATCCCACATCTTAAAATTTCTCACTATCTTAATTGCTTTTCACTTTCAGTCCAAGATACCACCATCTCACTGGGATATTTCTGTAGGCTCCTAACGGTTTTCTCTGCACCACCAATTTTGCCCTCTGGCCCAAGAGATCCTCCTGCACACTACATTGAGTGTTTTTTTCTAAATCACAAATCTGAGCCCACCACACCTGTACTCAAAATCCTTTAATGGCTGCGCACTGAAACTATAAAACATTCCAAACTATTCAACACCGTATGTGAAGTCCTATACAATCTCCCCTTTGCCTGTATCACCATCCTTATCTCTTACTACTGCTCCTAACCATTTCCTTTGGACACACCATGAACATTCCCATCTCAAGTTCCTCTGCTTGGAAGACTTCCCCTGGAGTATTTACCAGTTGATTTCTTCTCATAAGTTGAATCTTAAATGGTACCTCTTCAGGCCTGGAGTTGTAAAACATGGTTAAATCTCAAATCACACCATTAACTCATTTTGTGGCTGAGTAAATAATTTAACATCACTGAATGCTAGTTTTCATAATATAATGATAACAGACCTATAAATTATAAGACTATAATGAATCTCAACTGAGATCACAAATTAAAAGTTCTGTATAAATCATAAAGTACTAGAATTATACTCCAGTCACCATCTATACAGATCGCCTATTTTATTAAAATTCTGTGAAGACTAATTGGAGTTTTATACAAAGCATAGGCCAGGAAATAAGTGAAAATGACAACTTCTACATGGAAATATATGCTTTTTTTGTAACAGTATTTGATCTTTGAAATAGTGTATTAATATGTTACTCTTTATGTCAACAATATGAAAATAATATTCAATATCGGTTGTCATGCACCTTATTGGAAATTTATTTAATTAAAGAGGGAACACCCATAAAGAAGAATTTTGTTCAGTGTTCTTAATTAAATTTTGAAATCTCAGACATGATACTTATGAAAAATCTACCAGTATGCCTCAGTACTGTGGCCCTTTCTGACTATATCATTTTACTAGCTGCCTGCACAAATTCCTAGTGTTCAATCTTGGGGAAACTCTTGAGTCAAAAAAGGATATAAAAACTACGCTTCAGTGGAATGGCAACTATTAAATACAAATTGCAACTCCATCACATAGCTAAAGATACCATTGACTAACAATTAGCCAAGTAAAATGACAAGTGTGAAAATCTGTAAATACATAGATTAAATTTTGACCAGAGTGTAGGAAGATTTACTGGAAAATTATATAACCTGAATTATTCTGTTGAATTGAAAATAAAGCAGTGATATGGAAGTAAGAAATGCAGATTCTATTCCTGGATTTAGAATTTATTAACTGTAATGGAATCTTCCACCTCTCTGGGGATCAATTTCTTTTCTATAAAAAATGAAAGGTATAGATGACTTAGATGACCCCCAAGGTCTTTCTACTTCTAGAATTAGAATGCCAGGGACATCTTCTGAGAGAGCAACTCCAGGATGGTATAAGCTACAGAGCAAAAATCCCAGTGATAAGAAGCTGAAAGGAGCTCTCAGGGCCTGGACACACACATCATTTAGATAGAAGGATATCCGGGTCGGCCCCGATTCAATTCCTAGCTTCACTGCAAACTCTCTGAATGACCCCTGGGAATTGTTGCTTTATTTTGGTCCCCAAACTCCAGAGAGTTTTGAAAATTACATGAGATAAGGGTGGGAAAGCACCTTTCTCTCTTGGAAAATTCCAAAGGAAAATTATAAATAGTTTCTATAGCCCATAATCTCAGTGTTGCTCATGGGTATTTATTTAAATTTTTGCCCAGACTTTTGCTATCATAGATGATATCAGAGATGACAGATTACTTCTCTACTTATCAGGCTCTAAAAGGAATGTACACACTTTGACACAGCATGTCGGGAAAATTAGAATAAAAACAACTCTGGACTTTGTAATATTAAAGAAACAGAGCTCTGCTAAGGCATAAATTTAAGACATTTGTCTTCAGTAGATGTAGATTTTGCCAGATAAGGTGAATTAAAATTGCATTGGAAAAATTTTCAGGAAATTTGGTATTTTTACATTTTCCCACAAATCCACTTGAATAATTTTGAATGTTTATGACTTCTTTACACTTTTTTCCCTGAAATTCTCTCTCAGACAAACAGTGATTTAATTAATTACATTTTTAGGTTCATTGGTAAACGCAGCCAATCCAAAGTAAGCGTAGCTATCAGTGAGCAAAATGTTTGGGTTCCAGGTTTAGTCTAACCTTGCCACAGGATATTTGCTAAAAAGCCTGTCTCTTAGCTATGCCAATTTATCAAGGAATTATGCTCTGAACCTGGAAGCTTAGTGGTCAAATGTTCTAACAAAGAAAAAGGTTGTATTCTATCTAAAAAAATACCAAGAACATTAAAATTAAATCAAAACTTTTAATTCAATTATCTTTTTTCCTTTTCTCTCTCTGCATAACAGAAAATAGATTGATTTGAATTCAGTTAAAAATATAATTAATTTAAAATAATCACTTAAGATCCCAGAGATGGATGTTAGCAAACACGTATAGTCATCTTACCACAAAGCCCCTCCTGTTTTCAACTTTCCAGAAATAGAGAAGGGAAATGGAAGATGGGAGCAAAAAGAAAAGATGACAGAACAAATGAAAGTGAGAGACGGATTTCAAGAAGGCAGGGGAGGAAAAGGCAGAGTGAAAAGAGAAATAAATGAAGAAAATAAGGGCAGAATAATGAGGCAGTAGGATGAGAGATAGTTAAATGACTTGCTGATTTTTCTTTTCCATGCCTTCCTGTTTGATACTTTGTGCCTCAGGATTTTAAAAACTTAGTGTTTTCTGATTATTTTGCTTCATAGAAACTGTTTCTTCTTCCGTTCAACTCACAGTCAAGCAAGTGGTGGTGGAGATCAATTTTTTTTTAACATCTTTATTCGAGTATAATTGCTTTACAGTGTTATGTTAGTTTCTGCTGTATAACAAAGTGAATCAGCTATATGCATACGTATATCCCCATATCCCCTCCCTCTTGTGTCTCCTTCCCACCCTCCCTATCGCACCCCTCTAGGTGGTCGCAAAGCACCAAGCTGATCTCCCTATGCTATGCAGCTGCTTCCCACTAGCTATCTATTTTACATTTGGTAGTGTATATATGTCAATGCTACTCTCTCACTTCATCCCAGCTTACCCTTCCCCCTCCCTGCGTCCTCAAGTCTGTTCTCTATGTCTGCGTCTTTATTCCTGTCCTGCCCCTAGGCTCATCAGAACCATATTTTTTTTTTTTTTGGATTCCATATATATGTGTTAGCATACGGTATTTGTTTTTCTCTTTCTGACTTACTTAGCTCATATGACAGGCTCTACTAGGTCCATCCACCTCCTTACAAATAACTCAATTTCGTTTCTTTTTATGGCTGAGTAACATTCCACTGTATATATGTGCCACATCTTTATCCATTCATCTGTTGATGGACACTTAGGTTGCTTCCATATCCAGGCTATTGTAAATAGAGCTGCAATGAACATTGTGGTCCACGTGTCTTTTTCAATTACGGTTTTCTCAGGGTATATGTCCAGTAATGGGATTGCTGGGTGATATGGTAGTTCTATTTTTAGTTTTTTAAGGAACCTCCATACTGTTCTCCATAGTGGCTGTATCAATTTACATTCCCACCAACAGTGCAAGAGGGTTCCCTTTTCTCCACACCCTCTCCAGCATTTATTGTTTCTAGATTTTTGATGATGACCATTCTTACCAGTGTTAGGTGATACCTCATTGTAATTTTGATTTGCGTTTCTCTAATGATTAGTGATGTTGAGGATCCTTTCATGTGTTTGTTGGCAATCTGTATATCTTCTTTGGAGAAATGTCTATTTAGGTCTTCTGCCCATTTTGGGATTGGGTTGTTTGTTTTTTTGATATTCAGCTGCATGAGCTTCTTGTATATTTTGGAGATTAATCCTTTGTCAGTTGCTTTATTTGCGAATATTTTCTCCCATTCTGAGGGTCGTCTTTTCATCTTGTTTATGGTTTCCTTTGCTGTGCAAAAGCTTTTGTTTCATTAAGTCCCATTTGTTTATTTTTGCTTTTATTTCCATTTCTCTAGGAGGTGGGGCAAAAAGTATCTCGCTGTGATTTATGTCATGGAGTGTTCTGTCTATGTTTTCGTCTAAGAGTTTTATAGGGTCTGGCCTTATATTTAGGTCTTTTTAAAAATTAATTAATTAATTAATTCATTCATTTTTGGCTGCATTGGGTCTTTGTTGCTTTGCGCGTGCTTTCTCTAGTTACAGCAAGCGGGGACTACTCTTCATTGTGGTGCACAGGCTTCCCATTGTGGTGGCTTCACTTGTCACAGAGCATGGGCACTAGACACGTGGGCTTCAGTAGTTGTGGCATGTGGGCTCAGTAGTTGTGGCTTGCAGACTCTAGAGCACAGGCTCAGTAGTTGTAGGCTTAGTTGCTCTGTGGCATGAGGGATCTTCCCGGATCAGGGCTCGAACCCATGTCCCCTGCATTGGCAGGTGGATTCTTAAGCACTGCGCCACCAGGGAAGCCCTACATTTAGGTATTTAATCCATTTTGAGTTTATTTTTGTGTATGGTGTTAGGGAGTATTCTAATTTCATTCTTTTACATGTAGCTGTTCAGTTTTCCAAGCACCACTTATTGAAGAGGCTGTCTTTTCTCCATTGTATACTCTTGCCTCCTTTCTCAAAGATAAGGTGACCAAATGTGTGTGGGTTTATCTCTGGGCTTTCTATCCTGTTCCATTGATCTATATTTCTGTTTTTGTGCCAGTACCATACTGTCTTGATTACTGTAGTTTTGTAGTATAGTCTGAAGTCAGGGAGGCTGGTTCCTCCAGCTCCATTTTTCTTTCTCCACATTGCTTTGGCTATTTGGGGTCTTTTGTGTTTCCATACAAATTGTGAAATTTTTTGTTCTACTTCTGTGAAAATTGCCATTGGTAGTTTGAAAGGGATTGCATTGAATCTGTAGATTGCTTTGGGTAATATAGTCATTTTCACAAAGTTGATTCTTCCAATCCAAAAACCTGGTATATCTCTCCATCTGTTTGTATCGTCTTTAATTTCTTTCATCAGTGTCTTATAGTTTTCTGCATACAGGTCTTTTATCTCCTTAGGTAGGTTTATTCCTAGGTATTTTATTCTTTTTGTCACAATGGTAAATGAGAGTGTTTCCTTAATTTCTCTGTCAGATTTTCCATCATTAGTGTATAGGAATGCAAGGGATTTTTGTGCATTAATTTTGTATCATGCTACTCTACCAAATTCACTGATTAGCTCTAGTAGTTTTCTAGTAACAGCTTTAAGATTCTGTATGTATAGTATCATGTCATCTGCAAACAGTGACAGTTTTGCTTCTTCTTTTCCGATCTGGATTTCTGTATTTCTTTTTCTTTCCTGATTGCTGTGACTAAAACTTCCAAAACCATGTTGAATAATAGTGGTGAGAGTGGTCAACCTTGTCTTGCTCCTGATCTTAGAGGGAATGGTTTCAGTTTTTCACCATTGAGAATGATGTTGGCTGTGGGCTTGTCATATATGGCCTTTATTATGTTGTGGTAGGTTCCCTCTATGCCTACTTTCTGGAGAGTTTTTATCATAAATGGGTGTTCAATTTTGTCAAAAGCTTTTTTTGCATCTATTGAGATGATCATATGGTTTTTATCCTTCAATTTGTTAATATGGTGTATCACATTGATTGATTTGCGTATATTGAAGAATCTTTGCATTCCTGTGATAAATTCCACTTGATCATGGTGTATGATCTTTTTAATGTGCTGTTGGATTCTGTTTGCTAGTATTTTGTTGAGGGTTTTTGCATCTATGTTCATCAGTGTTATAGGCCTGTAGTTTTCCTTTTTTGTGACATCTTTGTCTGGTTTTTGTATCAGGGTGATGCTGGCCTCATAGAATGAGTTTGGGAGTGTTCCTTCCTCTGCTATATTTTGGAAGAGTTTAAGAAGGATAGGTGTTAGCTATTCTCTAAATGTTTGATAGAATTCACCTGTGAAGCCATTTGGTCCTGGGCTTTTGTTTGTTGGAAGATTTTTAATCACAGTCTCAATTTCAATATTTGTGATTGGTCTGCTCATATTTTCTATTTCTTCCTGGTTCATTCTTGGAAGTTTGTGCTTTTCTAAGAATTTGTCCATTTCTTCCAAGTTGTCCATTTTATTGGCATATAGTTGCTTATATTAATCTCTCATGATCCTTTGTATTTCTGCAGTGTCAGTTGTTACTTCTCCTTTTTCATTTCTAATTCTGTTGGTTTGAGTCCTCTCCCTTTTTTCTTGATGAGTCTGGACAAAGGTTCCTTAATTTTGTTTATCTTCTCAAAGAACCAGCTTTTAGTTTTACTGATCTTTACTATTGTTTTCTTCATTTCTTTTTCATTTATTTCTGATCTGATCATTATGATTTCTTTCCTTCTGCTAATTCTGGGGTTTTTTGTTCTTCTTTCTCTAATTGCTTTAGGTGTAAGGTTAGGTTGTTTATTTGAGATTTTTCTTGTTTCTTGAGGTAGGACTGTATTGCTATGAACTTCCCTCTTAGAACTCCTTTTGCTGCATCCCATAGGTTTTGGGTCTCACATTTTCATTGTCATTTGTCTCTAGGTATTTTTTGATTTCCTCTTTGATTTCTTCAGTGATCTCTTGGTTATTTAATAGCATATTGTTTAGCCTCCATGTGTTTGTATTTTTTACAGTTTTTTTCCTGTACTTGATATAGTCTCATAGCGTTGTGGTCGGAAAAGATACTTAATGTGATTTCAATTTTCTTAAATTTACCAAGGCTAGATTTGTGACCCAAGATATGGTCTATTGTGGAGAATGTTCCATGAGCACTTGAGAAGAAAGTGTATTCTGATGTTTTTGGATAGAATGTCCTATAAATATCAATTAAGTCCATCCTGCTTAATGTGTCATTTAAAGCTTGTGTTTCCTTATTAATTTTCTACCTGGATGATCTGTCCTTTGGTGAAAGTGGGGTGTTAAAGTCCCCTACTATGATTTTGTTACTGTCGATTTCCTCTTTTATGGATGTTAGCATTTGCCTTTTGTATTGAGGTGCTCCTATGTTGGGTGCATAAATATTTAGAATTGTTATATCTTCTTGGATTGATCCCTTGATCATTATGTAGCGTCCTTCTTTTTTCTTGTAATAGTCTTTATTTTAAAGTCTATTTTTTTTTTTTTGATATGAGAATTGCTACTCCAGCTTTCCTTTGATTTCCATTTTCATGGAATATCTTTTTCCATTCCCTCACTTTCAGTGTGTATGTGTCCCTAGGTCTGAAGTGGGCCTCTTGTAGACAGCATATATATGGGTCTTGTTTTTGTATTCATTCAGACAGTGTACGTCTTTTGGTTGGAGCATTTAATCCATTTACATATAAGGTAATTATCGATATGTATATTTCTATTACCATTTTCTTTATTGTTTTGGGTTTGTTTTTGTTGGTCTTTTCCTTCTCTTGTGTTTCCTGCCTAGAGAAGTTCCTTTAGCATTTGTTGTAAAGCTCGTTTGGTGGTGCTGAATTCTCTTAACTTTCCCTTGTCTGTAATGGTTTCAATTTCTCCATTGAATCTGAATGAGATCCTTGCTGGGTAGAGTAATCTTGGTTGTAGGTTTTTCCCTTTCTTCATCACTTTAAATATGTCCTGCCACTCCCTTCTTCCTTGCAGAGTTTCTGTGAAAGATCAGCTGTTAACCTTATGGGGATTCCCTTGTATGCTATTTGTTGTTTTTCCCTTGCTGCTTTTAATATTTTTTCTTTGTATTTAATTTTTGATAGTTTAATTAATATGTGTCTCTGCATGTTTCTCCTTGGATTTATCCTGTATGGGGCTCTCTGTGCTTTCTGGACTTGATTGACTGTTTCCTTTCCCATGTTATGGAAGTTTTCAACTATAATATCATCAAATATGTTCTCAGACCCTTTCTTTTCTCTTCTTCTTCTGGGACCCCTATAATTAGAATGTTGGTGCGTTTAATGTTGGCCCAGAGGTCTCTGAGACTGTCCTCAATTCTTTTCATTCTTTTTACTTTATTCTGCTCCCTGGCATTTATTTCCACCATTTTATATTCCAGCTTACTTATCCGTTCTTCTGCCTCAGTTATTCTCCTATTGATTCCTTCTAGAGTATTTTTAATTTCAGTTATTGTGTTGTTCATTTCTGTTTGTTTGCTCTTTAGTTCTTCTAGATCCTTGTTAAATGTTTCTTGTGTTTTCTCCATCTGATCCAAGATTGTGGATCATCTTTACTACCATTACTCTCAATTCTTTTTCAGGTAGGCTGCCAATTTTGTCTTCATTTATTTGGTCTTGTGGGTTTTTACCTTGCTCCTTTGTCTGTAACATATTTTTTTGTTGTTTGTTTCTTGTTTTTTTTTTGATGAGTGGGGCTGTATTCCTGTCTTACGGGTTGTTTGGATTGAGGCGTCCAGCACTGGAGTTTGCAGGCAGTTGGATAGAGCTGGGTCTTGGTGCTGAGATGAGGACTTCCAGGAGGCCTCATTCCAATTAATATTCCCTGGGTTCTTAGGTTCTTTGTTAGTCCAGGGGTTTGGACTCAGAGCTCCCACCACAGGAGTTTGGGCCTGACCTCCAGCCTGGGAACCAAGACCCCACAAGCTGTGTGGCACGGGAAAACAAAAAAAAAAAAAAACGAAAGAAAGAAAGAAAAGAAAGAGCAGTACAATGTCAAAGAATAAAAAACAAAATAAAATTAGAAAGATTAAAAAAATTAGGAAAAATAAAAATATAATTGAAACAACTGCAACAAGTTAATATAAAACCACAACAGAAAAAAGAAAAAAAGGGGGTGTGGGGGGAACAAGCCAAAAGGAGAGAATAATAGCAAAGTATAAAGAGTAAAATAAAATTAGAAAAATAAAAGATTTATTAGAAAAAATAAAAATATAAATGAATGAGCAGCAATGAATCAACAAGGTAAAACAGAATCCCAATCTAAAAGAGGAAAAAAGAAAAGAAAAGGAAAAAAAAAAGCCTTGGCTTTATGGGGGGAGTTTAGGTGGTGATGGAACTTAGGCAATGGCAAGGTTTAGGGTGGGGCATAACCTAGGCATGTGGGGGTGTTGACGTTTGAGTGTGGAGTGGGGCCTAGGCTCAGGATCGGAAAAGGTCCTGGGGAAGGAAACTCGGTGGGGCGATGTTCAAGCATGGGGCAGGGCCTCTGCTTAGGACCTGCCCGGAAGGGGAGAGGCAGCATGTGGAAAGGAGGGCCTCTGGAGTGTGGCGTTCCGGAGTTTGGAGGTAGGACCCTGAGTGAGGGTGTGTGGGTGGGGTTTAGGCCCAGCGTGTTGGAGGGGGTCTCAGAGGGGGTCTCCGAGTGTAGAGGTAGGACCCTGGGTGGGAGTGTAGGGGCAGGCTTGGGCTCTGCACAGCAGGAGGGAGGCTCCAAGGGCAGAGGATTAGGCCCAGGAGCCCAACAGGCTTCCCAGTGCCTAAGTGGACAGGGAAAGCACTGGCCACGTTCCCTTCTGTTCCTCCGCATCCCCCCACATATTCCCCAGGGTCTCCCCCATCCTGGCTGGACCCCTAACCACGGATGGGTCCCGCTGGGTGTAGGAACTCCTCCCCTCCCCCAGCCACCCCTCAGGGGTGCTGGTCCCAGAGGTCTGGACTTTATTTTTGCTCCCCTTCCCTCCCTCCCACTCCCTCAGGACCTGCGCAGCTGGAGGGGGCCTAGGTGGGCAGAGGATCAGGCCTGGGATCTCAGCAGGCTCCTGGGGGCCCAAATGGGCAGGGGAAACCTGGCCACACTCCCTTCTGATCCTCTTCCCTCCCAATGGTCCCCCAATTTCCCCCTTCGGGCATGGGATCCCTTCCCCTCCCCCAGACGCCCCTCAGCGGTGCCAGTCCCATCCCACCTCCACTTCTCCTCTCCCTTCACTCCCTCCACACACCACGTCCTACCCAGTCAATGGCGGGGGGGGTTCCTTCCATCCCCTTAGGTGTCTGTGGTCCCCCACCAGTGCCTGGTAGATGCCCTAGTTATGCGAAGACACAAATTCTGTGTCCTCCTAGTCTGCCATCTTGGCTCCACCCTCTGGAGATGACTTTTGATACCATTGCCTCTTCCCCAAATCTAGTAGATCTTTATGGAGAAGACAAGTGCCTCAACTTCCGAGATGTTACAATTACACACTGATTATCTTTTCTATGTGTTCTGAGACTTGATATTACCCAGACCCATGCACCCAGTGGTGAAATGAGCTTGAGAGTCTTCGTATAAGTACATGCCATGACATATGCAATCTTTATATATTCTTGATGAAAATACAGAGAGGAATGAGCAGTGCAGGCATAATGAGATGATGAGACTATTTTATTGTTAATATTTTAGCTTAGTTTGCTTGACTTTTATTTTAAGTGCTAGAATTGGGCCTCTGGAAAAAACAGGCAAAGTGTAAGGAGGCTTTAGGTCCCAGGGCTGACTCAGTCCTTAACTAGCTTTGAGAATTTAGATATTCCTCAATGAACAGTTTATTTTTAATATATAAATTCAAAATGTAATATTTTCGTACTGTTTTCTGTTTTCTTTATTTTTAGTACAGTTGATTTACAATGTTGTGTTAATTTCAGGTATACAGCAAAGTGATTCAGCTATATATATTCTTTTTCAGATTCTTTTCCATTGTAAGTTATATCAAGATATCAAATATAGTTCCCTGTGCTATGTAGTAAGTCCTTGTTGCTTACCTATTTTATATATAGTAGTGTATATCTGTTAATCCCAAACTCCTAATTTATCCCTCCCACCCCTTCTCCTTTGGTAATCGTAAATTTGTTTTCTATGTCTGTGAATCTGTTTCTGTTTTGTAAATAAGTTCATTTGTATCATTTTTTTTAGATTCCACATATAAGTGATATCATATGATATTTGTCTTGTCTGTCTGACTTATTTCATTTAGTATGGTAATCTCTAGGTCCATCCATGTTGTTGCAAATGGCATTATTTCATTCTTCTTTATGGCTGAGTAGTATTCCATTGTGTGTATGTATATATATATATATATATATATATATATACCACATCTTCTTTATCCATTCATCTGTCGATGGACATTTAGGTTACTTCCATGTCTTGCTTATTGTAAATAGTGCTGCAGTGAACATTGAGGTGCATGTATCTTTTTGAATTAGAGTTTTTGCCTTTTCTGGATATTTGCCCAGGAGTGGGATTGATGGATCATATGGTAACTCTCTTTTTAGTTTTTTAGGGACCCTCCATACTGTTCTCCATAGTGACTGCCATACTGGTTTCTTATTTGCTCTGCTTTGTAAACTGTAAAACAGCAACAAAAATGCTGGTCATTATTACTATTTTTGTAGTAATGTTACCAACAACATAGTGGTATAATAATCTATTTCCCATTTGTAAGGTTCATTGCACCAGTTTACCCCATTTCTTATGTACTTATTTGTGGCATTTAAGGAGGTGTTTTGGTATAATTGTCCTCCCTTTGCTTTGATCCATTCTGCCTTGTCTGTAATTTTTTCTCTCTTTGGAAATTGTTCCCCAGTTCCCTTTGTTACAGTTCACTTAAGCCTCTGGAATCTCCATCCAAGCCTATAGCTCTGTTTGCATAGGCAGCAAACTGTTCCTCATATGTGGGGGAGACAATAAGTTAAACTAACCTATTTACAATAACAGCCATGTGTTGCTATGAGATGTGCCACGACAGGACTGAAAATCATTCTCTTGGTCATGCAAGCAGAAGGTATAAATAAGGCAGCCAGAGAGGTTCTATTTGTATTAGCAACAGATGCAGTAGAGCAAAACAGCTACTCCAGTAATACTGTCCATATGCTGGTGCAAACAAAAAGACCTAGCCATCCCAGGCTAAGTGAATTAGTGTTCCTCAGTGATGCCATTGCCCAAGGCAGGGTTTTGTTCTTCCTCTATGATGTCTTTTCAGTGCCAGATATCTTGTCAGTCCCACAAACAAAGAGCCAGGCCACCTGGGCTCTGAGCTGGACATGTTCCAAGGATAGCAGTTGCCTTATTCTCAGCCTGTTCATGTGATATCTCCTTTGACCTTGGATGCTCTTTGGAGTCCAAACAAGGCAAATAGGTTTTTGTTTTACTTTCCACTTTAGTTTTCAAAATCACCTCTCTTGGACCTGTCACCACTTCTAGCTAGAATTTTACATCCTCCCTTTATCATTTGCTTCACTACCCCATATATGAAGTGGAGAAGACTGACCCTGCCCATGAGGCAGACTAAGTAGTTACACTCAGCTGAAGTTTAAAGAACGAAGACCTTGAAGTTGCATTTTAACTCACAATCCTATGAGACTTTCACATTTTTTTTTAGCACAATTGATGTGGCCGGTGAACAAGTCTCCCTTTCCCACCCCAGGGCTCCCTACTCATTCATATCAACATGAAGAATAGTCTTGATGCAAGAGGGAGAGGATATGGGGATATATGTATACATATAGCTGATTCACTTTGTTATACAGCAGAAACAAATACAACGTTGTAAAGCAATTATACTCCAGTAAAGATGTTAAAAAAAAAAAAAAAAGAATAGTCTTAAAAGAAAACAGAAGTCCTAGTCCGGTCAATGTGGAGTCTAAAAAAGAAGGAGAAATACTCATTTTTGCCTTCATGTCAGTGATATAATATGGATTCCCTACATGTGTATCTGAATGTCAGGATTTTTTAAAACAGCCTTTTTGCTCTGACTGGTTTCTCAAATAACCTCAGAAGATTTGTGGTCTGTAGATAAGATTTTGATAGTCCACATTTATCCACTCATAAATCAAATACTGGTTTGAGACTAATATTACATGCATTATATTAAATACTGTAAGGAGTAAAAAGATGAATTAGTGTATTTATCAAATAGATTAGCGTCCAATAGAAGAGATTAACATCTAAACATAAACAACCTTTATACCTGCTTTATTCTCTTTCATGGAGAATGGAGTTACCATTGGCTTAGCTCAAGCTAGAAATCTCAGCATCTCCCTCAAATTTCTCTCCCCCTCATGTATCATACAACATTGGTTATAAGAGTCTGCATAATTCATTTCCAAAATGTTTTTGAATATTTCTCTTCTAATACATAAATTAGTTCATACATTTAACTTTCATAAGTTTAGCACCAGTTCATAAATTGAAATTTTCTCATTTGATCTATTACAATGATTGCCTATTTGATTATTCTGGAAACAGTAGGAAGTTATTGAAATATTTAGAGCTGAAGGACTATGTGATTATGCCTGCTCTTTAAATGAATTTTTTTAATGAATTTATTTATTTGTTTTTATTTTTGGCTGTGTTGGGTCTTCATTGCTGCACAAGGGCTTTCTCTAGTTGCAGCGAGCGGGGGCTACTCTTCGTTGTGGTGTGTGGGCTTCTCATTATCATGTCTTCTCTTGTTGTGGAGCACGGGGTCTAGGCATGCAGGCTTCAGTAGTTGTAGCACTCGGGCTCAGTAGTTGTGGCTCGTGGGCTCCAGAGAGCAGGCTCAGTAGTTGTGATGCACAGGCCTAGCTGCTCCGTGGCATGTGAGATCTTCCTGGGCAGGGATGGAACTTGCGTCCCCTGCATTGGCAGGCAGATTCTTAACCATTGCGGCATGCCTGCTCTTTAAAAAAAAATATTGTTGATAACTTAGGGTCTGGTTCCTGACTAAACAGTTTCTCTAGGAGTGACAAAGACCATTTCAATCCCATTGATGAAGAAAAAGAAGAAAGCAGTAAAACCAGAAATCAATTGCAACATGGAATTATCAGAAACTTAGTTTATTTCCTTTATTAGAGCCATAATAAATGTGTGACAAAATACAATTTCTCAAATCAACACAGTATCCACTGAATTCAGAGCATCACATGTTGTATGTGTGATAGACACAGAAATGCGCCACACAGATTCCCTTTTTAGGCCTGAGTGATAATTGCCACAGACATACTTGGAAGTTGAAAGAACCCCCACTTTTAGGCCTTGGCCTGGGAAGCAAGAGGTATCACAATGGAAGAAGCCAAGTGAAAGCTCATAACACTATCCTCCCTACTCTTGGCAGAGGTACCAACTCAGAAAAATAATCACATCCAAGGAAAGGACTCATGAGCAGTAAAAAATGATTTAGAGATATGGGAACATATGTATATGTATAACTGATTCACTTTGTTTTAAAGCAGAATCTAACACATCATTGTAAAGCAATTATACTCCAATAAAGATGTTAAAAAAAATGATTTAGCTAGCTAGTCAAGGGCCTGGAGGAGAGAAAGATTAGAATAGAGTATGTGGCTAGACCTACCAGAGGAGACTAAATATGAAGATTTTTGTAGCGTATATTAACATGCACAAGAGATTAACCATCACAGAAGAGGCACCAGACCACCAAGTACACAAAATGATTGGCAGCTGATATAAGCCAGTATCTATTATTAGCTACTCCAGTGCTGACATGATAAGCACATTAAAAAAATGGTTACGGTGGCAAAGATGGACCAAAGACGATATAACGAGTGCTATCACTGAACCTCCAACCTGCCAATAAGAGCGGAGAACTAATACCATTCTCAGTAGGGAACAACAATGAACCCCCAATATGGCACCATTCCTGTAGCCACTATGGAAAACAGTACAATGGTTCCTCCAAAAGTTAAAAGTAGAGCTACCATATGATCCAGCAATCTTACTACTTTGGGTATATATCCAAAGGAAATGAAATCAGTATCTTTAGAGCTATTAGCGCTCCCATATTCACAATAGCCAAGATGTAGAAACAATCTAAATGTCCATTGACAAATGAGTGGATAAAGAAAGTGTGATATAAATACACAATGGAATGCTATTCAGTCTTTAAAAAGAGGAAATGTTACAATACGTGACAACATGGATATTATGTTAAGTGATAGAAGCCTAACACAGAAAAATAAGTATTGCATGATTCCACTTATATGTGTAACCTAAAATAGTTAAATTCATAAAATCGAAGACTGGAATGGTGGTCACCAGGGGCTGGGGGAGGGGAAATGGGGAGTTATTAATCAAGAGCATAAAGTTTCAGTTAAGTAAGCTAAAGAAGCTATAGAGATCTGTACCTATAGTCAACAGTAGTGTATTGTACACTTAACATTCATTAGGAGTGTATACTTTATGTTGTTTCTTATTACAATAAAATTAAATTAAAATGAAGAACACACACATGCACAGACACACACATACATACATACAGAAAAAATATGGCACCATTTCTCAAGGAGACCAACTAGCTACATCATTAATCACTTGTTCACAGGCCAGCTATTTGTTTTGATAGAAATAGATACATATTCTGGGTATGGATTTTTCTTTCTGGACTACAGTTGCAACCAGTAGCACTACCCAAGAGCTTATAAACGATTTGACCCTCTATTGTGGAATCCCACATACCATCACAACAGACCAGGCAGCTCACTTTACAGTCAAGAATATTGGGGAGTAGGTCCATGACAGAGCATCCACTAATCATGTCACATATCATGCCATCCAGAAGCTGCTGGAACAACTTCCCGAAGGCACAGCTGAAGCATCAGCTCAGTTATAATTATTTTTGAGGATGGTGCCTACATACTCTAGGACACAGTATCTACATTGAATCAAATAACTTGATATGGTTCTGTGCCCAACAAGAAGAATACAGGGGTGACCAGTCCCTCCCATCAGGAATCTTGTTCAAGCCTCTTAGATAGCCTCATCCACCAGAGGGCAGACAGCAGAAGCAAGAAGAACTACAATCCTGCAGCCTGTAGAACAAAAACCACAATCACAGAGAGATAGACACGATGAAAAGGCAGAGTGCAACGTACCAGATGAAGGAACAAGATAAAACCCCAGAAAAACAATTAAATGAAGTGGAGATGGGCAACCTTCCAGAAAAAGAATTCAGAATAATGATAGTGAAGATGATCCAGGACCTCGGAAAAAGAATGGAGGCAAAGATCAAGAAGATGCAAGAAATGTTTAACAAAGACCTAGAAGAATTAAAGAACAAACAAACAGAGATGAACAATACAATAACTGAAATGAAAAATACACTAGAAGGAATCAATAGCAGAATAACTGACGCAGAAGAACGGATAAGTGACGTGCAAGACAGAATGGTGCAATTCACTGTTGTGGAACAGAATAAAGAAACAAGAATGAAAAGAAATGAAGACAGCCTAAGAGACCTCTGGGACAACATTAAACGTGACAACATTCACATTATAGGGGTCCCAGAAGAAGAGAGAGAGAAAGGACCCGAGAAAATATTTGAAGAGATTATAGTAGAAAACTTCCCTAACATGGGAAAGGAAATAGCCACCCAGGTCCACGAAATGCAGAGAGTTCCATACAGGATAAATGCAAGGAGAAACACACCGACGCACATAGTAATCAAATTGGCAAAAATTAAAGACAAAGAAAAATTATTGAAAGCAGCAAGGGAAAAACGACAAATAACATACAAGGGAACTCCCATAAGGTCGACAGCTGATTTCTCAGCAGAAGATCTACAAGCCAGAAGGGAGTGGCAGGACATATTTAAAGTGATGAAAGGGAAGAGCCTACAACCAATATTACTCCACCCAGCAAGGATCTCATTCAGATTCAAGGGAGAAATCAAAAGCTTTACAGACAAGGAAAAGCTAGGAGAATTCAGCACCACCAAACCAGCTCTACAACAAATGCTAAAGGAACTTCTCTAAGTGGGAAACACAAGAGAAGAAAAGGACCTACAAAAACAAACCCAAAACAATTAAGAAAATGGTAACAGGAACATACATATTGATAATTACCTTAAACGTGAATGGATTAAATGCTCCAACCAAAAGACACAGGTTCGCTGAATGGATACAAAAACAAGATCCATATATATGCTGTCTACAAGAGACCCACTTCAGACATAGGGACACATACAGACTGAAAGTGAGGGGATGGAGAAAGATATTTCATGCAAATGGAAATCAAAAGAAAGCTGCAGTAGCAATACTCATACCAGATAAAATAGATTTTAAAATGAAGAAGGTTACAAGAGACAAGGAAGGACACTACGTAATGATGAAGGGATCAATCCAAGAAGAAGATCTAACAATTATAAACATACATGCTCCCAACATAGGAGCACCTCAATACATAAGGCAACTGCTAACAGCTCTAAAAGAGGAAATCGACAGTAACACAATAATACTGGGGGACTTTAACACGTCCCTTACACCAATGGACAGATCATCCAAGCAGAAAATTACTAAGGAAACACAAGATTTAAATGACACAATAGACCAGATAGATTTGATTGATATTTATAGGACATTCCATCCAAAAACAGCAGATTAAACTTTCTTCTCAAGTGTGCACAGAACATTCTCCAGGATAGATCACATCTTGGGTCACAAATCAAGCCTCAGTAAATTTAAGAAAATTGAAATCATAACAAGCATCTTTTCAGACCACAATGCTATGAGATTAGAAATCAATTACAGGGAAAAAAAAGTAAAAAATACAAACACATGGAGGCAAAACAATACGTTACTAAATAACCAAGAGATCACTGAAGAAATCAAAGAGAAAATCAAAAAATACCTAGAGACAAATGACAATGAAAACACAATGATCCAAAACCTATGGGATGCAGCAAAAGCAGTTCTAAGAGGGAAGTTTATAGCTATACAAGCCTACCTCAAGAAACAAGAAAAATCTCAAATAAACAATCTAACGTTACACCTAAAGGAACTAGAGAAAGAAGAACAAACAAAGCCGAAAGTTAGCAGAAGGAAAGAAATCATAAACATCAGAGCAGAAATAAATGAAATAGAAACAAAGAAAATAGCAAAGATCAAAAAAACTAAAATCTGGTTCTTTGAGAAGATAAACAAAATTGATAAACCATTAGCCAGACTCATCAAGAAAAAGAGGGAGAGGACTCAAATCAATAAAATTAGAAATGAAAAAGGAGAAGTTACAAAAGACACTGCAGAAATACAAAGCATCCTAAGAGACTACTACAAGCAACACTATGACAATAAAATGGACAACCTGGAAGAAATGGACAAATTCTTAGAAAGGTATAACCTTCCAAGACTGAACCAGGAAGAAACAGAAAATATGAACAGACCAATCACAAGTAATGAAATTGAAACTGTGATTAAAAATCTTCCAACAAACAAAAGTCCAGAACCAGATGGCTTCACAGGTGAATTCTATCAAATATCTAGAGAAGAGCTAACACCCATCCTTCACAAACTCTTCCAAAACATTACAGAGGAAGGAACACTCCCAAACTCATTCTATGAGGCCACTGTCACCCTGATACCAAAACCAGAGAAAGATACTACAAAAAAAGAAAATTACAGACCAATATCACTAATAAGTATAGATGCAAAAATCCTCAACAAAATACTAGCAAACAGAATCCAACAGCACATTAAAAGGATCATACACCATGATCAAGTGGGATTTAGCCCAGGGCTGAAAGGATTCTTCAACATATGCAAATCAATCAATGTGATATACCATATTAACCAACTGAAGAATAAAAACCGTATGATCATCTCAATAGATGCAGAAAAAGCTTTTGACAAAATTGAACACCCATTTATGATAAAAACTCTCCAGAAAGTGGGCACAGAGGGAACCTACTTCAACATAATAAAGGCCATATATGACAAACCCAGAACAAACATCATTCTCAATGGTGAAAAACTGAAAGCATTTCCTCTAAGATCAGGAACAAGAGAAGGATGTCCACTCTCACCGCTATTATTCAACATAGTTTTGGAATTTTAGCCACGGCCATCAGAGAAGAAAAAGAAATAAAAAGAATCCAAATTGGAAAAGAAGAAGTAAAACTGTCACTGTTTGCAGATGACATGATACTATACATAGAGAATCCTAAAGATGCTACCGGAAAACTACTAGAGCTAATCAGTGAATTTGGTAAAGTTGCAGGACACAAAATTAATGCATAGAAATCTCTTGCATTCCTATACACGAATGATGAAAAATGTGAAAGAGAAATTAAGGAAACACTCCCCTTTACCACTGCAACAAAAAGAGTAAAATACGTAGGAATAAACCTACCTAAGGAGACAAAAGACCTGTATGCAGAAAACTATAAGACACTGATGAAAGAAATTAAAGATGATACAAACAGATGAAGAGATATACCATGTTCTTGGATTATAAGAATCAATATTGTGAAAATGACTATACTACCCAAAGTAATCTACAGATTCAATGCAATCCCTATCAAATTATCAATGGCATGTTTTACAGAACTAGAACAAAAAATCTTAAAATTTGTTTGGAGTCACAAAAGACCCCGAATAGCCAAAGCATCTTGAGGGAAAAAAACGAAGTTGGAGGAATTAGACTCCCTGACTTCAGACTATACTACAAAGCTACAGTAATCAAGGCAATATGGTACTGGCACAAAAACAGAGATATAGATCAATGGAACAGGTTAGAATGCCCAGAGGTAAACCCACGCACCTATGGTCAACTAATCTATTACAAAGGAGGCTAGGGTATACAACTGAGAAAAGACAGTCTCTTCAATAAGTGGTGCTGGGAAAACTGGACAGCTACATGTAAAAGAATGAAATTAGAACACTCCCTAACACCATACACAAAAATAGACTCAAACTGGATTAGAGACCTAAATGTAAGACTGGACACTACAAAACTCTTAGAGGAAAACATAGGAAGAACACTCTTTGACATAAATCACAGCAAGATCTTTTTGATCCACCTCCTAGTGTAATGGAAATAAAAATAAAAATTAACAAATGGACCTAATGAAACTTAAAAGCTTTTGCACAGTAAAGGAAACTACAAACAAGATGAAAGGACAACCCTCAGAATGGGAGAAAATATTTACTAACGAATCAACAGACACAGGATTAATCTCCAAAATATATAAACAGCTCATGCAGCTCAATATTAAAAAAACAAACAACCAAATCCAAAAATGGGCAGAAGACCTAAGTAGACATTTCTCCAAAGAAGACATACAGATGGCCAAGAAGCACATGAAAAGATGCTCAACATCACTAATTATTAGAGAAATGCAAATCAAAACTACAATGAGGTATCACCTTACACCAGTTAGAATGGGCATCATCAGAAAATCTACAAACAACAAATGCTGGAGAGCATGTGGAGAAAAAGGAACCCTCTTGCACTGTTGGTGGGAATGTAAATTGATACAGCCACTATGGAGAACAGTATGGAGGTTCCTTAAAGAACTAAAAATAGAATTACCATATGACCCAGCAATTCCAGTACTGGGCATATACCCAGAGAAAACCATAATTCACAAAGACACATGCACCCCAATGTTCATTGCAGCACTATTTACAATAGCCAGGTCATGGAAGCAACCTCAATGCCCATCGACAGATGAATGGATAAAGAAGATGTGGTACATATATACAGTGGAATATTACTCAGCCATAAAAAGGAACAAAATTGCGTCATTTGTAGAGACGTGGATGAATCTTGAGACTGTCATACAGAGTGAAGTAAGTCATAAAGAGAAAAACAAATATCGTATATTAACGCATGTATGTGGAACCTAGAAAAATGGTACAGATGAACCTGTTTGCAGGGCAGAAATTGAGACACAGATGCAGAGAACAAACGTATGGACACCAAGGGGGGAACGTGGTGGGGGGGCGGTGCTGTGATGAATTCGGCAATTGGGATTGACATGTATACACTAATACGTATAAAATGGATAACTAATAAGAACCTGCTACATAAAAAATGTTAAATAATTAAAAAAAAAAAAAAGAATACAGTGGTCAGGAACCAAGTGATAGAAGCAGGAGTGGCCCTACCAACTCTCACTTCCAATAACCCACTTGGGGAACTTGTTCTTCTCATACCCACAACTCTGGCCTCTGCAGAGTTAAGAGTTCATGGTTCCAAAGAGTGGACACTTCCTCCAGGGGACACAGAAAGAACCCCATTGAACTATAAATTTTAGCTGCTCTCTGGGCATTTTAGGTCAGTACCAGCAGTAAGAAGAATCATCATAGTAGCTGGCAATTAATCCTAACTATTGGGAGGAGGTAGGACTGCTCCCTGAAGTGGGGAAGCAGCGAGGAATATATTTGATTTCGACTAGAGCACTTCCTGTCACTCCCTTGCCATGCTGAGATGTTAAATGGACAATTGCAGCGCCACAGTCTGAGGATCGTAACCACAGTCTCAGATCCGCCAGGGATATGGTCTTAGTCCTGACACCAGATAAGCCACTGAGGCCAGCAAAGCTGTTCACTGAATCAAGAGAAATCTAGAATGGATAGTGGAGGAAGGAGACCATGATCACTCGTTGTGACCCCAAAGTCAGCTGCAATGGAGAGAGCTGTAGTTGGTCCCACCCGCCTCTTTCTCCTGTTTCTCTTGGGAAGAGGGGCCCACCAAATGCCTAGGGGAATTCCTCCCCAAATATATGAGAAGTGACTCCAAGCAGTGGAGGCCTACACTGTGATGGACATGGAGATATAACACTCAGATCTCCTTCCAGAAAGGACATGGTGCCCAGCTTCAGGGAGCTGGTCAATGGGTAGTCTCCGGCTTCCAGCTTCATCTGAAGAGAGTCAGTGTACCCACAGGCATGTCCTTCCCAAGGGGACCCACATTCAATGACTGATGGAGTGGGGGTGATCCATTCCTGTCCCACCCTCCCCATGCCACTTTAACTCCACAGCTCCCTGGAAGAGACTGTTACTAGGCCTGTACTTCAACTTGACTTCCCTGCAAAATGCCTGCTACACTGTGTTTCAGACTATGGTTCCCAGAAAACCCAAAATTTAGAAACAGTTATACAGTGATAGACTTTTTAAAAATGCCCTTCAAATGATTTGGGAAGCTTGTGTAACAATGCCAAGAAAAGGTATACAAGTTATAAATTCCTTGAGGGGTGGGAGCATGTTTTATTCATCTTTATATTTTTTCTGCCTGGTGTGGTAGCTGATAGAGAGCATTAAATTGCAATGAATTAAATCATACTGAACTGGCAGGCCAGAATAATATATAATATTCAACACATTTTAGAGGCTCCTTTTATAATTAGTCACCCTTACTAGCTCCTATTTACTTATTTGCTTTTAGAGAGCAAAGTGTGAGATAATTACAGCCATCACCTCTTTGAGATATTACACACTTACTGTTGAAGGAATCCTGGTCCCCAATCCTCATATTTCCTTGAGGACCTATCCATTAAATCTACACTTAAGGCCACTCTTTTACCTTCTTATCTGACTTATGAGGTTGGGATAAGTTGTATGTGTAGTTCAGTCCCTTTATTTTGGAGCAAACCTGCTCACAGCAGATACGTTTTTTGCCTATTTTATAAGAGGTCTGCCTCTGTGGTGAGGGCCGTAGAATCTAGGACTATTGGGGAATTATTCCAATTTGAGGGAATATGAAAAAGTTTAAGGAAGTCTATTTATCTTTTAATCCAAGTCATATTCTCTAAAACCAATTCTACCAATCATAACAATGATATTTTAATGTCTATCAGTTGACACTTGATAAGCAAATATCTCAGATGGGGAGAGGGGTGTGATTAAACCCCAAACACTAGCTGACTCTCCAACAGCTGATGACTTCTCTTCCTGTTTCTGAGAGACTACTCCCTCTTTGCACCCAGCCAGCCATCCAACCCCCTTCATCAACCCATCCTCATATCCCATGTGGCACTGAGTCTACCTGAGTCTTAACTCATTGTCAGCATATAGAAATTTAGGGCTAAGAGATGTATATAAATAGGGGTAGGAAGCATTATCGTCCCTAATCCATTGTACTTGCCTCTATAACCTGGAGGGCAGGCAACCAACCCTAGTAGGTAACCACTTCTCTGTTAAGGTGAGGAAGGCCTCTGTGCTGATAGTAAGTCATTATCACCCACTTACCTTTCATTCTAAGAATTACATTGAGAAATGTTTGTTTTACATAGATTATAAGCACACTTAACATAATGAAGAACTTATATTTATTTTCTTACTATTTTATTTCACTTTTATTGGGGAGAGTAAAACTTTGTTTTATAATTGTCTGTCTTGAATAACAAAAATAATATCTTTGAAAAACATTAAACTGGTATATTAAATCAATTTCTCATAGATAAGTTTCCCTGCAGGTCCCCACAGATTGTAGATATCACCCAGAACAAAGAAGGAAATCGTAACTTCAAATCTCAAAATAAATTTTTGAATCTATAATGACATTATGGCTGTGAAAGGTTTCTTTGAAATATGAAAGTTTTTTTTCTGTATTACAAAAGCTTTCCTTTACATATTAAATCATGGAAGTCTGAGCTCAGAGGTTTACCTTAGTTATGGAGGATGATGAATATTCAGTTTCATATTTGTTATATTTGTTTTAATGATAAAATAGAAAAAAATTATATTCTTCACTTTCATTTAACTTTATATTTTTCTATTTTTATAATGTCATTTTTTCTTCTCCATCCTGTCAACACATAACTGCATCCAAATAAACAGCTCAGTAGCCTAGTGTGTATTATTTCACTCACTTGTCCCTTTTCATATAATCACAATAAAAAAATAGGGCACTTTTGTTGATATTTGTTTTTACAACTCAACTTATATATGCTAATCTTTGACCATCTTTCTCACTTAATAATGCATTAAAGATCCTTTTTTCAACTCAGAAAATATGCATCTGACAATTTTTTATCATTGCTTTGTGTATTTTTTTAAATTAATATAATTTTTAGGGCAGTTTTAGATTTACAGAAAAATGGAGCTAAAGTAGAAACTTCCCACATACTCCCTCAGACACACACAGTTTCCCCTGTTATTAACATCTTGCATTAACATGGTGCTAATGTAAACTATGGACTTTAGTTAATAATAATGTACCAACATCATCTCATCAATTGTAACAAATGGACCACACTAATGCATCATTTTTTAAACAACTACATGACATTATATTGTATGAATGTAGTTCTCCATTCCTTAAGTGATGAGGACGCTAGCTGTTTATAATTTTTTACCACTATAAACAGTGCTGCAATAAACATCCTGAACATTTATCCATAGGTACTAGGAGTTTTATTTCTACGAAATGAATTTTCATATGAAATTATCAGGTGAAAGTGTATGCATATTTTACTCATTTACTGTCACTTGGGTATTCACCCCTTTTTTTCATGAGATATTACAAATGCAGATCACATCTTCTAGGGTCTTGGAACATATCTATTGAGATTTTTGAAGCTCATTTAATATATTTAGATTTTCATCAGCGATTGGATGACAGGTTTGGCTGATATTACTGTAAATACTGTGTTCTCAAAAGATGTAAATGACTATATAAGAATCTGTACCCACATACTCTTACTTGAATGTCGCAATTTTTTTCCACAAGTTTAATATTTCCTTTGCTATTCCTTGGCAGAATTATTCCCTGTGTTCTCTGCTAAATGATCTGTGGGCAGGTGGTCCAATCCAACATTCAAGCCTTAAAATTGATCTAGTTTTGTATTTTATATTGTGTATCCCATTATACTCATATCACTTCTCATGTATTTGTAACTATTGTTTAGGGAAGTACTATAAAGTCATGTGCTTATTATGAAATAAAACATCAAGGATTCATATGTAGTCAACAGTATGCCCGTAGCAGTAGTAATTTGCTTCTTGACTGTAAACTTGTTGACGAGGAACACATGTATGCAAGGCACTAGGAAGCAAGTGGAGTTAAATCACAATTTGTGAATGGTATTTTTGTGGGCAAGGAAATCTAGAGATGATCCATTTTAACAACAAAATTTTAATTGGAGAAACTCAATTTCAGAGAAGCAAAGTGAATTGCTACAGATCACCCACTTAGTTATTAATAGGATCAAGACCAGAACAAATGTCTTCTGAAATGACAGTTCAAGCCTTTTTTCCCTATGCCACACTTAGTCCTTAGAATATTTAGGACTGGTTCTGTATGAGCTCAACTATCCTACCTCCCTTCTCAGTTCATTCAGTTGAAAAATATAAACAAAATATCTGCCTCTCCTCAACCTTGCAGTATTAATCATTAAAGAGAATATTACATTCAAATTGTAATGGCTAATTTTTTTGATCACTGACTATGAGCCTGGCATCATGGTTGTTTTTTTTTTTTTTTAGTGATAATAATTTTTTTAAATTGTGGTAAAATAAACATAACATGAAATTTACAACCTAAACCATTTATAAGTGTGCAGTTCAGTAGTACTAAGTGTATTCGTTTTTGTTGTACAGCCAGTCCCTAGAACTCTCTTTATTTTGCAAACCCCAAATTCCATTTCCATTAAACAACAGCTTCCCATTCTTTGCTCCCTCCATCCCCTGGCAACCACCCGTCTACTTTCTGTCTTTATGATTTTGTCTACTCTAGGTACCTCATATAAATAGAATCACAGTATTCATCTTTTTGTGACTGGCTTATTTCACTTAGCATAACATCCTCGAAGTTGTTCAATGTTGTAGCATGTGTCAGAGCTTTCTTCCTTTTTAAGGCTAAAGTAATTGTCCTTTGTAAATATTGATAGAGACCACATTTTGTTTATCCCTTCATCTATACATGAGCAGTTTGGCTGCTTTCACCTTTTGGCTATTGTGAGTAATGCTGCTACGAACATGGGGTACAAATATCTCTTCTAGACTTTGATTTTACTTCTTTTGGGTATATAACCAAAAGCAGAATTGTTCAATTATATGGAAATTGTATTTTAAATTTTTTGAAGAACTACCAAGGGCTGAAAAGTGAGCATTTCATCTCTCTCTCTTTCTCCTTCCCCCAATGGACATGAATAATAATAGTAGTAAATCTTTGGGAAAAAGCACAACAAAATATTTACACAAGCCGTGAGTTTATAAATAGAAAATTGATAGCAACAAAATTTTTTTAAAGACTATATATCAAATATGTTTTCTGTCCCTTGGAGACTTTGTTGGCAATAAAACGGAGAGCTAAATAGATTGTAAGCATAAGGCAGTGTGGCAAATCCTATCTTCTTACAAACTAATCATGGGCAGGTTGACAATTCTACACCACGGAGATGCCAATGTCGATAAGGTTAATTTTAAAAATCTGGTATTCCTATCTGTAACCTGAATAATTCAGGGAATCAAGATTTGTGTATTGTTCCCCTTTGACCATCTATACTATGAAAACCTGAGCAAAAATGATAAAGTTTTAAGTTTTCGGAGGAGATATTTTTGTTTGAATTGTCATTGAGAATATTCCTTAGAGACGAGTCCCACCAGTTTTCAAGGGGTAAGTCTGTAGCCAGTCAGCACAGGAAGGGAAACGCAATGGTGAGTGAGAACGAGGCTGGCATGTGAACCTGTCTTCCCATCTTTCCAATCCCGATAGATAGCCTTAAGCAGAACCCTGTCTAAGGCTGCGGCAAGAGACGTGGGACACAGGGAAATCTGAGTCTGGCTGGAGCGCGTTAGTGCCATTTTTCTCACAAAGCTACACCTAGTAATCCAGAGCCTTTGTGCCTGGCCAGAAATTTTTAAGTGGCTCTGATGCTTACTATCTGGTAACTCTGGGAAAGTTAACTTCTTTTTGCCTCAGTTTCCTTTCAGTAAAATAGAAATACTCATACTACAAACCTGAGGAGGGTTTTGTAAGGATTTTAGAAGGCAATACATGTAAAGGCACATACAGGGACTCAGCAGATGTTTATTGTAAAAAAAAAAAATTAGAGTATAACTTGGTTAGAATATTCCTCTGGAAAAAGAGACTCTAGATTTCCAACACGGTGATAAATAGCTCACCACTGTTAATGACACTATGACTTCCTTATTTCTACTCTCAACTCCCCAAGGGACCACCAGGAGAAAATGGTGATCAAATGAGGTTAATGAAGACTCAACTGCAGATAGGAAGAATAACAAATGGATGGAGTCTGAATCGTGTCTTAGAGTGGAAAGTTTAAGGGAGAATATTTATAGGGTTTGGGGTTTGAGCTCACTAATGAAAGGCAGATCTTCCAAGGGAAGCAATGAATTGGGATTAGGTAAAGTTTGTGACTAAAGATCTCATGCTGAAAAATCAGCTGAAGGATTCTGGATTATGCTAGTCTTTTTCCTGTACATATTCCATAATTAGCATGATATTTGAAGGTAATTAGCACATAATGTTGATAAATTTAATTTAAAAATCTGTTTTTTAATTTATTTAATTTAATATTTAATGAAATTAATTAACTTATTTAATTATTTAGTACCTAAATAATTCAGGGAAGCAAGCTTTGTGTATTCCCTCTGAATACCTATACTATAAGAACTTGAACAGAAATGATAAAATTTTAAGTGTTTTCTATTTTGAATTAATAGTAGATACAAAAAATAGAAGTTACTAAGAAAATAAATAGTGGGGCCCAATGAGAGTGGTGATTCCTGAGATCATTATACTATTATAACAGGAAATGTAGGAAACATTTTTTGCCATGGACTGGGTGATAGATTACATGATGAAGTAATAAGAATTAAGTATGAATTTAGTAGTGACCCTTGGCTCCATTACAAGAAAAAAGAGAGTAAGTTATTAAAATCATCCATTGAAATGTGCTTCATATTATACTTTCATATACAATATAAAACATGCAAGAAATATTATCTAAGAACTACAACATTGAATTAAGAACATAAAAACCTCTAATCTTTTAAGAGTGTCCTGTACAGAAGAGGGACGGATAGACTTTCAACTACCAGGATCTAGAAATGTGAAAGATCAGATTGCATAGCTCTCTATTTCTTCTGATTTATCATTATATACAACAGTATATAAATCAAATTTCTCACTTAATTTTTTAGTAGTTATGCTCTTCTTTTTTATGATTATGAATCATATAAACATTTATTAAGAGTCTGCCCTAGGGCCAGGATCTGGGCTATCCACTGGGCATTGAAAGATGAATAATCCATAGCCCCTTTCTCCAGGAGTTTACTCTGATCCAGATTAATAAATAATCACCTAGAATAAGGAAACTTATGACAAAGAAATACTCTACAGGATGTAAAGTTTGAAAATGTAGTTATGATCTTCTTGAGATATGTTGCCTTGTTTACATTCGATTCCACAGAATTGCACATTAATCCCTGTGGAGAATATATGTTCTTCTCTGATACCTAGATTATCTTGGAACTGATTATAATTCACATCTCATAGGAATTAACTTCTACAGCTGATCCTGTCTCTTCTATCCATGTAGTGTGTCATTAACCCAATATTTAAAATTTTGTTATTGAAGTTTGAGTAACTATTTGAGGTGAACATGTTGACCTCTTTTTTCAGAATGCTTCCCAAATATTTGATCATCGCTAGAATGTCTGGTAACCAAAAGAATGTATAACTTGAAGAACACACACTGAATACCTGACAGTCATGGAGATTCTTGCTTAAAATTAGGGAAAGAAAGTAAAGAAAAGGAAGGGAAGAGCTCTTATATTAATCATCCCTTCAGCTTGGGATGATTAAGATGTGGGATGTGAGTTGAAGGTTTAAGACTGGTGAGTAGCTTCTAAGTAGTTCAATATTTGCTAGCAAAATTGAGACAGAAATTCCAAGGGAATTCATTTTCTCAACTCAGAGTAGACAGAAATGATCAAGCCAGTAACATTTTTTTCCTTGAAGAAGGTAAATGTTCTAATTCTAATTGATATGATTTTACTTATTTCATAGACTTTGGAAACCTTTGTTTTTCAGTCATTTTAAATGCTTTTGAAAAAATGGTCAATGATTATATAAGCCATAAAAACAATTGGTCATGTGAAAGTTAAACTCAGTTAATTTAAAAGGTTCAGCAGTCAGTAAGCTCATTTAGCTCTGCAAAGATCTGTTGTATCTAAACCACGTGAAAGCTTAATTTATCCTGATGCAATTAAATCTTGAATAATTCATGATAATTCTTCAACAGATAATTCTTTCTGCTTAGGCAAAGCATTGTCCATGTGAAAGTAATATAGTAGCAAATTTTTTTCAGTACAATTATGAGCCTAAAATGTGCTAGGTGTTTTCATAAGCATTATTATTTTGTCATTTTAAAATAGGTGCTTATATTCTCAGATTCCCCACATTCAGTCCTACCTATCTTTATGTGTTATCAGGCTTTGAAAAGTCCTCTTGTTTATAAAAATAATAATAGCCTGTGATGATTGTCAAAGTTTAATTTTCAAAATGTTAAAAAAATAATTGTCGTGTGTCTGTGTGTATATATACACACACACACATATATATAGATAGTGGTGAGCATACCTAACAGTTTTATTTAACTCATTAACGAGGGAACCAGTAGAATGAAAAATAGGAATTTAATATGGTCAGTGAAGAAAGGTGCTGAAACAAAATGGCTAAATTAGATGCAAATTGAGTTATGTTCTACAGAGCAATAAAACTGTGACTTTGAAATCCTCAAGTCTGACAGAAGAAAAACAAATCATTGCATCTTATCAGTTTTCCACAACTTAAATTCTGTATTTCAAAGCTGTAAAATGCCTGGTTCTTAGTCAATTTTGATTACTACAGTGAAAGTTCCATTTTCTGAGGGAGTCAGGTGTGTTGGATAACGCTTTGGCATAGTATTAAAAGGTTGCACAATCATCTTGCTGATTTACTTCCAAGTTAAGAATAGTTCTCTGTAACATCATAAATAAATTATTAAAGAATATAAAACTTTAAAGTTACTAAATACATATTGATTTAAGGGGAGCAAATTTACTAACTAATGTGAACTTCTAGTTGAAAACAAGGTTTTCATTTATTAAATCCGGTGCTGGACTGTGCCTACGTCAACTTGGTGAAGCTGGGATTTATGTTTTCCTGAATCTCCTTCTCTGTGCTAGATGGGACTTGGAAGGTGGAAGTTAAATAGCAGCCATGATTCACTGAAGGACAGGGAGATCATTTACAAAGATGTTCGTATACAGAGGCACCCAGCGATCCTAGCTTGTCCCCACTCCTTCCTGCTTTCTAATCAGCTTGCCTTCCCAGCCCAGGGCCAGGCTGGGCAACTGCTGCTCTGGGCCCACAAGCAGATGTTTGGCAATGGCTACATGGAGGTTAAGAGCTTCTTGTAGACATCTCCATGACATTCCACTCTGCACCTACTTCATTGTCTGGGCACACTTAGCTTTTGTATTTACCTTCAAGCTCTGACTTATCCATTCTTGCCAGTGTTTTTGGCAGATGAACTGGTTAGAAGTCTTTGTCTGATCTCTACTCCCTGTTCCAGACCTTCACTTCACCAGCTACTCCCACATTTCTCTAAGATCTAATGTCTATAATAAATCTCTCATTCCCCAAATGCTCAAAGGAGCTCTGCTCCCCTGACTTAACCCTGACTAATGCATTCATATTATTTTAGACCTATGATCTCTAATTTCAACCCTCTCAAATGAGATATTTCCAACCACATTCTGACATAGTCTATCCACTAAAATGATGATGATGATAATAATATTAAAACAATAATAATAACAATAGTAATAGCTAACACTTACCTAATACTTATGAGAGGCCTAGCATTATAGTAAATGATTTACTGCTAAATGCTTAGATATTTCTCAGTCTCTTTAAGACTGCTTCCTTTGTCTCTCAACATCACGCTTTAGCACGTTCGAAGTACTCTTCTTAATCCTGAGGTCATATTGGTATGAAAGGATCACAGGGAAATCTAGTGGTGTAGTTAGATGTATGGTGTGGGTAGCTAAATCTAATCATTATAGATTATGGAAGATGTTAAGAACCATTGCTATAAAGGATCATGGGCCCATTTTTTTGGACCCAAAATGCTGTATATTGCAATAACAGGACTTACTGTGAATTTGTCATATGTCAAACACCTTGCAAATGTGTCTATATATACTATCTCATATAATCCTGCCAATGACTCTAAAAGATAGGAAATATCATCCTCTTTATATAGGTGAGAAAACTGAGACTGAGAAAAGTAACATGTCCAAAGTCACACATTATATATATAATTATAATGGAGACTTGTAGTTGTCTTCTTATATTCATTCTCTCCTATTACTAGACCCCTGAGTCTTAGCTGAACAGATATTCACAAAAACAGTGACTACATTCTTACAGTGCCTTGGAACTTGGTATTGCCACTTGGCTATATTCTGACTAATGAGGTAAAAGTAGAAGTGATGGAAAGTGGCCCTAGAGGGAGAAACTATATTCTCTTATTTGCCTTCTTCCCTGATTGCTGTAATGCAGATGTAATGGCTAGATCTTCAACAGCCATCTTGGGTCATGAGGTGATCTTGAGAATGGTGGTCAGACACAGTGGAGCAGGATTCTGTAAGAATCTTGAGTCATTGATACGCTGCAATGCCTTAGACACATTTAGAACTTTTACCTGAATGAAAAATAAATTTCCATCCTATTTAAGCCACTGTTATTTGGGATTTTCTATAACATGCACCTGAACCTAATCTCAGTTAACACAATAATATAAACTTTTATGTACACACACAAAAATGAAAGTGAATAACCTTACCATCAGTATCACCATTCATTCTTACCATTCTTTACTCCTTGTGGTAGATTAGAAATTAGAAATACGTCTCTGTTTTTATAGATTTCCAACCTCAAGTCTCAGAACTTATATTCATCAGGAGTCCTTGAAAATGCCAGTTCTCTATCAACACGACCTCTCATCAGAGTACTAAAAATAGAGAGCTATTGCTAAACTGTAACTTTGATTTTTTTCTGTAATAGCACATTGGTGGAAAAATGCATTACTCAAGATCTTGAAAATTAAAATGACTTCTATCTTAAGTGACAATCAATTGAAAAATTGGACTGGATTGCTTTTTACAAACTTTAAGAGCATAGCCCTGATGCACTTCAAAATATGTTTAGTCAAAACATATTTTGACTAACTTGGAGTCTTTTGCCCCTCATTTATACCTATGGGAGAGCTGAATAAGTTTGTTTTTGGCTTGGCAACAAGAGTAAACAGGTTGTATCGTGAGAGAATATTTTCGTAGAGTTATTAAAATCAAAGAAGAATGCTAAAAAAAAAAAAAAACTCTTGTAAATGTACATATGTAAATGTGCAGACAGCAAGGCTAATGCACTATGACATACCCAAGCTCAAAATGTTTTCCTAGTTCTTACTATTCTTGGGGCCAAATTTCCAAGACCATTGATTTTTGTTGCCAATCTCAATTTCAGTATGGAAAGTGGTGGGCCTTCAGTTCACCAATAACATTTATTTCTGCTGGGCACTCAGACTTTACCAAGCCTTGTGGGTTTATGCACAATTTATGACCCAAGCACTCAGTTCTGGATGAGGGGAAATAAATAAACTCTGCGTTAAGAATTGATTTGGGTATTGTCCTGTGGTGACTTTATAGGAGGTAGACAAAACCAACTACATTTGGGATTTTAAGGCTTGATGAGACAATTTCTCTCTAAATTGACTCCCCCTGGACTTCTAGATGCCAACATTTCACCATTAGAGCTTCATTTAGTCATGAGATGAGTACATCTCTTGTTTAAACACTCCTGAAGTGAATAATGTGCTAAGTACATCAACTCCCTTCTAAGCATGTACATCAAGAGTAGACTATAAAAGAATGAGGGACATTGGGCTAGTACAGTGTCTCAGCCCTCCCATAAGTAGGCAAGCTGGAGTAACATGCTTGGTTCACCAGGAGCATTAGGAAGGCATTTTGTACCTTTGGGCAGATATAAGATAAAACAAAGCAAAATAGTAAGCTAGGTGCAAAAAGGGAAGGTGATGGGATCAGAGACTTATTTCTCCTACTGGCTTCTGTGTTGTTTTCAGATTGCACTTGAAATCAAATCAATTTGCTTGTCAGTAATACTCTATTGAAGTGAGGGGAAAAAAGTTGTGAAATTCAGTTGAAAATTGAAAAATAAATAGTTCAATCAACTGAATATCTACGTTTATGATTTCAAGATGGTTTTACCAACATATTTCCCTAAGTTTATTAAATTGAGCAACTTTTTTGGCATCATTGGAATGAGGCCAGGAAAAGAAGACATGAGGTTGATTCCCTCTTTGAGTGGGAAGGAAGAGGGTCAAGGGTGAAGACAAATTTAGCTAAAAAAATCATCCCATAAGGAACCTTGTACCAGTTTATTTATCCCACTTTCTATATAGCAATTCCCCATTTTTTGTTGTTGTTTTGGGCAGCCCTGCTTCTCTTCTAGAAGGAACCAAAATTTCCAATAGCTTGGAATCCATTTCCATGTCATTAGAGACAAATTCAAAGACACATTTCTACTTCAACTTTCCAGGCCCGCTTTCAAAAAGTCATCTGCAATAGAGAAGAAAAACATAATACAATGAACATCATCCTACTTCTAATTTAAATACTAGAATCTATTCGTAACTGAATAAGCATAGAGTAAACATTGAAATAATCTTAATAGAACTTGGTCAAACACTGATCCCACTGGGAGAACTTTTTCCAAATCCTGAGTCCCTTCCCTAGGTACAGATTCAGATAGGTCCAATGGAGCCAGAACTCGATGTCTGTAAGGATCTAAGTTGTTCAAATGGGAAGTGGGTTCAGTTGCCAGTAGTTTCCCTCTTGTTTTCACTATTTTTTCCTATCACTCTGAGATAAAATAAGGATCTTATGGTTTGTTTTTTGGAGGTATAGGCCCTCTTCCTATAGTTCCTTCCCTGTGAAAGCAGGTAGCTCTGTTATTGCATATTTGACTTAATAGAGCTACTGCTTTTAATGTAGTAATCCTTGCAAATGAAAATTGAGTCTGGAATGGAGACTCCAAAATAACGGATAACAAATGCACAACAGACAGCAGGACCCAACAGTCCAGCAGTGCGCACTTGTCTTCATTTGGAAAATTCTATGTGTGCTCACCTATAATTGGGGGGGCCCAACCAGGGCTACAGCAAAAAATAAGCAGCCAGGAATTGTCTTCATATTTGTGAGCTTGAGATGACAGACCAGTGTCCAGCTTCTTCATTACTAGAGAACCATATGGCCTATTTCTACAGTAAACACATCTTTAGGCACTGACATATATACACTACCAAATGTAAAATGTATGGCTAGTGGGAAGCTGCTGCATAGCACAGGGAGATCAGCTCGGTGCATTGTGACCACCTAGAGGGGTGGGATAGGGACGATGGGACGGAGGCCCAAGAGGGAGGGGATATGGGGATATATGTATACTTATAGCTGATTCACTTTGTTGTTCAACAGAAACTAACACAACATTGTAAAGCAATTATACTCCAATAAAGATCTATTAAAAAAAAAAAAGAACATGAGAAAAGAGGCCCATATTGGTAAGGATTTGGGCCACATTATACTGAGAAACACAAAACAAGAATTTCTGAATTATGTTTTATTTTATTTTATTGTATGTAATAATATTCTTGTATTAAAATTACTGCTACTATATTCGGTGACAGTGTGCTGGATTCAGCTCTGATTTTTAAGAAATAAAACTATTTTCTGCCTTCAACTAGCATGAATTTATTCACTTGAAATGGTTTCCCAAATACCTGTGAAATTATGTTTGTAGGGTCAGTCACCACATGCTTTTAGAAAACATACGTTCCTGGTCAAATAGGAGAAGAAAAATATGTTCCTTCATTTCTCTAAACATATAAATCCCTTAAATTTGTGGAAAGATTTCTCTGTTTTCTCATACTCAGAGATGAAGTATTTGTTGGGGTTTTTTCCCAGATTTAAATTTTTTAATTAAAATATAGTTGATTTACAATGTTGTGTTAATTTCTGCTGTATAGCAAAATGATTCAGTTATACATATATATGCATTTTTTATATTCTTTTCCATTATGGTTTATCACAGAATATTGAATATAGTTCCCTATGCTATACAGTAGGACCACACTCATTCTAAATATAATAGTTTGCAACTGTTAACCCCAAATTCCCAACCCCATCTCTCTCCTGCCACCCCTCCCTTGGCAACCACAAGTCTGTTCTCTATGTCTGTGAGTCTGTTTCTGTTTCATAAAAGTTCATTTGTGTCATATTTTAGATTCCACATATAAGTGATATCATATGGCATTTGTCTTTCTCTTTCTGACTTACTTCGCTTAGTTTGATAATCTCTAGGTCTATCCACATTGCTGCAAATGGCATTATTTCATTCTTTTTTATGGCTGATAGTATTCCATTGTATATATGTACCACATCTTCTTTATCCATTCATCTGTCGATGGACATTAGGTTGCTTCCGTGTCTTGGCTTCCATGCCTTGGCTGCTATGAACTAGGGGTGCATGTGTCTTTTTGAATTATATTTTTGTCCAGGTGTATGCCCAGGAGTGAGATTGCTGCATCATATGGCAGCTATATTTTTAGTTTTTTGAGGAACCTCCATTCTGTTTTTCATAGTGGCTGCACCAACTTACATTCCCACCAACAGTGTAGGAGGGTTCCCTTTAGAGAGGAAGGATTTGAAAAAGAAAAAAAAAAGTTATTTGCAAAGGATTACAAGGGATCTAGACTTTAGAAGACTGGCTAATCAAATAAAAATAAAACAGGTATCTCATTATAGTTTTGACTTGCATTTCTCTAATGATTAATGATGTTGAGCATTCTTTCATGTGTTTGTTGGCAATCTGTGTATCTTCTTTGGAGAAATGTCTGTTTAGGTCTTCTGCCCATTTTTTGATTGGGTTGTGTTTTTTTTTTGATATTGAGCTGCATGAGTTGCTTGTATGTTTTGGAGATTAATCCTTTGTCAGTTGCTTCATTTGCAAATATTTTCTCCCATTCTGAGGGTTGTCTTTTCATCTTGTTTATGGTTTCCTTTTCTGTGCAAAAGCTTTTAAGTTTCATTAGGTCCCATATACACTACCAAACATAAAATAGATAGCTAGTGGGAAGCAGCCGCATAGCACAGGGAGATCAGCTCGGTGCTTTGTGACCACCCAGAGGGGTGGGATAGGGAGGGTGGGAGGGAGGGAGATGCAAGAGGGAAGAGATATGGGGATATATGTATATGTATAACTGATTCACTTTGTTATAAAGCAGAAACTGACATGCCATTGTAAAGCAATTATACTCTAATAAAGATGTTAAAAATAAAAAATAAAAAAATGAAAGGTACTTTATGATAAAAGTTTAATCATATTACCGAGTTTAGACTTCATCTATTCATAATGTAAAACAATTTTCTTACATGAATATCAGACCCACAAATGTCTTCATATCATCAGGTACTACATTGCAAAATTCAGGAATAAAGCTCTTTGTGTTAGGAAGTCAGCAACTTAAGGCGAATGCTAGAGTTTTCATTTCTTTGGAAGACTAGAATTCAATCAGAAACCTATTTTTTTTTAAGTATTTGTTTATTTATTTATTTATGGCTGTGTTGGGTCTTTGTTTCTGTGCAAGGGCTTTCTCTAGTTGTGGCAAGTGGGGGCCACTCTTCATCGCGGTGCGCGGGCCTCTCACTATCGCGGCCTCTCTTGTTGCGGAGCACAGGCTCCAGATGCGCAGGCTCAGTAATTGTGGCTCACGGGCCCAGCTGCTCTGCGGCATGTGGAATCTTCCCAGACCAGGGCTCGAACCCGTGTCCCCTGCATTGGCAGGCAGATTCTCAACCACTGCGCCACCAGGGAAGCCCCAGAAACCTATTTTGTTGTTGCTGCTGTTGCTGTTGGTTTTGTTTTGCTGTTTGGACTTATCTCAGGATGTAGTGATTGTTCTATTTATTGAAAGAAGTTTCCACTTATCCGTGATGTCAGCAGGGCAAAGTATCATTGTCTTCACAATCAGATGCACTCAAAAGTTTTACATTATTATTTTGAGGAATTAAAGAAGAGTGGAAGGAAGAATGGTACCCAGAGTGGTGTGAAGAAAAGAAGACAGCCAAGGAAATGAGGCAACAATTGACATGATTAATAACTCCGCATTATCAGAAATATGGACTAAGGAATAAACCCAATAATATAATCCCCTGTGAAATTCCATAATTTGAGAGAGCGTGGAGACTTCTCACAAAATGTAGACTGGAAGCTCAAGCTTTTTATTTGGATATTAATAAAGAGAAATCCCGCTGAAGGATTTCTGTATATTTAGATATTATACTCTCTGATTTCCAAAGTGACAAGCTCCTAGGATAAATGAACACATGCGCAGTATTTTAGAAAAAAGGTGGTCCCCATAACTTTGTTCCCTTTTAGTTAAAATATGTGTTTTAGTACCAGATTTCTGAAGATAACCTCTTAAGCTAAAGGGGCCTTTGTACACCATAACAAACCAAGAAGGAGATGGTACGTCTGGAAGGAGAAGGAAGGGGTTTTATTGTGTTTCATATTATTCTACATAAAAAAATCAATTTTATAAATTCAAAGTTGTCTTACCCAAAACTCCAAATTCCTTTTTAGAAGAATTGTCCTCCTGTATATAACACTGCTCTTCACCTTATGATTTTTCAAGTTACCACTCAAGGATAGTATCTTCCATCTCTTTAAATACACTTGACCATTTCTTTTTTGTACATGGCACTGATGTGGCATGAGCTTGCAGAAGAGACAGGGACTGGTACACGGTGTGTCAGCCAGCAGAATGTCTTGCTGCGTAACCAGACAGCTCTCAGTGGCTTAGCACAATCCACTGGACATCCATACAGAGTCCATCACAGTCCAATGATGTGTTTACTGCGGAATCTTCTAATCAGTGATTCAGGGACCCAGCTCCTTCCATCTTACAACTAGGCCATCTCCAGGGTCTTTGCCAGGTTCTCAGAAGCTGGCTAGCAGACAGAGGAAGAAATAATCATGCACAGAAAGATTCTATAGCCCAAGCCTTAAAGTAGCACCGGGGCTTCCCTGGTGGCACAGTGGTTGAGAATCTGCCTGCCAATGCAGGGGACACGGGTTCGAGCCCTGGTCTGGGAGGATCCCACATTCCGCGGAGCAACTAGGCCCGTGAGCCACACCTACTGAGCCTGCGCGTCTGGAGCCTGTGCTCCTCAACAAGAGAGGCCGCAACAGTGAGAGGCCCGCGCACCGCGATGAAGAGTGGCCCCCGCTCGCCGCAACTAGAGAAAGCCCTCGCGCAGAAACGAAGACCCAACACAGCCAAAAATAATTAATTAATTAATTTTAAAAAAAAAGTTAAAGTAGCACCCACTCTTCCACTGATATTCCATTGGCTATAATTCAGTCACATGACCAGACCTGATTGCAAGGGAGAATGGGATTTGTAGCCTAACTGCTTATCCAGAAAGAAAAATAAATGCCTTTGGTAAACATCTGGCTAGTCTCTGACAAAAGGTACATATCATGAACTGTAACACAACTTGTTTTTTTTCTTAGACATAGATATTTAACAACTTTGTATAAAATATTTTCAATTTCCAGCATCAAAGATACACCTGTAATCATATCCAAGAACTAAAAATGTTCCAGCAACAACTACACTGTGTTATTGCTTCTGTTTCGAATGTTCCCATCCCTACTCACCTCCTTTAATACTGATTGTGCTCAGAATAGGAGTATATATTTAATAAAAGGACATCTGGCTCTTTTTAATGTCCAAATTATCAAAATTTTATGCATCCATGTCAGCCCCTTGTATTTTCCTTTGAAACAGGTTCAAGTAAAGTTCACTTTGACGGAAAGCTGTAGTGACTTCACGCATTAATTAGCCTGGTTTAAGAGTAAGAGCTCTAAATGAAAGCAGCAGTCCTGTTTGTCATCACCTTTGGACCAGCTTTGCTACTATCTTGCTGGAAGTATTTTTGAAAACTCAGGACTCATTTTCTCCAGCTGTCACAGAGATGATCCTAGGGTAAAACAGGTCATTCTCTAGGCTCTGAGGTATGACAAACCCCAGTGCTGCCAAAGTTCCTGCAGTTACTCAAAAGGGTACCAGAATGGGGGCATACACTGTTGCCTCAGGACCTGGTGTTCCATAAGCTCTAGATTCATACATTAAATGAAGTGGGGTTCCAACCCTTGGATTTGATTCCAGAGGCTTGGTGTCAGTGCTTAGGCATCTGCATTTCAAATGCTCTGTAATCAACTACAATTGTCTCACCAGTAGAACCATGGATCCATGTTTGCTCCAAAATGGGCTGTGTGCATGCATTGATGTATAAGGTCATCTACTAGACTAGAACAAGAGAAGAAAATTTTGGAACTCTATTGTATATTTAACTGTTATGAAAAAATACAAAATTAAGCTCAGCTAATATTAATATAAAGCTGATGCTGTCAGGCTCACTCAGACCTCTATAACATAAAGAAGAGAATTATCCTGATGGAAGAGTAAGAGTCCCATGGGTTTAAAGCTAGCCAGTTAAGTGGTTTAGTAAATTATATTATGTGGTTTTAATTAAAGTAATACTTATTTTTAAAATGGGGAAGATCCATAAAATTTTTTTCCAAGAAACTAGGGATTGAACATAATATCATTATTATTACACATATAAACAAAAGCAGTCAACCAAAAAAATGGCAGAGCTGACTTCTTCTTCTGTCTTTGTTAGCCACATGGGGGCAAGGGGGTGACAAGTAATGATCTCGTAAGCTAATGTTACCTAGGATGTATTTGGGGAAAAAAATAAAAGATCTTTTTCCATCTCCTTATTGTAAAGAAGACTTTTTTTTAATCACTGAAGAAGTAATTAGTTTTTTAAAAATATCTGTGCTGTAGAAAGAGTATGTTGAAAATGGATGTTTGGAGAAATTTCCATTATTACATGATTGGATGCAGAAATAAATTAATAAAACTTTGTGTGCAATGTGCAAAAACATTGGAAAAAAATCACCTGGACATAAAATTATCTGACTCATTTAAAAATTTTTCAAGTGAGGAATTTCAGTGGATTTTGAACTAATTTATTAAAATTGTACAAAATCTGATTGTTTTGCATGAATAAACAATTGACCTTAAGGACTATATAAATTTACTGATAAAATCACCAAATAAGCCCTTTATTTAATTTGTGACTGACATTTAAAAATAATAGTATCCTGAGTTAGTAAAGCAGCCAATAAAGCACTTGTTTTATTTGGGTTTGCATACAATTATGGGAATCTTCCTCAGCTATGATAACCAGTAGTAATAAGTGTCACAAAGAGCTATGTAGAAATTAAGGAAGAAAACACTGATCTACTTTTAATCACATTCCTTCCCTTCCAAAAATCGCAGTCAAGCAATCCGTATGGGCTCAGTTTTATTTTTGTTTTT
Organism: Balaenoptera borealis; assembly: GCF_965194805.1. Lineage (NCBI taxonomy): Eukaryota > Metazoa > Chordata > Mammalia > Artiodactyla > Balaenopteridae > Balaenoptera > Balaenoptera borealis. The sequence goes on along the minus strand of NC_138867.1, from coordinate 34,860,742 downwards.
GTTTTTGTTTACGGGGGAAGGGAAGAGACAGGATGACTGCAAATAGCTAAAATTAGAAACTAATTTAAAATTATTTTCTCATACTATTTTGTTTCTATTCCATTTTTATTTAAAATTTGCATAATGTATTAGACTATAAATACATATATAAATCATAGAATAATGAAAATATGCATATTTATTATAGGAGCATATTCAATCAATATATGCTCAAGTGTTCTTTAATGATAAAGGAGAATAATAAAAATTCTGGGGATATAACATGAAGCTACAAAGAAGGATATACTAGCTTACATAAGAAATGTGCTTACATACCAAACATTTAAAGAAGCTATTCCCAAAATATTGAAGAGGAAGGAATGCTTCTGAATTCATTCTACAAGGCCAGCATTACCCTGATACCAAGACCAAAGACACAACATACAAAAAAAGAAAATTATAAACCAATATCACTGATGAACATAGGTGCAAGAATTCGTAACAAAATATTAGTAAATCAAATTCAGTAACATGTTAAAAGAATCACACACCATCATCAATCAATCCATGTGATACAATACATTAACAAATTGAAAAATAAAAATCATATGATTATTTCAGTTGCTGCAAAGAAAAAGCTTTTGATAAAATCCAATATCCATTTATGATAAAATCTCTCAACAAAGTGGACATAGAGGGAACATAACGCAGCATAATAAGGGGCATATATGACAAGCCCACAGCTAACATCATAATCAATGATAAAAAGCTGAAAGCATTTCCTCTAAGATCAGAAACAAGACAAGGATGTCCACTCTTGCCATTTTTATTCAACATAGTATTGGAAGTCCTAGCCACAGCAACTGGACAAGATAAATAAATAAATAAATAAAGTAAAAGAATCCAAATTGGAAAGGAAGAAGTAAAACTGTCACTGTTTGCAGTTGACATGATACCATATATAGAAAATCCTAAACACATCATCAAAAGACAATTAGAACTAATAAATGGATACAGTAAAGTTGCAGGATACAAAATTAGTATAGAAAACTACAGGCCAGTATCACTGATGAACACAGATGCAAAAATCCTCAACAAAATACTAGCAAACAGAATCCAACAGCACATTAAAAGGATCATACACTATGATCAAGTGGGGTTTATCCCAGGAATGCAAGGATTCTTCCATATACTCAAATCAACAAATGTGATACACCATACTAAAAATTGAAGGAGAAAAACCATATGATCATCTCAATAGATGCAGAGAAAGCTTTTGACAAAATTCAACACCCATTTAGGAAAAAAACCCTACAGAAAGTAGGCATAGAGGGAACTTTCCTCAACATAATAAAGACCATATATGACAAACCCACAGCAAACATTGTCCTCAATGGTAAAAAACTTAAACAATTTCCACTAAGATCCAGAACAAGACAAGTTTGCCCACTCTCACCACTATTATTCAACATAGTTTTGAAAGTTTTAGCCACAGAAGTCAGAGAAGAAAAAGAAATAGAAGGAATCCAAATTGGAAAAGAAGACGTAAAGCTGTCACTGTTTGCAGATGACATGGTACTATACATAGAGAATCCTAAAGATGCTACCAGAAAACTCCTAGAGCTAATCAATGAATTTGGTAAAGTAGCAGGATATAAAATTAATGCACAGAAATCTCTTGCATTCCTATACACTAATAATGAAAAATCTGAAAGTGAAATTAAGAAAACACAGTGGGAAAACCAACCATTTACCATTGCAACAAAAAGAATAAAATATCTAGGAATAAACCTACCTAAGGAGACAAAAGACCTGTATGCAGAAAATTATAAGACACTGATGAAAGAAATTAAAGATGATACAAACAGA